>NC_090258.1:41119394-41149394 GCF_037325665.1 Littorina saxatilis
TAGAAGTTAAAGTTAACTACAGTATAAATTACATAATTAACATAATTAACATGTCGAGCAATCAATAAGACAGTTTAAGATGCATTTTGATTCTTTAGCTATGCTTGAAAATTATATATAACAAAGAAATATTTATTTGTATAACAAATGAGAGAGAGAGAGATCGAGAGAAAGAGATCGAGGGAGAGAGATCGAGAGAGGGAGAGAGACAGAGGGAGAGAGAGAGACAGAGACAGACAGACAGAGACAGACAGACAGACAGACAGACAGACAGACAGACAGACAGACAGACAGACAGACAGACAGACAGACAGAGAGAGCGTTTGCCTTAATGTTGTGTTTTCCTTAACTCTGCCAGCCGGTCTTAAGATCCTTGTTTGTTTGTAAACTCAAGTTTCAACTTGTGTGTTTCCCTCTTGGGATTCTTATTTTTAATCTTCTATCTGTCCCAAGAATAGCTGCTGTCATGGCTCCATGTTGTTCTGTACCCTTTAATGTGTCTGCAAATATGTGAAATGTTCTACAACAGTTCTCTGGGGACAACGGAACGGAAAACTGGCAGTGAAAGCTTAGGGGAACTGACAAAAGACGATACAGGTTTTGTTATATTCCCTTGTCCTATTTCTTCAAATTCCTCCCCTGCCAAAATAACGGTGTCTTGTTTAACATCTGAAAGGATAAAAGACTGAAACGCGTAGAGACAACGCACAGTTTTTGATACGTTTAGATGGGGAAAAAAAGAGACGTTTGCGTCGTTATTATCTTCTCCCATATTGTTCAAAACGTTGTGTGTGTCTTATTTATAAAGACAGAGTGCTGTCATCTTTCATGGATATGGGGAAGGTTAAGAAAAGCTGACAGGGAATTAGGGAGGCATAGAAAAGATGTTAATGTGCTTGGGATATATCCGATTCCCTCGCCTTCCTTCTCCTGCTGACGTTTTTTTTTTGGCATCGTCAAGGACAAAGGACGATAATCTGTTATGACAATTAAGGGGAAGTTTTGGAAAAGTATGCGGAGAAATTGGAAGTAGGGCAAAAGACGTCTGTCGTTTTGTGATATTTACTACCACGCAATGCCCTGCTGAGAAAGTTAGTTGAGCCTGCTCCAACATCTTTAAAGAACATAATGCCAACATCGCTAAGAACAACGGACAATTTAAAACATGTTGTTAGGAAAAAAAATATAGGGAAAAGACATTTGTGCTTTGATGATATCGTATCGAAGTTTACACACCCCCCCTTTTTTTTAAATTTTGCTCAAAACAAATCAACGGTGTTTTCTTCGCCTGTAAGGAAAAAAGACCACCCTTCTCGAAGAATATCAAGAAACGCTATAGAAAGCTTTGCTGGGGTAATCGAGCGAAAACATAAATTTGGCCAAAAAATTATTGCAACAAATTTTGAACACAAATTAAAGCGTTAATTCCAGTGTCATTTTATTAAAACTTGATATGCCAGTTACGGCCGTCCACGTAACTATCAGGATCAACTTTTGGATTAAAGATGTCTTTTAAAGGGATCACGTGACCGCCGCTCAAATAAGGGTACCCTCAAAATCGACCAGACAAAAACGGAAGGGCCAAATGAAAAATCGACAAAAATTCACAATAGGCATGTCACGTTTCAATATATCACTCAAGGTGATTATGAACCGGTTAATTACTACTAATTAACTAACCACACCACGATCCACTCTCGCAGGCATACAATTAAATAGAGTCAACAAAAGTATAAGTTTCAGACGCCTGTTTATGTATAAACTCTCCACCTCCCTCGAGCCTTCACTCAAAATATGTTCCTTTTACGTTCTCAACACGTAAAAAACCAGTGTTCACTGACAAAATGCCAGTACTATGTAGAAAATTATAGTAACACGCTGAACCCGTGTAAATACAGTCGAAATGAGAATGTTCTGTTCGAAAAGCTCTAGTCCGTGCAGGTGTCACACACCCCACGTTGTCACTACTCCAATGAAATCATAGATACGAAACGGGGTGCGTACGACATGGTGCACTTAGCTTTATCTCTGCTGCTGCTGCTTAGCCGGTATGCTGGTTAGTCGGTTCGCTGGTTAGCCGGTCCGCTGGTTAGCCGGTTCGCTGGTTAGCCGGTCCGCTGGTTAGCCGGTCTCCTGGTTAGCCGGTCTCCTGGTTAGCGTAGCCTCAACAGTTCCCGCCAGAGTCAGCCGTGCCGATGTTACGGGAACGTAACGAACGAACGAAACGAACGAACGAAGGAAGGCTGCAAACAGAAAGCATCGGTGCACTAAACATGTCAGCTACCCCTCACCCACCACCTTAAAACATGTCATCTTTAAATATCTCATCGAGCACGTGGCCTGCACAAAACTGACTTTTTACAACAACAAAACAGCCATTTTCCGTCCTTCTCTCCCTATCTGCAAAAACCATATACAGATTAGTATTTTAGCGTCACAGAGAGTAAATTATGCGCTAACCTGGAAAGAACAACAGAGAGTATTTCATTCCACAACACAGACTCATCAACAGCGTTAAATAATGATTTATTACCTCAAAAGCCTATGATTGTAACTCTCAATGGAAGCAAAGTCCGCCTCCTCCCTGGAACAGTCTCTGTTCGTCAACAGTGACCCAAAACGTCCAGAACCCCTTGTCGAATCCTTATGCGAAAGCCATCGCCGACGAAGGAAATGTGACGACTTGTCCTCAGCAAAATACGTGGCAGAGGAAAGGAATAACTTGTGGAAGTTCCCCTAGAGTGCCGAATATGATACTCGGTGAAAAACCATCATACTCTAGTAACTGTGTGTTAGGTCCTTCCCCTTCTGCCGCTGGGTGTCAAGTGTGTCGTCCTTGAGTCTCTGACAGACCACCTAGCCAAATACACGTGACTGACCTTGTCACCAAACCAGTCCAGCTATACACAGTTTTGCCTCCCCAAGCAGGAAAAAGACACGAGAAACTCAATCCCTGAAAATCCCGTGCGCGCTGTCAGCGAAAAAAACCGTCAGCCCTATGACAGCAGAAACCTGCACTGTGAAGCTCGTGCGTTTCAAAACATCCGTGCTCGGGAGCACTGTCAGCAAAAACTCTGCTGTGTCCAATATCACGCACAGGCGCTTTCTATCATACATTGACCCAGAACAGGCACTCCACTGAGTGACGCTTTCTTGGTCTCTGTCACCCGATCGTGACACACCTCCCCTCTTCAAGACGAAACCTCGGTTTCGCTCACAGTCATGTTCTCCTCTACAGCCCGAGAGAGAAAGTCAGCTCCAACATTGTTGGCGCCCGGAATGACGCGTACCGTGAATTGGTACGGTTGGAGAATCAACGCCCAGCGCATAAGTCTGGCGTTTGCCAACCTTGCAACCTGAAGATATTGCAGAGGTTGATGGTCTGTTTCCAGACAGAAAGGTCGTCCTCAAGAACGAGCAACCCCTCGTTTCACCCCTGATGACTGCAACCTTCTCTGTCTTCTTGTCTTTGTTCTTCTGGTCTTTGTTCTTCTCCCCGTAGGCTGTCCTCTCTATGTAGGCGCGCAGCAGGTTGGCGTGGTACAGGCGTGCTTTCCCGTGCATCATGATCCTGTAGTCGTTCTGGCCCACTTTCGCTGTCACCTCAAAAGGTCCTTGCCACTGCAGTTGTAGCTTGTTGTGTTTGACAGGTAGAAGTAGCAACACCCGTTCTCCAATCTTGAAGCTGCGCGGCCGTGCCTTGCGGTCGAACCCTCGCGCGTAACGCTGTGCTGCTCTTCCCAGGTTCTCTTGAGCCAGTTTGCAGGTCTCTTCAATCCTGTTCCTGAGTTCTACTATGTAGGTCGCTGTCGTCTGCACCTCCTCGTCAGCTTCTTCATCCGTCCAAGCCTGACGCAGGATAGCCATGGGACCGCGTACCTGTCTGCCGTACAACAGCTCGAATGGGGAAAAGCCCAAGCTCTCCTGAGGAACCTCGCGGTATGCAAAAAGCAATGCTGGGATGTACCTGTCCCACGTGCGTGGTTTCTCCTGAGCTAGTTTCCTCAGCATGGTCTTCAAGGTGCCATTGAACCTTTCCACCAGTCCGTTGCACTGAGCATGGTAAGGAGTGGTGAAGTGCTGCTCCAGTGATAGCAGTCGTGCTGCCTCCGCCATCACTCCTCCCGTGAACTGCGTGCCTCTGTCGGTGAGTACCTCTGATGGAATTCCCAGCCGGGACCACATAGTAACCAGAGCCTCAGCTACTCGCGTGGCTTCAATCGATTTCAGAGGGATCGCCTCTGGGTATCGAGTAGCGTAGTCCACCATGGTCAAAATGTATCTGTTTCCGTCCTCAGACGCAGGCAAGATGGGCCCGATGATGTCCACTGCCACCCGACGAAAGGGTTCGTCAATGAGCGGCATCTTCTCTAAGGGGACCTTCCTCACCCTTCCTTTGGCAACCACCTTCTGGCACTTGTCGCAGGACGCACAGAAACGTCGGACATCCGTGCAGATGCCTGGCCAGTAAAAGTGGCGCCAGACACGATCCGTGGTCTTCTTGGTACCAAGATGACCTCCCAGAATCGAGTCGTGTGCCGTTGCCATGACACCCTCGCGAAACTCGCGAGGCACGACAACCTGTTTGAATGTACCTTCTTGGTTGCTGAACTCACGGTAGAGCAACTTCTTGTCCCTGAGGAACTTTGACCTCCCATGCTTCCCGCTCAGCTTCACCTTCCCCGACTTCGCGTGCTCCCGAGGAGTAGCTAAGGTCGGGTCAGAATCCTGAGCCTTCGCGAGAAGCGCGGGGGTCACGTTCCCCAGGGCAGCTCGTGCAGCAGGTAGGGGTTTGAGAGGTTTGTCCTCTCGCTCCGCCTGTGCCCGCGTGAGCACTGAAATGACGTCGGGAGACCGATAAACGGGAACCTCCCTGGTGACGCCGTCCACAAACTGAACCCGGTTTCCAATGAGCAGGTCGCATGGAGGATCGTCCATGACGACGGCCACAATGGTCCCCGTGAACAACGGGGTTACGACCTTGATCACTGCCGTGTTCAAGTCGTAAGCGTGAGATGCCTCGGCCATTCTCACCCTGATGCTGTCTCCTGTGTAGGCCATAGCTGGAACTAGACTCGCCCGAACCACTATCATGTCTGCCCCTGTGTCCCGCAGACCTTCGCCCTTCACTCCGTTAACGTAGACGTTGCAGTGGGGCTGGAAATGTTTCCTGGAGCACGGAACGCAGAGTTGTGGGATGGTGCATGAGCTCGTGACGTCCCTGAACTCCTCACTGCCAACGAAGTGAACGCCCTTCTGGTCAGCCTGTCTCTTGTGGCAGTCCTTCTTCACGTGGCCCCGCTTGTTGCAGTAGTAACACTGGATGTCAGTTCTGGAACTCGATCCCTTGTGTCCCTGATCGTCCTTCCCGTCCTTGGGTCCTGAAGAACCCGAATTTCCCGTTTTTCCTGGCCGTGAGCCTGAAGATTTGCCGGAGATCGCCTGGGCGTCCTCGTGCACTCTGATCCAGTCGGCTGCCTCCTGAGTAGTCTTGGGCTGGTGCTCCTGCACGAAGGTCACCACCTCAGGTCGCAGGCTGGACATCAGTTGTTCCATGACTATGAGGTCGGCAAGGTCGTTGACGGTCCAGTCCTTTTCGGCCATCTCCACCCAGCGCCGCAGGTAGAGGTTAAGGCGTGCCACAAACTGATGACTCAGCTCGCCGCTCAGTCTCTTGCGGTTACGCAGACGTCGTCTGTAGGCTTCCGCAGTCAGGTTGAAGCGCTGGAGTAACGCCTTCTTAAGTGCCTGATAGTCTCTCGCCTCGTCGTCCTCCAAAGCGTTGTAGAGCTGCAATGCGCGTCCCTTTAAGCAGGTGCTAAGGCGGCTAGCCCACGTGGCCTCTTCCCACTTCTGGTCAGATGCAATGCGCTCAAACCGGCGTAAAAAGTCGTCGAGCTCGTCCTTGTCATCGTCGAACGTCGGCAGTCTCGTACGGTCGGCAACAAATGTCGGCGCGCTAGCCTGAGTAAGCGTACCCTTCTCTGCCTGTAGCTTAGCTAGTTCTAGCTGGAGTTCGCGATCCGCCTGTTTGTCCTGTCTGTCACGTTCGGCCTGTCGTTCGGCCTGTCGTTCCCTTTCTTGTCTGTCACGTTCATCTTTCTCTTTCTTTTCTTGTCTGTCTCGTTCATCTTTCTCTTTCTTTTCTTGTCTGTCTCGTTCATCTTTCTCTTTCCGTTCTTGTCTGTCACGTTCGTCTTGTCGTTCCTGTCTCTCACGTTCGTCTTTCTCTTTCTTGTCCTGTCTGTCCCGTTCGGCCTGTCGTTCTTGTCTGTCAAGCTCTTCTTTTCTCGTCTGTCGCTCTATGTCTTCCTTACGTTCTAACTCCTTGCGCTTAAGCAAACTACGCGCTCTAACGCGTGCGTCTCGCTCTGTCTGTTCCTCACTGCCAGGAGTCTCGAAAGTTATTCTCCTCGTCGGAGATCCCCCTGTAGCCATGGTTAGTTTAGCAAAGCTTTATCACAAAAGTAAGTCTAACGCAGCTATAGCTAGAACACGCGGTGATGAAAGCGGTAGATACAAAAATCCAGCAACCGGAAAATGCAGAAGAAAAATCCAAACGGTGTAGAACAAATCGCGTAGCCTACTTTATGGCTGCTTTTTGCGGTGAAACAAAGTGTTTCCCACAGCCGTGGCCTACTTTATCGGCTGCTTTTTGCGGTGAGACAGAGTGTCTCCCACAGCCTTGGTTAGGACAGAAGTCCTCGGACCCTTCCCCCCCAAAATTCCAACAAAGTCAAAATATGGAGAAAAATCCAAGTAAAACAAGACTATAGAAATGTAACCTGTTACAGAATGCAAACAACAATGTAGAGAAAACTGAGTAAAACGAATAACAAATCCGCTAACCCCGCTCAGCTCTCTGCAACGGAAAACTCTGAACGTACAACAACAAAGATTCACAAACAAAGGAAAGGGAGGTAATCACAGTTAGCGCATACAATAACTCACAAATTACAATTTACATTTCCTGCAAGATGTGAATCGCTTAAGGTGTGGTATATGATCAAAACTATACAAAAAAGGGTAGCACCAAGCAGAAAATAAGTCGAGCACTGACGAGATTATCTGCTCTTAGTTCTCCTTAATTGGTGGGTCTTTATCAGTTGGAAATTAACTGAGTAAATCCCGGCTTGGCCCCCACGTGTCACGTTTCAATATATCACTCAAGGTGATTATGAACCGGTTAATTACTACTAATTAACTAACCACACCACGATCCACTCTCGCAGGCATACAATTAAATAGAGTCAACAAAAGTATAAGTTTCAGACGCCTGTTTATGTATAAACTCTCCACCTCCCTCGAGCCTTCACTCAAAATATGTTCCTTTTACGTTCTCAACACGTAAAAAACCAGTGTTCACTGACAAAATGCCAGTACTATGTAGAAAATTATAGTAACACGCTGAACCCGTGTAAATACAGTCGAAATGAGAATGTTCTGTTCGAAAAGCTCTAGTCCGTGCAGGTGTCACACACCCCACGTTGTCACTACTCCAATGAAATCATAGATACGAAAAGACAACGGTGGTCAACGGGGTGCGTACGACATGGTGCACTTAGCTTTATCTCTGCTGCTGCTGCTTAGCCGGTATGCTGGTTAGTCGGTTCGCTGGTTAGCCGGTCCGCTGGTTAGCCGGTACGCTGGTTAGCCGGTCCGCTGGTTAGCCGGTCTCCTGGTTAGCCGGTCTCCTGGTTAGCGTAGCCTCAACAGTTCCCGCCAGAGTCAGCCGTGCCGATGTTACGGGAACGTAACGAACGAACGAAACGAACGAACGAAGGAAGGCTGCAAACAGAAAGCATCGGTGCACTAAACATGTCAGCTACCCCTCACCCACCACCTTAAAACATGTCATCTTTAAATATCTCATCGAGCACGTGGCCTGCACAAAACTGACTTTTTACAACAACAAAACAGCCATTTTCCGTCCTTCTCTCCCTATCTGCAAAAACCATATACAGATTAGTATTTTAGCGTCACAGAGAGTAAATTATGCGCTAACCTGGAAAGAACAACAGAGAGTATTTCATTCCACAACACAGACTCATCAACAGCGTTAAATAATGATTTATTACCTCAAAAGCCTATGATTGTAACTCTCAATGGAAGCAAAGTCCGCCTCCTCCCTGGAACAGTCTCTGTTCGTCAACAGTGACCCAAAACGTCCAGAACCCCTTGTCGAATCCTTATGCGAAAGCCATCGCCGACGAAGGAAATGTGACGACTTGTCCTCAGCAAAATACGTGGCAGAGGAAAGGAATAACTTGTGGAAGTTCCCCTAGAGTGCCGAATATGATACTCGGTGAAAAACCATCATACTCTAGTAACTGTGTGTTAGGTCCTTCCCCTTCTGCCGCTGGGTGTCAAGTGTGTCGTCCTTGAGTCTCTGACAGACCACCTAGCCAAATACACGTGACTGACCTTGTCACCAAACCAGTCCAGCTATACACAGTTTTGCCTCCCCAAGCAGGAAAAAGACACGAGAAACTCAATCCCTGAAAATCCCGTGCGCGCTGTCAGCGAAAAAAACCGTCAGCCCTATGACAGCAGAAACCTGCACTGTGAAGCTCGTGCGTTTCAAAACATCCGTGCTCGGGAGCACTGTCAGCAAAAACTCTGCTGTGTCCAATATCACGCACAGGCGCTTTCTATCATACATTGACCCAGAACAGGCACTCCACTGAGTGACGCTTTCTTGGTCTCTGTCACCCGATCGTGACAAGGCAAAACCTTGCAACTTTGACATACGAGAAGAAAGTCAAATCAATTATCTACCCTGAACTGATTGTTTTGTTTAGCTACCTTGCGTATTTCGTGCGCTATGCTATACTTAATTTGTGTTCGAAATTTGTTGCAATAATTTTTTGGCCAAGTTTATATATATACATGTATAATTATGCATTCTTGAGATATTCCCTTGTCCTTGCGATACTCCGTCAGACTGTCGAAGAAGCTGTTTGTGTTTTCTCCATCAACTACAAGAACTAAAGACGAAAATATCTAAGAACAAAGAAAAGTTCGGTGAGCCAACTGACAGGGAAAAGGGGAGTAGGGCCAAGGGATAAGATGTATAATTCTGTAATATTTCCTCGCACTCTACTCCCCGCCAAGGAAAATGTGTCTGGTGAAACCTCAAAACGCCTCGTCAGGGAATTAACTCAATAAGAAATTCTGGTGGTAGTACATCGATCATTCTGAGGTCAGACCAGTGTATAATCGCAGAACCAGACAATGCTGACAATGCTGACCTCCTATATGTTGTTAAAAGTTCATCTCAAGGTGGTTTGGCTTGGTGAACGATCCATTACGGTGTATTATACGGTCTGTGTACACTCTGTGACTCTCCTGTGTCTGGATTAAGCTTAGCGTTTTGGGAGGGGTTGGTGTTTTCTTTCTTCTTCTTCTTCGTCGTTTCCTTTGACGACTTTTGTCTTTGTCGCAGATTATTTTGTGGATCACGTCTGCTTGTTCTGAACTGGGTCTGTCGGTCACAAACACGTACGCACGTACGCACGCGCACGCACGCATACATACACATACACGCACGCACGTGCGCACGTGCGCACACACACATACGCATACACACACACACTAAGTAATAAAAACATGAATAAAATAGGTAGTGAAAACAAGGAAATACCAGCTAAATACCCTTAATCAAACAGAACATGTTATCAACAATACTGAAAACAGCCCTAGATGTTTATATACATTATCACATTATCACTAAAACAACAAATACACTACAATCCACCACCGCGGCCGGTGTAACACCAGAAAATTACTCCCACGAGATTTTTACTCCTGAGTAAAAATTTTGTACGAAAATGTTACTCCCTTTACGAAAAAAGCACTCCCCCATTACACGAGAAAATTACTCCCCACGACAGGTGAGTTCCGAGTAAACATTTCGTACACAAATGTTACTCCCCTGACGAATAAAAAAACAAATAAATTACTTCACCCTAACACGAGCAATTTAACTTCCCATTCCAGGTGTACGAAATGTATACTCCCTTGTCCCCTGTTAGTCTTGGTGGTGGAAGGGGTCGAGGGAAGGTAGTGCGACATTCGTTTGCGTGAAATCACAGATTGGCATCATCCCTTCGCCCGCATCCCATTTTCGCGTACGAGATTTTTACTGGAAGTAAAAATAAATGGGGAGTAAAAATTTCGTGGAGGGAGTAATTTTTTCGTGCCTTGGGGAGTTCTTTTCTCGAACGAAAAATTTACTCGGAGTAAGAATTTCGTACGAAATTTTTACTCCGGAGTAAATTTTTCGTGGAGTAAAAATGTCGTGTTACACCGGCTCCCACCCGGTTGGTAAGTTTCTCGTGTACCTCGGTATGTTATTCCTTCTTCTCATGAGCTTGTAGATTGGCACATTGTGTTGCTCTGTACCTACATGCATGGCTGTTGTCTGGAAAATCCTCTAAACGTAAATCGATGGGTTTTTTTTTGGTTGGCTTACAAAACAACTGGATGTATATTACGAAGGGTATTGTAATTCAACAAAAAACAACAACATCGATTTACGTTTAGAGGATTTTCCAGTTGTTTTGAAGGTACTGAATGGTGATGTCCAAGTATTGACCCTTAAGAACAGGAAAAAATAACTCACCCGATTTACATAACGGTTGTACCAAGAACGTCACAGTCTCACGCACAGACCTTCTGACCATTGTCCGTAGCTAGACTTTCCCCTCACGTTGCGCTGAGTCCAACTTATGGAGCCGACCCCAGAGAACTCCCTCAGACAATCCCTCGTAGATCCCATATATCCTGGTTTCAGACGGACGAGTAGCCCTTCGTCCCTACAACCCCCCCCCCTCTCCCCTTCCATTGTGACCTTTTTTCATTCCGTGTCCCCGCAATGCTTTCTCTGGTCTGTTATTTCCGGAACCCTGAGCTGCAAATCCGGCTTATTCATTCTACAGTCGTATTATCATGTCGAATTGTTGTAAGCACGATATTTACAGAGAATTGTTCCCGCATTTCTGCCCCCTGATTGTTAGTTCTACTTAACAAAATGGTGGTCATTTGAGGTTTAGAGGAATATTAATGGTGACAATGACCTGTACGTGATGATCCCAAAGGAGAATACTACAAACCTTAAAGGATTTCTTTTCCTTGGACTCTCTCTCTCTTTCTCTTTCTCTTTCTCTTTCTCTTTCTCTCTCTCTCTGTCTCTGTCTCTCTCTCTCTCTCTGTCTGCAAAACCTTATGCTTGCTTATGCCACTACCCTCGTAAATAAAGAATTTGTTGTCTCTCTCTCTCGTCTCTCTCTCTCTCTCTCTCTCTCTCTCTCTCTCTCTCTCTCTCTCTCTCTCTCTCTCTCTCTCTCTCTCTCTCTCTCTCTCTGTCTGCAAAACCTTATGTTTGCTTATGCCACTACCCTCGTAAATAAAGAATTTGTTGTCTCTCTCTCTCTCTCTCTCTCTCTCTGTCTGCAAAACCTAAAGAGGTAATTAAGCTTAAGACATAGGTTTCGATCAAAAAACAGCGTTTCGATTGTACGAACACCTCACTGAAGTAGAAAAACGTGGAACTAATTTTGTCAGGACACAATCAATAATCGGTCACAAGTGTGGCTGGTTCAGACCCAGCTTTCCCTGAAACTTACAGCGGCGCGAATCCTTGAGAACATTTCTGTGGGTACAGAACGTGCAATCTAAATGAGTTGCTGTCGGTAAGGAGACGAAAGGAGATTAAGATAGAGATGACGTCCTGTCTGAGATTGACTGAAAACCTGATGCTTACGTAGTCGACACATAAGCCTATGGCGGGTGTGTGTGTGTGTGTGTGTGTGGGGGGGGGGCAATTTTGAACCTAAAGCTAGAGCATTGATTAACACTTTTAAACTTTACATGTGAATATTTGTGAGCGCTTTCGGTGAGAATATTGGCGTACGCTTATGAACCCGCCGCTAGAATATTGATAAACTCTTTTGAGCTTTTCGTGTGGATATGGATGATGGAGGGCAGTTTTGAACCTTAAACTTGAGCATTGGTGAACACTTTTGAACTGTACATGTGAATATGGATGAACGCTTTCGGTAAGAATATAGGATAATGCTTGTGAACGTGCAGTTAGAATATTGATATACACTGTTGAGCTTTTCGTGTGGATATGGATAAATGATTTTGGTTAGAATATTGGAGAACACCTTTGCACAATTAGTTGGAGTATTGATGATTATTTGTGAGCATTTTTGGCGAAGGTAGGCTACCATTGATCCAACTATTGATGCGTTATTACTTTTCCCTGTCACTGACCACAAGCGAAGTTCCAGTAAGACAATCCTTGTTTAAAATTTCCATCAGAACAGTACCCCCTCCCTTTTCTTAGTACAAGTAAGTACTGACGGTTAGTATTTGTTCGTAAACGCCTGTCGTTTACCAGAAGCGTAATCCCAGTACGACATTCCGTGTCTAAAAGCACAGTACATCTCCCCCCTCCCTCAAAGTTTGGACAATTAGGTTAAAATCAGAAAAAGAGCTTATATGAACGTACAGTTACGTACTTCACAAAGACAAAACAAGGGGAGGATACCTTAACGTGAAGGGTTTGTTTGTTTGTTTACTGGTGTCTATGTTCGTCTCGCGAACCTACGAGGGTCACGCGAGACCGATTCAGCATTGATTTTATTTTTTGTTTTGTTATCTGCCTACTCTTAACTCATTGTCTCCCATGCAGGTACGGATATATCCGTACCCACTCATATGGCTCTATCTGACCTGGTACGGATATATCTGTACACACAGTCACTTCAGTCGCTTCCTGTAACGTCGATCTAACGCCTGCATTCCATGGTGTTGATACACAGTTTCTACACAGTTACTACAATTCTGAGTGACCTGCTGCAGCACAGCTGGTCTCGACTAAAAAAAACCTTGGTCAACATAGGTGGGGTAGAAAGTGTTAAAACATATTCACATTTAATGCTCGTAAAGAAAGGTTTTTCCGTATTGGCAAAAGGGGTTCTACCCAATACAACCAGAAATACTCAGTGACTCTGGTACAGCGTGGCAGGAGGAAAAGCAATAATGACAGAGGTGACGTTGCCCTCAGGACACAAGGTAGAAAGTGGGTCTTCCTGGGTGTGGAGACATTGTCAACGTTAAGTAGATGTGAAGGCAGGGACGGTGTCCGATGCCTGGGGGCCGGGCTGTTATTATTGTTGCTTGGATGGCCTGGTACTTGTACAGTCTCTGCTTGCTTGCTGTGTGTGTGTGTGTGTGTGTGTGTGTGTGTGTGTGTGTGTTTGTGTGTGTGTGTGTTTGTGTGTGTGTGTGTGTGTGTGCAAGTGTGTGCGCGTGCGTGCGCGTGTGTGTGTGTGTGCGTGTGTGTGTGTGTGTGTGTGTGTGTGTGTGTGTGTGCGTGTGTGTGTGTGCTGATGTGTTTTGCTAGTGTACATCGCCGGGAGCTCTGGCAAGAAGGGGCGATTCATAAATGTTCATTATTATTTTCATTATTATTATTATTTCTGCCAGGCTGAGTCTTCGTCTCTGTAGACCTTTCCGTAGTGTGGAAAGTCGATATCGTATTCCATGACCTGTCTAATTAATTACACTTTTTGCGTGAAAATATCACTGCCGCATAGACGATGTTCGGAAATAACTCTGTCGGGTTTGAAGAATAAGAATAAGAATAAGAATAAGAATAAGAATACTTTATTATCTCACAGAGAAATTCAGGCGTGGTACATAACAATAATACAAACAGGACATTGTTTTTACATAAGACATATAGCACTATATAACAGGGCAGGTTATAAGCACACCTCCCACATACCTCTCTTTGTTGAATTGGATGTGAAAGAAGAGTGAATACTTTTGCTTTTATTGAGGCAAACTTTCCAACGCGAAATTATGAACCCGACAGAGTTATTTCCGAAGTTCGTCTATCGAGATCTACGAATCCGAAGAGCAGAAAATACGACTGATAAGATTAAGAACACTTTATTAAAGTTTTTACCAAGGACTGCAAGGTATTGGGGGCCCGGTAGCTCAGTTGGTAGAGCACTGAACTTGTGATCGGAAGGTCGCTGGTTCGAATTCGGGCCGGTACGGACACGGGTCAACTTTATGTGGAGACCCAGAGACGGAAGCCATGCCCCACCCCCGTGTCATCACAATGGCACGTAAAAGACCTCGGTCATTCTGCCATAAGTGCAGATGGCTGATACAACCTAAACACACATACACTTGTGTATCTCGTCACAAGCCATGAGGGCGTAAAACTCGAATCATATAACCCATATCTTGTCCGTAAGAGGCGAAATATTTAGGACATACAGCATTCTCTCTTTCCCATCGTCAGAGCTCAGTCGAGATGGATTGATTTACTTCAAAATGCTAAATAAGGCTAAGAGAAGGTAATTATAGTGCAATATTCAGAATAAAGATGTTATGTGTATTAATTGTAATATCTTCGCAACATAAGGCACTGCCTGAGTTAGTATTTAGTCTTTATGTGTCTATCACATTCCTTATTACCTAGTAATTGTTTACTAAAATGTGTCTGAAATCCTTAACAGGCAGGTTAATGCGTCGACGAAAATTGTCCATTGTAATGCACTCATTTTAATGATTACTAAAGATTCGTTATTGCATGGTATTGTTATTATTTGTAAGGATTTGAATAGGGTCTACTTGTATATAAACCCATTGTCAGTGCAGAGGAGATGCGAGGCGGCAAAGAGGGGCAAGGTACGTGTTATTATTGTTGCCCCGAAACTGAAGATAGGACAATCACAATGTGTACTTGCAACACTGCACCCATGACAACAGCACATCTTCTACAAGAATGCCCGCTGCAGGAAGAAACAAGTCGCGTAAGGCGAAATTACTACATTTAGTCAAGCTGTGGAACTCACAGAATGAAACTGAACGTAGTCCGCCGCTAGTGCAAAAGGCAGTGAAAGTGACGAGCCTGTTTGGCGCGGTACCGATTGCGCTGTGCTTTACTGTACCTCTCTTCGTTTTAACTTTCTGAGCGTGTTTTTAATCCAAACATATCATATCTATATGTTTTTGGAATCAGAAACTGACAAGGAATAAGATGAAATAGTTTTTAAAACGATTTCGGAAATTTAATTTTGATCATAATTTTTATATTTTTAATCTTCAGAGCTTGTTTTTAATCCAAATATAACATAATTTTATGTATATGTTTTTGGAATCAGAAAATGACGAAGAATAAGATGAAATTTTTTTGGATCGTTTAATAAAAAAATAATTTTAATTAGAAGTTTCCGATTTTTAATGACCAAACTTACTCATTAGTTTTTAAGCCACCAAGCTGAAATGCAATACCAAACCCCGGCCTTCGTCGAAGATTGCTTTGCCAAAATTTCAATCAATTTAATTGAAAAATGAGGGTGTGACAGTGCCGCTTCAACTTTTACAAAAAGCCGGATATGACGTCATCAAAGGTATTTATCGAAAAAATGAAAAAAACGTCCGGGGATATCACACCCAGAAACTCTCATGTCAAATGTCATAAATATCGGCCCAGTAGTTTAGTCTGAATCGCTCTACACACACACACAGACACACACACACACACACACACACACACACACACTTTTTTTTTTTTTTTTTTTTTTTTATTTTTTTTTTTGCCAAGCACATCATTGTGGGGCTTTTAATGAATAACATGCATCCGTCCACTCACAATATATTTTCTTTCATCCTTCAACATTTACCACTCAAAAAGTATATAGTATCAAAATTAATGAAAAACTTTTTTCTTACTTGTACCCTTAGACAATTTTCCTTGGTTGCCCCAAGATTGTGTTACTATTTGCTTAAACCATAGCTTTTTTTCTTTTTTTTCCGTTGAAATATGTATTTAAAATGCATATCATTATAATTATACACACACAAAAAACACAGTATGACATCCACTATATACATCTTGGTGTAACTTTGGGTCCGTATCTAGAAATGAGAAGAGAAGGAGAAAAAAATAAAAGAAATAAGAATAGAAAAATAAAAGAAATAAACAAGAGGAATAAAAGTCATAATTTTACATTTCTGATCTGCAATTGCTTTTCGAATAAAACAAAGAGAGGAATTGAAGCCTTTGTTTTTTTATAAATACTTATGCACATTTTAGCAACCAAAATTATACGGTTCAATTCTTTCAACAGGGTTGCTTGCATTTTTCGATTTTTAACACCAAACATAATTTCGTGCACTGTTAACTCTATTTGTTTATCCATATGTACCCAAATATAAAATTCTATCTGTTTCCAAAACTCAATCACCACTGGGCAAAAGAGAAAAAAGTGTTCTATATAATCAACGCTATTGCTACAATATGAACAGACATTGTCCTCCACAACTTTCATTTTACATAACATAATGTTTGTGGGATAAATATTGTGAAGTAATTTCCATTGTAATACACGCAACCTTGTTTAACACACACACACACATACACCACGACCCTCGTCTCGATTCCCCCCTCTATGTTAAAACATTTAGTCAAAACTTGACTAAATGTAAAAAGAAGCACAGCTTGGCGGGATGAGACCCCCCTGCAGGAGAAGCTGTTTGGCGACCGGTGGCCCTAAAGAAGTCGGCGGCATTCGTGCGTGCCACAGGAGTGGATGGTCTAGAACGAGCGAACGATAAGAAGAAGAAGAAGACTGAAAGCTTGGATCAAGTTCTTCAGTCTCTCCTGCGAGTCAGCCCCAGTGTCTGTCTCCATAGATCTGTCAGCAGATTCGAAAATCAATACAGTTTTGACATGTAAGGTGTAGTTAATTACGCTGAAAATAACGACCACAGAATTTCTGGAGGCTGGGAATCAGGTTGAGTCTTTGTCTACTGGATGTAACATACATCACATTCGCATTGCTTTCTACCAATCCAAAAAGCTAAACGTTCGACAAAACACTTGTATCAAGGTATGAATTTTGCCAGAAACCCTTCAGAGAAAACACGTACTGATACTTCTCAACAGATTCGACAGTACCTATTGCTCTCCACGACACACACACACTCTCTCTCTCTCTCTCTCTCTCTCTCTCTCTCTCTCTCTCTCTCTCTCTCTCTCTCTCTCTCTCTCTCTCTCTCTCTCTTTTTGTGGAAAACACCTACGCAGAACTGTTATTAGGATTTGACTGGGAATTGCTAGGGAATACACCTATTGTCAGCGCAGAGGAGATGAGAGAGGGGAAAGTGTCTGATGCCTGGGGGACGGGGCGTTATTATTGTTGCCCTGAAACTGAAAGCCTTGGATCGAGTTCTTCAGTCTCTGCTGGCAGTCTGTGGGGACCTTTCGGTAGTGTCGGAAGTCGATATCGTTCCCTGTGATAAGTCTAATTAATCGTGTTTTCTGTGAAAAACACCTCCGCAGGGTTACTCCCTCCTAGTCTGAAGATAAAGCAAATACCACAAGACATCTATCTGATTGGTTTCGCCGAGATGGATTTGTACAGATGCCTCAACAAAGATTCGACAATCGTTATTGTCCTTTATAACGACGGGCGCAGTGGCGTGGTGGGAAGACGTCGGCCTCCTAATCGGGAGGTCGTGAGTTCGAATCCCGGTCGCTGCCGCCTGGTGGGTTAAGAGTGAAGATTTTTCCGATCTCCCAGGTCAACTTATGTGCAGACCTGCTAGTGACTTAACCCCCTTCGTGTGTACACGCAAGCATAAGACCAAGTGCGCACGGAAAAATCCTGTAATCCATGTCAGAGTTCAGTGGGTTATAGAAACACGAAAATACCCAGCATGCCTCCCCCGAAATCGGCGTATGCTGCCTGAATGACGGGGTAAAACGGTCATACACGTAAAAATCCACTCGTGCTAAAACATGAGGGAACGTGGGAGTCTAATCCCATGAACGAAGAAGAAGAAGAAGAAGAAGAAGAAGGTCCTTTATAACTAGTCTAATGTGTCCCCCTAAACACAAGTCATCTGTGTCCGTGTTTACTTAATGCTCTAATAATACTAATTTGAATTAGTGTAATTGGTTATATTTGTTGTGACAAGCAATACCACAGGATTGCTCCATACACTACGAATCGAAAGTGAAGGAAGACTTGTCAAACCGTTTAACCAAGTCACAGAGAAACGTAACCGCTAAAAAAAATTACGTTCGTGATATGGAGAGCCAACAATTCAAAGCTTGAGTGGCGTCGAGAAGGTTGTGCCCAGATACCTAAAAAAAACACCACCACACACACACAATTTCAACCCTGGGTTAAATAATACGGAATTGATACACGAAAATACCCAGCATGCCTCCCCCGAAAGCGGCGTATGGCTGCCTGAATGGCGGGGTAAAAACGGTCATACACGTAAAAACGCACTCGTGCAAAAAACATTAGTGAACGTGGGAGTTTCAGCCCATGCACAAAAAAGAAGAAGAAGAAGAAGAAGAAGAAGAAGAAGAAGAAGAAGCAAACAACTTGAAAGAAGTGATCAGGGGAGGAGTGCAGTGCAACGGTTAGCCTCGTCAACCTAGTGCAGATATTTGACTTCTCTGTAAAGGCCTTCATTCAGTGAGCCCAAAGTTGACTTCGTGAAATCTTTTCACCAAAATGTCAGTGCCAAAGCTTCGTGCAGCGAGCTTGGTGAAGTAGACTTCGGAATTGAAACTTACAACTTCAAAGAAGTGATCAGGGGACAGGGCCGGACCCAGGGGGGGGTTCCAGGGGTTCCGGAACCCCACCCCTGGAAAAAGCATGTACCTTGCTTTGAGTGTTTTTTTTACTAGTTTTAGCACCAAAACAATGCTGCTCTTAACCCTCAAAACAAGGCCCAGAATGCACCAGATTGCACAGATTTTAACCGTTTTTCAAAATTTTTCCGGGGGAACATGCCCCCGGATCCCCCTAGTTCGCGCGCCTGCTTTGCAGGCGCGCGCTTGTGGCTTCGCCACTTCGCTGATTTGCCCCCCCCCCAAAAGGAGGAACCCCCCCCTTACAACTCATTTGGTCCGGCCCTGGGGGAGAAGGGTAGTGCAAAGATTTGACTTCTCTGTAAAGGCCTTCATTAGCTGTCTTCATTAACTGACTTCATTAACTGACTTCATTAGCTGACTTGGTGAAGTCTTTTCACCCAAACCTCAGTGCCAAAGCTTCGTGCAGCGAGCTTCGTGAAGACGACTTCGCCCAATTATGATCAGACTTCACGGCCGTTCTCTCTTCTAGAAATACCCGCTGCTTCAGACCAGGGTTCGGTGAGACGGACACAGATGACTTGTGTTTAGGGGTACAGTGCTTCAGACCAGGGTTCGGTGAGACGGACACAGATGACTTGTGTTTAGGGGTACAGTGCTTCAGACCAGGGTTCGGTGAGACGGACACAGATGACTTGTGTTTAGGGGTACAGTGCTTCAGACCAGGGTTCGGTGAGACGGACACAGATGACTTGTGTTTAGGGGTACAGTGCTTCAGACCAGGGTTCGGTGAGACGGACACAGATGACTTGTGTTTAGGGGTACAGTGCTTCAGACCAGGGTTCGGTGAGACGGACACAGATGACTTGTGTTTAGGGGTACAGTGCTTCAGACCAGGGTTCGGTGAGACGGACACAGATGACTTGTGTTTAGGGGTACAGTGCTTCAGACCAGGGTTCGGTGAGACGGACACAGATGACTTGTGTTTAGGGGTACAGTGCTTCAGACCAGGGTTCGGTGAGACGGACACAGATGACTTGTGTTTAGGGGTACAGTGCTTCAGACCAGGGTTCGGTGAGACGGACACAGATGACTTGTGTTTAGGGGTGCAGTGGAACTCCCCGTTTAAGACCCCCCATTTTAAGACTTCCTCCTTTTTAAGACCCTCATTTCTCAGATACTCTGTTCATAGCCTCTGTGAATCTACCTCCATTTTAAGATTCCCTCCATTTTAAGACTCCCTCCTTTTTAAGACCCTCATTTCTCAGATACTCTGTTCATAGCCTCTGTGAATCTACCTCCATTTTAAGATTCCCTCCATTTTAAGATTCCCTCCATTTTAAGACTCCCTCCTTTTTAAGACCCTCATTTCTCAGATACTCTGTTCATAGCCTCTGTGAATCTACCTCCATTTTAAGATTCCCTCCATTTTAAGACTCCCTCCATTTTAAGACCCTCATTTCTCAGATACTCTGTTCATAGCCTCTGTGAATCTACCTCCATTTTAAGATTCCCTCCATTTTAAGACTCCCTCCATTTTAAGACCCTCATTTCTCAGATACTCTGTTCATAGCCTCTGTGAATCTACCTCCATTTTAAGATTCCCTCCATTTTAAGATTCCCTCCATTTTAAGACTCCCTCCATTTTAAGATTCCCTCCATTTTAAGATTCCCTCCATTTTAAGACTCCCTCCATTTGAAGACCTGATTTTCTCAGATTGTTGAAGGTCGTAAAAGGGGGTTCCCCTGTACAAAGTCTAGTGTGCGGGAAGCAAGGACGTTATTGTTGTCTCGAGGGCCTGGGAGTCAGGCTGAGTGAGTCTTCGTCTCTGTTGACCTCAAAGCAGAGTCGACAGTCGTTAATCCTTGTTCCATGTGAATAGTCTGACTAACGACACGTTTTGTTAAATACACCAGAGCAGAATTGATGCCGATACATCAGTTCTCCGGGACTCGTCCAGTTAGTGAAAAACCCTACACAGAGATGGTCTCTACGATACTTTTAGTTTCGCCGAGAAAGGCTCGTACGAGTGCTTTTCAACAGAATCGACAGTCGATGTCGGCCTCCCAGACCAGTCTAACTAATCACGCTTTTATGGAAAACACCTCCGCACATCTGTTCTCCGTGAAGCTGAATAGAGAGAACATACAACAAACAACTCTTTAAAGATCACTCAAAGGTCAAATAACAACAGGAATTAGGCGTCTTTAATTTAAACGTAGATTACCGCAAGTGACAGTTATGTGGAACCAAACAATCAAAGGTACAGAGCTTGATCGAGAAGGGTTCTGTACGGAAACACCAGGAATTCCTACCCGCTTCACTATTTTCTGAAGTCTGAGTTTCTTCGAAACTGATGTGCATTGGTTCTCCAAGAGACGCCAGCGGCTTCGGGCTGGGTTCAATAAGAAAGCGAACAACTCCGGTCCGTCTGCAATTCAATTTAATTTACTTCAATACAACTTTATTATCTGAATGTAGGATAAACAAAACATTTTCGTGTCCAGCTAGTGGCGATGAGTGGACTGCTCCGTAAAGGCCGCTCTGGCGTCTTCTATAATAGGCAAGCCAACCGCTTCGGGCCACAGACAACGGAACTGTTCCCTACAATTTTGAAGAGGAGATGTATGACAAATTACTTACTCGAAGATCAAACAGTTCAAAAGTGTCAGACTGAGTCTCAGTCTCTGTGGACCTCTCAACAGTCGATACCGTTACTTGTGACTATAGGGGACCCTCCACCACGAAATGAGTCGCATGTCACCTCGCGCGGTTCTGCGCTAGGCTTGATATAAGTCCGGAGAGTGTATGGTAACAGCGTGAGGGTCACCTTAGTCACAGGCTTATAACTCAAACAGTTTTTGCTCTTTTCTAAAACGGTTTTCACCACTGGATAGAGCATACAAAACTCTTTAGGAAAATGTAAAAATATGAAAATCATGCAAAGGTGACATGCGACTCATTCCGTGGTGGAGGGTCACACCATTAGTCTAGTTAATTACAGTCGAGAAACACGGCCTCAGTATTAAGCCTCAAATGTGGTGGGCGAAGTCGTCTTCGTCAAGTCTACTTCACGCAGCTCGCTACACAAAGCCGTGGCACTGAATCTTCATGTTCACGTGGATTCAACTTCGGGCTTAATTAAAGAAATCCTTAATGAATCGGAATAAAAGTAAAGGTTAAAATACAGTTAAGGGGAAGGTTTAGTCAACTAATACGTCCGAAAGTGCGATGACGTTATTGTTGTCTTGCTGGCAGCGATGACGTTATTGTTGTCTTGCTGGCAGCGATGACGTTATTGTTGTCTTGCTGGCAGCGATGACGTTATTGTTGTCTTTGGGGCCTTGGCCCTGAGCCTTTGTCCCTGTGGGTCGATCCCTCAGCAAAGTCGACAGTCGATAGTGTTTCTTGTGACTTGTCTACTTAGTTAATCAATTTGAAAACCACCACCACATAATTGTCATCTACAAATCTAAATAGCAGAAAAAAGAACACTTAGCTCAAGAATAGAGTTTCTCCAAAATTCTCTTTCACCCAGTTGTCGCTTGATCATAACCCTTATGACCAGTTTAACCGGTTTTCAATTTAATGTTAAATTTAAGGCCGCAGAATTTTTCTTCGTGAACCCAAAGAGCAGGACATAAAACAAACCACATTAACCTAAGATCAAACAACAAAGGGACACACGCGCTCTAGATTTAGAAAACAGTAAGTGATGGCTATGCGAAACCAGCAGTTCAAAGCTGCTGTTTCGTCGAGATTCGTATGTACGGATACTCCATAAAACATGGCAGCAGGCTTGGATTCGAGGAGACATAAGCAAACATATGCAATATGTGTAGTGGTCAGATAAAGTAGGTAAGCGTCCTGTCTCGTTCACCCAGTAGCGATGGCTGTAAAGGTCACTGTCGATCGTCTGCTGCACGTTACCAAGAAACGCCATTGGCAGCAGGCTTGGATTTGATGATGCAGAAGCAAACAACTATTTGTGTGGACTGGTCAGGTTAGGAAGACCAGGTCAGTGGCCATTTCGTTCACCCAGTAGCGGTAAGTGGACATCTCTGTAAAGGTCACTTTGTCGATTGTCTGCTACACGGTTATCGGCCGATGGAGTGATGGAACCTGACTGATGGAGACGTCTAGATCCTGAGGGCACTGATGGTGGGAGGCCAGGGTTATTATGTTTCGTGTTGTTGGGCGTCGTACAACGAGTGTAACTATTTGTCGCCAGGCGGTTCCGCGTATAATCTTTAAAAACAAACAAGCAGTGTTTTATTCATCAATTAAGTTGCAACATATATAATGAGCCTATTTTCAACCAACGAGCTTTAAACTTATAGTGGTGATCCTAAGAGAACAAAAACACACAAACACATGATGATGTATATCTTGCACCGAGACGTTAACACATTGCTCTTTAAACCAAAATAAATCAATTTATAAACAATATTTAAGAACAAATGAGAGATGCCAAGATAATTGGAATGGATAAAGGAGAGAGACAGAGAGAGGGAGAGAGAAAGAGAGACAGACAGACAGAGATAGAGAGAAAGAGAGAGAGACTTTTTTCTATGGAGGAGATTGATTGAGTGACTAATTGATTGAGTGGTTACCTAATTGTTTGACTGTTTGACTGATTGCCTGGGTGATTGACCGATGTGTCGCTGGTTGGAGAAAACATATAGATAATAACTGGTTGTAGGGAAATCCACAAACAAAGACTGCCAACGTTCCAAAATTCAGAATCAAACAACGAGAAAGGTAGGTTGTTGGAACGTTTGTTATTGACAAAACAATACATTCACAAATAGATCGACCCAACGGTCGGGTAAACAACCGTTGGGTCGATATTGGTTGTGGGGAAGTTTTTTTGAAGATGGTTGGATGTTGCTTTATCTTGTCTCTTCAACCTATTTGGCTCTTTGGGCCCGACACAATTGCGTTACCTTTATTTAATTTGAAGAACCGTGATTTTCTTATTATCTACTGCTGGTAACAATTATGTGGTTTTTTTTGCCATGGCTTTGTCGTTGTTCCGTCGCGATATAACCTTGAACGGTTGAAAACGACGTTAAACACCAAATAAAGAAAGAAATTTGTCGGTTTTTTTTCTCTCTCTTCATTTGATGCTCGCTGCGATGTCAAACAAATATGATATGGATGCGCATGGAGGGATAAGTAAATTAAAAAGTTGTTATCGATGTTGGCAATTAACCCACGTGAAAATGTCCACGTGTAACGTGTATGCATGCATTTTTTCTTTACTTCCCAAACGACTAGAAGTTGGCTGCAAAAATATAAGCTTACATGCATGCGGCTCATCGGACTCTAGTTCGCGTTACTGGACGATCCTTTTTTTAACCTTCTCATTGTGACGACGTGGGCAATTGTCATGTTGTCAGCATTAAGGAAGGTTCAGCACGCGGCACGGATTTTTTCTCCTGCAAGCCAAGCTATTTGAAATTCCACAATGGTCGCCACACCACGACCTCCCTTCGTCCTTGCACAAGTAACGCTATTAGCTAAATTGCCACTAGCCCCCAATAGAAAAATCCGATCAGGCTATCTTTTGGTGATCGGAATTGAAAAAGTTTGCGTTTTCTTTTTTCTGTGTGTGTGTGTGTGTGGGTGTGTGTGTGTGTGTGTGTGTGTGTGTGTGTGTGTGTGTGAGTGTGTGTTTGTGTGTGTGTGTGTGTGGATATCTTTTGGTGATCGGAATTGAAAAAGCTGGCGGTTTCTTTTTTCCCTGTGTGTGTGTGTGTGTGTATGTGTGTGTGTGTGTGCGTGTGTGTGTGTGTGTGTGTGTGTGTGTGTGTGTGTGTGCGTGTGTGTGTGTGTGTGCGTGTGTGGCTATCGTTTGGTCATTGGAATTGAACAAGTTTGCGGTTTCCTTTTTCCTATGTATGTGTGTGTGTGGATGTGTGTGTGTGTGTGTGTGTGTGTGTGTGTGTGTGTGTGTGTGTGTGTGTGTGTGTGAGGTGCCGTCTCTTTTCATGCGCATTTGCCACTTTTTGCTTGATTGTGACAGTTTATGGATTGTGGCTGCATTGAAACGTGTTATTCTTTTATTACGTTGTTTACGCTACATTTATGATGAGAGTTTCCAAGTGTTTGGACACTTCGACTGTTTACAAATTGCGATTGAATGGATCTAAATAACGATTTTCTTCTTTGATGGTGTCTTATTTTAACATGCATGTGTGTGCCGCTTTATGCATTTTGACCGTTTATACAATGTGACTGAGATTGTGAAGACAACTGCGAATTTGTGGGTGCTGTCTTGTTCTATGCAAGTCTGTGAGGTTTTGCGCAGTTATGGGCAAATTACACCTGCGCAGTCAGCGGCGCTGCATGCTGCGATAGGGATTATGACGAGTACTTGGTCTGTTTTCTTTTCACGCAACGTGTAGCCGGCTGGAAAAAAAGAATTACCTCATTAATCTGCAGTGCGTCGTATGTGCCGCTGAGTCTGCGCAGGTGTAATTTGCCCCTTACGGCTGTTTATGGATTGTGACTACATTAGTATTGATTTATTTTGGGTGATGCCTTTTTCATACAAGTTTGTGACTGTTTGTGCATTGTGACTTTTTATGAACTGTGACCGTTTTTTAGACTAGCAGTTTGAGAATCGGGAAAATATATCAGAACGTTTGCGAGGGCTGCTGTTTGAAATCACTGAATTCGTGGCGTACGTGGTGGGATGGTCTTAACTTTCTTTTGGAGAACTTTCTTTGGGCTTTTGTTGTCGCATGAGAATATGTGGTAGTTGTTGTTGATAGGCTTACATTCTGTTACTCTTAGCACCCTAAACTCCCGACCGGCACGGTTGGCCTAGTGGTAAGGCGTCCGCCCCGTGATCGGGAGGTCGTGGGTTCGAACCCCGGCCGGGTCATACCAAAGACTTTAAAATTGGCAATCTAGTGGCTGCTCCGCCTGGCGTCTGGCATTATGGGGTTAGTGCTAGGACTGGTTGGTCCGGTGTCAGAATAATGTGACTGGGTGAGACATGAAGCCTGTGCTGCGACTTCTGTCTTGTGTGTGGCGCACGTTATATGTCAAAGCAGCTCCGCCCTGATAGGGCCCTTCGTGGTCGGCTGGGCGTTAAGCAAAAACAAACAAACAAACAAACAAACAAACAAACCCTAAACTCCGCCTACCCTTTCCACCTTCTCTCCTCTCCCTATCTTTTCGATCCTCCACCCCCCCCCCCCACCCCCGTACACACACACACACACACACACACACACTACCCACACACCCACACACACACACACACACACACACACACACACACACACACTACACACATACCTATTTCTTGGATTTTGCTACCTAAGAAAAGGGGCATTACCACCCACCTAAGATTATTAATCAAAACAGTTTTTTGGAGAAATGCTCTGTTTTCTACAGTCATATGGGCGACAAAAACCCAGACTCATCAAATTTTAGTGAACTCACTCGACAGCACTACTATTCCAAATTTGGTTACCTAAAATTCAAACTTTAATCAATCGATTTGGCCAATTAACAAAAAGAAAAGATGGGCAAATGGGTCGCAAAATGTTTGTCAGAAGTCAGGAATATTGCCAATTTAAAGATTTGGTTTCATTACCACGGAATTTTGGTGGGGATTAAAAACCTTCTCTCCGGGTATACAGTCGTATTCTGGCCTTGCACTTAAAAAAAACAAGAATGAAATTCGTTGGAAAAATTGTTGTAACTACTCTTCGGTAAAACATTGATGAAAGCTTCTTTGTCAAAACATTCTTTAGAACCTTTTCTAAGATCCCCAAAAAAGATTTCTGCCAAAACACGTAAAAAGTGCATTTTTGAAGATATTTTTCTTTGTCTCTAAAATCGGTGGTAGTGAGTCTGGACGGTTGCCTAAGAAATACTGAAACAACTTTTTTATGTTTCATTTTCACCCAACCATTATGCCTTGGACGTTTAGAGATAACTATGATGAAGCGATCTCCATTGACTTTTTTTGTGATGGGAATCAATTTGTTCCTGTAATGCCACTGGTCGTTTTCATACGCAACCAAATCCAACCAACTTTACTACCACGAGTTCATGTTTTACAAAAACACGTTGAATGGCCACCAACTTCCACCCATGTTGTTTTTACTCTTATTCTAGTCTATTTTAGATTAAATATCAATCATCTTTTTTGATGATGTGCGTTTGGTTTTTTTACTGTGAAAATATTTTACGTCTCTAGGTAGCCGTTGTCGTGGATTAGGGTTAGGGTTAGGGTTAGGGTTAGGGTTAGGGTTAGGGTGATTTTTTTTTTCAAATGTCATGTTTACGCAATGCACTTATCTATTACAATACCGGGCAGTAAAACTGCTGGCCGACAGTTGAGCAATATTTATGTCAGTTTTTTTCTGTTTTTTTTTTCGTCTGTAGTCTTTGACCTCATACCAACTGCACACACAGTTGCAATGTTAAACATAGACGTGAATGGCCCGGAAAATATTTAATTATGATTTTAGAAACAAATTTGTAAAAACGGGTTTTTTGAAAGTAAAAAAGTAAAAAGCTGTAATTCAGCACAAATGAAACCATTAAGCTATTGTCGTCCTCCGCTGTGACCCGAAGACCAAGTCGGTTAGAAGTTACAATTTGTTCGGTCATTAAACCTTGTCTGCCGATTTGATATATCTTGGGGCTTGACGGAGACTGACTTGTCTTGTGCAAAATGATGACTGTGACGGTTTCAGTTCTGCCCGGTATCATGTTGGAAAATATTTCTTCCCATGCACTCGTATGATTTCCAGTTAATCTGCAATTGTGCGAACAATTTGGCAGCAGGCACCTTTGAACTCTTCACTTGAACAAATTTATTGGTAAATATTTAAACTTTTTTTAAAAATAATGAATTTGATGCTTTGAAATCATATTTAGCGGTTCATTGTCAATTTACAAAACATATCATATGACATTGATATGAACTGATTAATGTTGACAACAAAAACGAAAAACACCACAATAACAACCATTAAAAACAAACAAACAAACAAACGAAGCACACACACACACACACACACACACAAACAGTGACTAATGACACTGACACACACCTACTGGCACTGACACTGAGTGCCATACCACAGTAAGACTCAGTACGAGCTCTAGACGAAACTTATTTTTTTAAACACATGTCATAGCACGCTGTTTGACGATCAAAAGCATTTTTACTTATGAGTTTCTGTAGTTTAGTCTTGTGGGGTGTTTCCGTATTTATTTTGTTCATTTTTCAATCAATCAATCAATCAATCAATATGAGGCTTATATCCCGCGTATTCCGTGGGTACAGTTCTAAGCGCAGGGATTTATGTTTTTATTTTTTTTAATTAATTTTTTTTATGCAATTTATATCGCGCACATATCCAAGGCGCATGGATTTATTTATGCCGTGTGAGATGGAATTTTTTTACACAATACATCACGCATTCACATCGGCCAGCAGATCGCAGCCATTCCGGCGCATATCCTACTTTTCACGGCCTATTATTCCAAGTCACACGGGTATTTTGGTGGACATTTTTATCTATGCCTATACAATTTTGCCAGGAAAGACCCTTTTGTCAATCGTGGGATCTTTAACGTGCACACCCCAATGTAGTGTACACGAAGGGACCTCGGTTTTTCGTCTCAACCGAAAGACTAACACTTGAACCGGAGAAAATTGCTAACGCCCTGACCCAGAGTCGAACTCGCAACTTCTCGCTTCCGAGCGCAAGTGCGTTACCACTCGGCCACCCAGTCTCTTGTCTTTATAAAAAAAAAAATAGAGGATCTGTCAGTGTCATTGGTCCTTACATCGAACGTTTGGTTTGGGGGCTTGATAGGTCTACTCAATTTCTGGTAAAGTTTTGAAAATAAATTCAGCAGGAGCTTTTACTTTTACTTTACACTTTCTGTTCTCAATAGAAAAAAAACCCACTAAAACATTAGTAACATTTCCACAAGTGCAAGTAACATTTCCACAAATGCGAGTAACAATCCACAATATTCTTTAGGTTACATTCCATTGTGGGTAACAATCCACAAATAAGGTAGCAATCCAGATCTGGAGTGAAGGAACCATCCACTGTGATAGGACACAATCCACCAGTTAAGTTGCCATCCACATGTGGATGGCCACCTAAATAGGCCTTAGGTCGCCAATCGTGTGGAAAGCAGAATGCCCACACACCCACACACGCCCACACGCACCTAAAGTGTGGATGGTTACCTAAGAGGCGGCACTGGGTGTAGTGCCTTTCTAGTGCACTTGCACTACAACAGCACTGGGTGCAGTACTCGCTCCGGCATCGAAGAATTTTGCACTAAAAAATGCACAAAATTTGACCTATTTCGTCGCCTATAGAGGACGGAAAGAATGTCATTTTGAACATTGTTATGACATTCTTTCCGTCAAAAAAGTAAATTTAACGGTGTCAATTTAACCATAAGGCAACCATCCACACGTGTGGACGGAAAGAATGTCATTTTCAACATTGTTATGACATTCTTTCCGTCAAAAAAGTCAATTTAACGGTGTTAAATGAAGCGACCATCCACACAATTAGGTTGCCATCCAGAGTTTAGGTTGCCATCCACGTGTGGATGGTTGCCTTATGGTGATTTAGGCAACCAAACCTGTGGACAAATGGGTACACACACACCCACACACACACACACACACTACCCACACACCCACACACACACACACACACACACACACACACACGCACACACACTACACACACACACACACTACCCCCCTTTCCCACAGTCTACACGTGTTCTATCAAACAGTCTGTCCCTCAATGAAGATGACAAGAAATGTGGCAAATGAACGATAGGTCAGCGTTTTAAACAGAACATTTGATGAACTCTAGTTTTGTTTTCCACCCTGAAACTGCTCTCCTTTCCTAAATATTTGACAGGTTATTGGATAGTATTATTCTTTTTTGCCATTTCAAATGTCTTTGCAAAACGACGAGCACTTAGCTTGGCATTTAGATATTGAAATTGATTCGTTTGTTGATTATTAATGGCGGATCAAAAGACATTGAAAATGGTAGCCTGAATGTCAAAGCAACCCGAAACGCCGGAACCTGAAATCCGGTGCAGAAGCAGAACAAGTGTCAAAAACACAGAGTTACGCCATGACGCTAAAAGGGACGAATGATATCATTATAGCCTTCATTGGGTCTTACCCTGCAGACATTGCACTCAGGGCAGGGTCTTCTTGAAATTATTCCATCAGGAAAACATGAGAGAGAAAAAAGCAGACACGAAGTAAAGCCTTTAGCTAAAAGGTGTTTTGCACATCGCACTCCCTGACGTTATTCTGAGCTGTCGG
>NC_090258.1:41154394-41166894 GCF_037325665.1 Littorina saxatilis
AGCAGTGAAACTGAGTCGAGTTGAAAACAATATTCCTAAATACTTATACACGTTTACAACAGGTAAAATATCAACCCCATATGTCCATCTTTCCCTTGCACTCAAATATCCACCTTTCCTAAACACAATAATGTTACTTTTACTCATGTTTACCTTTAAATGAAGAGAGGACACTGCCCTGCGTAAATTATTTAACTGAGTCTGTAGACCCACAACCGTCTCTGATAACAACAATAAATCATCAGCAAGCAAAAGAATAAACAATTCCAAATAATCATCAGTAAATGTGGCACCATGTCTTCCATTCTCAATTATCTCAAGTGCTAACTCATTGATAAAGAGAGAAAATAAAACTGGGCTACATACATCGCCCTGTTTAACACCAAATGTACAATTAATATAATCCGTAAACTTTGCTCCACATCTCACTTTTATTTTTACATTATCATACATACTCTTCACACACCTAAAGAGTTTCCCTTTTATACCATTTTTTAACAGAATTGGCCAGAGCAAAGCTCTGTTGATGGAATCAAACGCCTTCTCAAAATCTATAAAGGCAACATACAGTTTACGATTCAAAGAAAATTGTTTCTGTACAGAGAGAGAAAGAGAGAGAGAGAGAGATAGAAAGATAGAAAGAGAGAGAGAGAGAGAGGGAGAGAGAGAGAGAGGGAGAGAGAGAGAGAGAGAGAGAGAGAGAGAGAGAGAGAGAGAGAGAGAGAGAGAGAGAGAGAGACAGAGAGAGAGATGTCTTTCAATTCACCCTATTTTAATCCCCCACGTTACCAACGTGATTTCAACACACAATGCATTATTCACAGTAATGAGATTGTTGTAACTCCATCACACGATTTGAAGCTTGTCACATTTGTACTGCAATCTTTCATCCTTGGGCCATAATGTTCACAAATCCACATAAGAACACAGGAACAATTGTTATGTCGCCTTGCTCTGCGCTGCAGGCACGTTCAGCTCAAACATAACAAAACAAAACGAAACAAAACATGAAACAGATTGCGAAAGCAATGTCGCTTTCTGTCTGACCACGGCGCATGAGCAGCTCAGGCGACAGTTGAACAAAGAAATCAAATGTCATCAATAGACAGAAATGTGGCGTGGTTTATGTACGAGAATGTTATCGGAAAAGTAACGGGTTCATTGGGGGAAAATTGCAGAGCACCGCTGATTGGCAGTGATTGCCGTCGAAAGGCCAACGTTAATTTCAAATCGCCGACAACTTTGCCGTAATTTTGACAGAATGGAGCAATTCCGGAAATCATTCTGTCGGGTGTGTATGTCCAGGTGCGGAGACACACCGCTCGCTAGTGATTGGCACGTTAGAAAGCTTGCCTCAGTGTTTTCAAGGGAAACAACTCTTTCACAGCACATTCAAACCCGACAGACACAAAGCCTTGCGTCCTCCGTCGATAAAGATGAATTAGAAGACAATATCCCTCGGACCGACAAAAAAGCTGGTCTGACAACAAGCCAACACACATCTTATACGAGTAATGTCACTCTGTGTTCAAAACTGATTACAGTAAGTACGTTCACAGTGTTACACTTCTAGTTTGCCAATTTTGTCTTATTCATCAGAGGACCGAAAATATATCGAACACAATTATTGCTGAAAGGTTAATTGTTTAAGCCTGTGCACTTTGTGCAGAAAGTAGGTGAAAACGTATTTCATCAAAGCCAGTTACGAGAAAGATTTGCGTCACAAGAAAGATTTGCGTCACAGTTCGCTCTATCGGTCAGGTGGAAGATTTGTTTTCTGTGGACTTTAGTGATTTATGAGTGTAAAAGATAAATCATTCCCACTGGTAGGTTTGTCTTCCTGACGAACAGTTGATTTCTTGCGGGTTATAATTGTCATGTGTCAGCGGCTAGTTTTATTAACGAATTGTTTGCGTGTTTGTGTTCTATTTCTTGCCTGGTGTGCTTTTGTTTGTTTATTGAGGAGTGTAACCGTCTCAAGGCGATCCGATGAGTTATTGGCAACGACCTTGCTTGACACCTGCTCTGTAAGCCCAGTCAGCTGCTTCGCAGAAGGGGGTGGGGTGGGGGAGGAGTGATGGGTGGGTGCGTGCGTGGGATGGAAGCGTGCGTGGTTGCGTGTGTGAGTGCGTGCGTGCGTGCGTTAGTGCATGCGTGTGTGTGAGTGCTTGCTTGGTTGTGTGTGTAAGGCGTGCGTGCGTTGGTGTGTGCGAGCGTGTTTGTGTGTGTGTGTTCGTGTGTGTGTGTATTGGTGTGTGTGTGTATGCGTGTGTGTGTGTGTGTGTGTGTGTGTGTGTGTGTGTGGTTGTGTGTGTGTGTCAGGCAAATACTTTGCAGAATGGGGTGTTTGGGGCGGGCAGTGTATGTATGTGTGTGAACGGGTCCATGGGTTTTGGAGACAGTGAACCTGTGTGAGTTCCCCCCAAAACAAAACTGGAGAAAAGAACCGGGCAAAAGGTCCAGCCATATTTGTCCACAAATAAAATCATACGATTATCGTATATATGGATTGCAACAAAACCATATTCAGCTGAACAGGAAATTGGTTTTAAGATATCAATAAGTAAAGACACTGCAGACAATTCCAACAAATTAAGATTCTCTTTGCTGCATAACCAGACCCAGGCAAATCAAATATAAAATCACAAAAACAAATTAAACTTTAATTACTTCCTGACAGCGCGTGAATTTAAGGGAAAGACAGCTTTGCAAAAAGCCACATCGTGGTCGTCTGCTGATGCCTCTTTCAATTATCGAGTTTGAGCAAAACCACAGTTGGCAGTTTCTATGCATTTCCTGTTCGCATTTCTGCTAAGAAAACTGACACAGCTATTCACATTTTTAGAGCAATTGCTTTAACAAGCATATAGGCACTCTAAGACATTTCCAGGAATTGCAGATAATTCTTGTTTTTGAAGTTCTTGAGTTCTTGTGAGTGTTTCGTTTTGTCTATGATTAAAGGTCCCTGAACTATTCTTCTTCTTTTGATTGTTAACAATATTCTTAAAGGACATTTTTCAAGTGACCCCGGCTGGACATGCACGTTTGCGACCTTTCACTTTTTCAATCTGCCTATTTGATCATATGTATTTTCATTTTAACTTCGTGTTTTGCTGTCTTTCTCTTTTTGTTATGTTTTTATTTTGTGTGCGTTTTTTGCATTCTTCTCGGATTCATTTACTGGCAGCTGTCTAGCTGGAGCGCTGTTCCATTCCAAGCAATTAACTATGACGTCACACCTAATCCAAACTTAGGGCGCAATTGCAACATGAACAGAATTAGAAGGAGGAGTGAGCGGCGACAGAGAGAGAGAGAGAGAGAGAGAGAGAGAGAGAGAGAGAGAGAGAGAGAGAGAGAGAGAGAGAGAGAGAGAGAGCAACTGAGAGACACAGAGAGAGACAGTGGGGGCAGGAAGAAAAACAGCGGAAAGTGGATGGGGAGGGAAGGAGAGAGAGTGACAGCCATACAGACAGACAGACAGATAGACAGAAAGACAGGTTACCCCCCCCCCCCCCCACCACACACACACACACACACACATAGACGTACAGCCCCCCCACACATACACACATACACACACACACACGTATACACACATACAAACACACACACAACCACACACACACGAACACACACACACACACACACACACACACATAGGGGAGGAAGAGAGAGAGAGAGAGAGATTGAGATTAGTTTGGCAAGAAATATAATGCGGAAAATGCTGCCAATATATCTGGACAGCATCACGCTCTGTCAGCCACAGATGTCCGTACACCACTGAGAAAAAGAAAAAGAAAAACATAACCAAAAAAAAAATAAGGGAAAAAGTCTTGGAGAAAAGTACAGAAAAGCAAGAGATGTTAAAAGAGAACGGGAGAAAGGTTGAACCCTTTTTGAAAATAGCAAGAAGTATATTTACTCAGAAAGGAGGCTCCGAGTTATTTTGAGTAAATACAGACAAGAATGAAGCAGTACAATTGATACAGAGAGAGATAAAAGGAGAAAGGAACAACAAAGACAAGACAAATCAGAAAGAGGTTTCGACGCGTTAACTTCAAGGAAGTTGTCATGGAGGACGAACGAAAGCTTTTTTCCTTGTAACCTGGAGTTTTTGGAGGCCGCGTTTGGTTTACTTTTATTTTATTTATATACCCGTTCATTTTCTGCCATCGATTTTTGTTTCTTCCAGTACGGGGGGTGGGGTGGCGGGGGGGGGGGGGGGGGGGGGGAGGGGTGGCATTTCCCAACCTAGTTCCATTTCTATGGCATCCGGGGACCTTTCTAGTCCATTGGCTTCTGGAGAGAAATGTCACGACAGTTTTGTGCATACATGGGTGAATTATTCTTGAGTGAGCTTTTTGTTTGCTCAAACTTTTCTTAAGTCTCTTTATAAGCTCTTTGGATATGGTACACAATCACTTCATTAAGCATTTAGTGTTGGTGTTCATGAATCTTTTACATCTCAACGGCATATTTCCGATGTGGTAGTTTGTGATTTTTAGGCAGAATTGAACGGCATTTTTTGTGTATGACTCTTTTACATATCTGTTTGAAATCTTAACAGCGAGAGATTTGTATGCAGATATGTGTTTTAGTTGAGAACAATGTTATCAATTAGTACATATATTTAAATATAATATTATGTTGTAGCCTTTCGTTTGTCTTTATGTTATGTTACATGATACACCACAGCCATTTCTCCATGTGAGATAATAAGGTTAATTTGATTTGATTTGATTTGATTTGATCTCCCAAGTAAGCGTTTGCTCCAGTCTCTTCGTAAGCGTTTAGGATGTGACACAGACACACTGAAGGAACACTCCTTTCCGTGTGAACCGTTCAGCTCACCATCTCAGATCTGGTCAGGATTTTACAAGGGATAAGAGTAGACCATCCATCCACATGGTCACATACCAAAAATGAACAGCCTTGGTGCGCCCTGTGCACAAGTGGCATTTTAAGAAGTTATTACATTAACAAAATCCAGCTCACCAGCGAGTAGTCTTTCTTTACTTTCTTTATTTGGTGTTTAACGTCGTTTTCAATCACGAAGGTTATATCACGACGGGGGAAGGGGGGAGATGGGATAGAGCCACTTGTGAATTGTTTCTTGTTCACAAAAGCACTAATCAAAAATTTGCTCCAGGGGCTTGCAACGTAGTACAATATATTACCTTACTGGGAGAATGCAAGTTTCCAGTACAAAGGCCTTAACATTTCTTACATACTGCTTGACTAAAATCTTTACAAACATTGACTATATTCTATACAAGAAACACCTAACAAGGGTAAAAGGAGAAACAGAATCCGTTAGTCGCCTCTTACGACATGCTGGGGAGCATCGGGTAAATTCTTTCTCGTCCCAACCAATATGGGACTCCCCCTAACCCGCGGGGGGAAGCGAGTAGTCACGGTGTTGCTAGTTGGTATGTGTTCAAGTGGAGGGATGGTCTTTTCCCATGGGAAACGTCTGGCCAGATTGGAGATGATGAGCCAAACTGCACGCGAAAAGAAGAGTGCCTTTAACAAGCATTTTGCTGTTTTCTAAGACGTTTAAGATGTTGCTCCAGAACTGTGCACGCGAAAAGAAGAGTGCCTTTAACAAGCATTTTGCTGTTTTCTAAGACGTTTAAGATGTTGCTCCAGAACTGTGCACGCGAAAAGAAGAGTGCCTTTAACAAGCATTTTGCTGTTTTCTAAGACGTTTAAGATGTTGCTCCAGAACTGCGATGAGTTCGTTCGTGGTTTGGGAAATCCTTAACGGGGTACAGGTAGAGCGAATGATGATTTGGTAGTCTCTGTGGCTCTGTCTCCATCTCTGTCTGTCTGTCTCTCTGTCTGTCTCTCTCTCTCTCTCTGATTGTCTGTCTGTCAGTCTTTCTCTGTCTCTCTCTGTCTGTCTGTCTGTCTCTCTTTTTGTATCACTCTCTCTCTGTATCTCTCTCTCTCTCTCTCTCTCTCTCTCTCTCTCTCTCTCTCTCTCTCTCTCTCTCTCTCTCTCTCTCTCTCTCTCTCTCTCTCTCTCTCTTGTATTTTTATTTCATTTTTGTAGTTAGTCCCTCTTTAGGGCGAGGGCTGGATGTAAAAAAGCAGACCACTGCTTAATCTACTACCCTCGTTAAATAAAGAATTGTCATTGTCATTGTCATTGTCATTGTCTGTGACTGTCTATCTGTCTGTCTTTCTTTCTCTCTCCCTCTGACTGACTTTTCGGTCTGGTTATTTGGTTTAAACACAATTATATTCAAAATACATGACATGAAACAATTGACAAAAATGCAGCTAGGACACGAACTCAAGCAGATGCTTATTTGACGTGACCATAACAATGCTAAGTTACACAAGTTTTCATGATGGTGGACAACACAATTATTAACCAGAAGAACAAAATGTAGGAGGGGGGTATGGGGAACTTAATCAAAACAGGAGGATTTACAGAAAAAAAAGAAGTTAATCAAATAAAAAAATTAGAAAAAAAATAAAGAAAAAAATAAGGTGAGACGCGCGTGGGACGAGAACATCGATGCTGAGACATGCAATAAGTAAATTCAGATAAATGTACATTTTCATGGAGAGGGCAGCATAGTTCGTTACGAATGTATGGAAGAAAACAACCACACACACATACACACACACACACACACACACACACACACACACACACACACACACACACACACACACACACACACACACACACACACACACACAAAAGAGAACAGCAAAAGAAAAACAAAAACTCAATGATAATTATTACTCATGTTAAATATGTAATTGATGCAACAACACTGAAAGGCGTTTTTTCTGTCTGTCTGTCTCTTTTTCTGTGTGTATGTGTGTGTGTGTGTGTGTGTGTGTGTGTGTGTGTGTGTGTGTGTGTGTGTGTGTGTGTGTGTGCATTCTGCTTTCCACACGATTGGCGACCTAAGGCCTATTTAGGTGGCCATCCACATGTGGATGGCAACTTAACTGGTGGATTGTGTCCTATCACAGTGGATGGTTCCTTCACTCCAGATCTGGATTGCTACCTTATTTGTGGATTGTTACCCACAATGGAATGTAACCTAAAGAATATTGTGGATTGTTACTCGCATTTGTGGAAATGTTACTTGCACTTGTGGAAATGTTACTAATGTTTTAGTGGGTTTTTTTTTCTATTGAGAACAGAAAGTGTAAAGTAAAAGCTCCTGCTGAATTTATTTTCAAAACTTTACCAGAAATTGAGTAGACCTATCAAGCCCCCAAACCAAACGTTCGATGTAAGGACCAATGACACTGACAGATCCTCTATTTTTTTTTTATATAAAGACAAGGGACTGGGTGGCCGAGTGGTAACGCACTTGCGCGGAAGCGAGAGGTTGCGAGTTCGACTCTGGGTCAGGGCGTTAGCAATTTTCTCCTGTTCAAGTGTTAGTCTTTCGGATGAGACGAAAAACCGAGGTCCCTTCGTGTACACTACATTAGGGTGTGCACGTTAAAGATCCCACGATTGACAAAAGGGTCTTTCCTGGCAAAATTGTATAGGCATAGATAAAAATGTCCACCAAAATACCCGTGTGACTTGGAATAATAGGCCGTGAAAAGTAGGATATGCGCCGAAATGGCTGCGATCTGCTGGCCGATGTGAATGCGTGATGTATTGTGTAAAAAAATTCCATCTCACACGGCATAAATAAATCCATGCGCCTTGAATATGTGCGCGATATAAATTGCATAAAAAAAATTAATTAAAAAAAATAAAAACATAAATCCCTGCGCTTAGAACTGTACCCACGGAATACGCGCGATATAAGCCTCATATTGATTGATTGATTGATTGAAAAATGAACAAAATAAATACGGAAACACCCCACAAGACTAAACTACAGAAACTCATAAGTAAAAATGCTTTTGATCGTCAAACAGTGTGCTATGACATGTGTTTAAAAAAATAAGTTTCGTCTAGAGCTAGTACTGAGTCTTACTGTGGTATGGCACTCAGTGTCAGTGCCAGTAGGTGTGTGTCAGTGTCATTAGTCACTGTTTGTGTGTGTGTGTGTGTGCTTCGTTTGTTTGTTTGTTTGTTTGTTTTTAATGGTTGTTATTGTGGTGTTTTTCGTTTTTGTTGTCAAAATTAATCAGTTCATTTCAATGTCATATGATATGTTTTGTAAACTGACAATGAACCGCTAAATATGATTTCAAAGCATCAAATTCATTATTTAAAAAAAAAAGTTTAAATATTTACCAATAAATTTGTTCAAGTGAAGAGTTCAAAGGTGCCTGCTACCAAATTGTTCGCACAATTGCAGATTAACTGGAAATTATACGAGTGCATGGGAAGAAATATTTTCCAACATGATACCGGGCAGAACTGAAACCGTCACAGTCATCATTTTGCACAAGACAAGTCAGTCTCTGTCAAGCCCCAAGATATATCAAATCGGCAGACAAGGTTTAATGACCGAACAAATTGTAACTTCTAACCGACTTGGTCTTCGGGTCACAGCGGAGGACGACAATAGCTTAATGGTTTCATTTGTGCTGAATTACAGCTTTTTACTTTTTTACTTTCAAAAAACCCGTTTTTACAAATTTGTTTCTAAAATCATAATTAAATATTTTCCGGGCCATTCACGTCTATGTTTAACATTGCAACTGTCGGTAAAACCGTACTCTATGGATATTGTGTGCAGTTGGTATGAGGTCAAAGACTACAGACGAAAAAAAAACAGAAAAAAACTGACATAAATATTGCTCAACTGTCGACGAGCAGTTTTACTGCCCGGTATTGTAATAGATAAGTGCATTGCGTAAACATGACATTTGAAGAAAAAAAAATCACCCTAACCCTAACCCTAACCCTAACCCTAACCCTAACCCTAATCCATGACAACGGCTACCTAGAGACGTAAAATATTTTCACAGTAAAAAAACCAAACGCACATCATCAAAAAAGATGATTGATATTTAATCTAAAATAGACTAGAATAAGAGTAAAAACAACATGGGTGGAAGTTGGTGGCTATTCAACGTGTTTTTGTAAAACATGAACTCGTGGTAGTAAAGTTGGTTGGATTTGGTTGCGTATGAAAACGACCAGTGGTATTACAGGAACAAATTGATTCCCATCACAAAAAAAGTCAATGGAGATCGCTTCATCATAGTTATCTCTAAACGTCCAAGGCATAATGGTTGGGTGAAAATGAAACATAAAAAAGTTGTTTCAGTATTTCTTAGGCAACCGTCCAGACTTACTACCACCGATTTTAGAGACAAAGAAAAATATCTTCAAAAATGCACTTTTTACGTGTTTTGGCAGAAATCTTTTTTGGGAATCTTAGAAAAGGTTCTAAAGAATGTTTTGACAAAGAAGCTTTCATCAATGTTTTACCGAAGAGTAGTTACAACAATTTTTCTAACGAATTTCATTCTTGCTTTTTTTAAGTGCAAGGCCAGAATACGACTGTATACCCGGAGAGAAGGTTTTTAATTACCACCAAAATTCCGTGGTAATGAAACCAAATCTTTAAATTGGCAATATTCCTGACTTCTGACAAACATTTTGCGACCCATTTGCTTATCTTTTCTTTTTGTTAATTGGCCAAATCGATTGATTAAAGTTTGAATTTTAGGTAACCAAATTTGGAATAGTAGTGCTGTCGAGTGAGTTCACTAAAATTTGATGAGTCTGGGTTTTTGTCGCCCATATGACTGTAGAAAACAGAGCATTTCTCCAAAAAACTGTTTTGATTAATAATCTTAGGTGGGTGGTAATGCCCCTTTTCTTAGGTAGCAAAATCCAAGAAATAGGTATGTGTGTGAGTGAGTGTCTCTCTCTCCCTCCCCCCCCCCCTAGACCTGTGTCCCGTCTGTCTTGGTGCGGTTTTCATCTTGCAGCGCTATGCAGGGGCACGAGCGGACGTAACCAGGCTGTTATTGATCGCCCCTGACAGGAACTCTCCTGTCTCTGAAAAACAGGAAGCGTGGGGCAGTCTACACATTGCGTCACTAGTTTCTCGTCAAAATATAACGAGGTGTCCCTTGTTGCAAATACATTTGTCACCAGCCTAGGTAACGACAAAGAACGCATTAACCACACGAAAAGAGCACAGAGTGTTTGGTTGAATGTGTGGACGAAGTAAGGTTGCGGAGCGTGAAGCGGTAATTTGCAATGAATGGTGGCCATGTTAACAGGTTTAATGCCACATAAAACGTCAAATTGTGAAAATCGGTGACACACACACACACACACACACACACACACACACACACACACACACACACACGCACGTACACACACACACACACACACACACACACACACACACACACACAAACAGAAGGTTTTGGGTTATGGTAATTGGCGAGTGACGCGGGGGGAGGGGGAGGAGTGAGGGGGGGGGGGGGTGTGCGAGCATTTGAAAGAACATCAGTTATTATTGACTTATGACTGATGCTATTTGACCGAGAAAAAAAGCATTAATTTTGACCGAAATGGAATCAAGCGTTGGTGAATGTATTGTGTTGAAATTACCTTCAGTCACCCAACAATAGCTTTACAATTGATATGTTTATGATTTTGCGTTTTGAAAAATGGACGTGATCAGCCATCCGTATCACAAAGGATTGTGTGCACATTGTTGTGACGTTGATAAAAACCTGGGAATGCATTATTCAGTTTTTACGCGGGGAGATCAAAGAATAAAGACAACACACACACGGTACAGAGTGTGGATTCAGTATTAACGAGGGGAAAATAGTACAATATTATATTATACAAATCATAAAACAGAAATATAAAGCAAAAATCATAAAAAACGATAAACAATGATATGACACACAAGTCATAATAGTGACTTTTTCTGCATGCATTTTCCGCGGACGATTTTGTCTTTTTTGAATTTTATTTCTTACTTTCAACGACAATACTCAAGCATTTATGTTTAATTCAAAGGAAATTACCATTAAAAACATTAAAAGACACACAACAAAAACACTGTCCACTGAGGCCTTGAGCTAGAGCTTTGCTATAGACCGCCATGCTTCCGGGTTTAGTTGCACTTAGAGACACAAGAGGTTTGGGCCATACTTGTTTGCAATCATGCATTTTGGGGGTATGTGTTCACTGTAGCATAAGAACGCATCACAAAATGGCGTAACGCCTTGATTGTCATCCTAGATTGCACTGTTGGAACGCAAGAGGTGTGTGTCGTCATTGTTTGCAATCATGCATTTTGGGGGTATTTGTTCACCGTAGCAAGAGAACTCATCATAAAAATAGCGTAACGTTGTGATTGTAATCCTATATTGCACTGCAGGAACGCAAGAGGTTTGTGTCATCATTGTTTGAACTCATGCATTCCCGGATCGAGTATCTGCTCACTGGACCATACGAGTGCATCACAAAACTATCGTAACGCTGTAATTGAAAAGTAAACCTGCTTCGTCTGGAACTTCAGGCGGAGTGTAGCAAGCGTTGGTGCTTAATAGGGCGTAACACAGATAGCACGCGGCCGTATAGTATTTGTCCTTTGTTTGTTCGTTCATGGGCTGAAACTCCCACGGCTTTTACGTGTATGACCGTTTTTACCCCGCCATTTAGGCAGCCACACGCCGCTTTCGGAGGAAGCATGCTGGGCATTTTCGTGTTTCTATAACCCACCGAACTCTGACATGGAGTGTACACACGGGGGTGTTCGGACACCGAGGAGAGTCTGCACACAAAGTTGACTCTGAGAAATAAATCTCTCGCCGAACGTGGGGACGAACTCACGCTGACAGCGGCCAACTGGATACAAGTCAAGTCAATATATTTATTTAAAAAAAAACCTAGGGTTACATGAATAAAATAAATAAAAATTGCAATAAACACGGCAAAAAAGATATATGTAATAATGGGACACAACACTTCTAATTAACCGAAAATAAATCAAGCTTAATTCATAACAAAATAATTGTAATCATACATTTTTTTTTATTTCTTTTTATTTACAGGAAAGTATATGTTTCTGTGTTTGTTTAATAAGAAAAAAAAACGTGATCAAATAATCAGAACTCTTTCAAAATACTCTTAATAAAATATATTAAATGCAATAACTTTCGTTTCTTTGTTAATTCAAATAAATGTTTAAATTTGACTGCATTTGAATTTCTACGAAAATACAACGGTAACAACCTTTTCCTCACATTTTCAAAAAAATGACACTGAAATATATAATGAAATTCATCTCCGAGTTCTCCAGACTGGCATTTAACACATATTCTTTCGTTATGTGGTATATTTAACATACGGCCTTTCTGTATTGGCAATTTATGATTTAATGTTCTAAAGCGTAAAAAAGAGAGTGCTAGGTTATTGGGTAAAATGTTCAAATAATTTTCAAATATAAATGTATCTTTAAACAATCTATAATTCAAACAAGTTTCTTTTTCATTTAATTCTGAAAACCACGATTGTATATATTGATCTTTTAGGCATTGCAACGTTTTCAATTTAAACCATTTTTCGGAACATC
>NC_090258.1:41171894-41174394 GCF_037325665.1 Littorina saxatilis
TTACCATAAATCCTGCATCTCGCCCGTCTTTTTGCCGTAAATCGTCGACTGGGTTGAGTCTGCATTGTGTCGCTTTTTGTTTGCGTGGCAGGTTTTTCCCCGTGTTTTTGTTTGTTTTTGTTTTTGTGTATGCGTCTAGGTAACACGAGACTTGCATTGGCACAAGCGACAAGTTCGCATAAAGTGGGAGATTATTTCTTCTTTCATCTGTGATTCTTAATTTGCATTTGATCCTGTATGACGTATGCTCACTGACATTTGATCTGGATTGTTTCTCCTGTCTTGGTTCAATGATAATAATTAATTACACCGGTGTTTTACCGATTTATAAAAAAAAGAAAAAGAAAAAAGGCACAATTACTTGCAGAAGCTTCGTTGCTAATTCACAGTTTGTGCGCAAAAAGAAAAGAAAAGATAGAGATCAGTTTGTTGTAATATGTAGTGATTTCACAATCTGATGATGATTTTGTCATGTTTGGAACTTACGTTGCAGTTTGGAGACAAACGAGAAACAGCAACCATGACGTGATAGAGTGATCACGGTGCAAACAAATTTCTTGTCTTCTTGGATCTTACGGGTGATAGTGGCGAACAAGCAAAATTCAACACTGACAATGACGTGCTTCTTCTTTCATATTTCAAACACAATGCATGTGACTTAAATTTTGTAATTTATCATCAGTGCTGCTGAAAGCTAAATCCATTACTGTCAACAAAGTGGACGTTTTATTATTTTCACTCATCCACCAGTGACGTAAATCGTAGTGACGCCATGGCTCACACGGCCAGCAGTGTCGAGCAGTGGCTGGAAGCCAATCCTGACGTCATGGCCGATCTGTTCCTACGTAAGGCTGACGTCACGCTGGTGAACCGCTGGATGACGCAACACGGGTTGCAGACCTTACCGGACTGTTCCCCGGTGACAGGGCGCCACGTGTCAGTGTCGGCAGACAGCAGCGCCCCTTCTTCCCCTAGCGACACGAGGTTCGGGGACTCGGGCTTCTTCGACTCCAAGCACAACCGCTCCAACTCCAAGAAGTACCTGCGCCACGACTACGCGCGATCCAAGATGAAGAGCATGTTCCGCACGTACGAGCCTGCCCCTGACGGGTCCGCGGAACAGCGACGCAGCAGTCTGAAGGAGATGCGGCAGTACCGCTCCCTCCCCCCCAACTCCATCAACATGCTCTCTCTCCTCATCCAGTCCAAGGTGCGCCTCCCCCGCTACCCCAGCAAAGACATCGACCACAAGCGTGAACTCAGGCACAGCAACGAGCGCGACTTCTTCCTGGAGATCGTCAAGGACATCTCCAACGACCTGGACCTCAAGTCCCTCAGCGGCAAGATGGTGGTGAACATCAGCTGCCTGGCGGACGCCGAGCGAGCTTCGCTGTTCATCGTGGAGGGGAAGAACTCCGGCAAACCTTCCCTGGTGTCCAAGATCTTTGACGTGCACGCCGGCACACACATCCTGCCGTCCACCACTGGCGACAGTCGCATCCCCTGGGGCCAAGGCATTCTGGGCCACGTGGCGAAGACGGGGGAGGTGGTCAACTTGAAGAACGTGCATGAGGTGAGTGAAGGAGATGCTGTAGTGCTGTTGTTGTGTTGTATTGTTATGGTCTGTTTTGTGCTGTTGTTGTTGTGTTGTATTGTTATGGTCTGTTTTGTGCTGTTGTTGTTGTGTTGTATTGTTATGGTCTGTTTTGTGCTGTTGTTGTTGTGTTGTATTGTTATGGTTTGTTTTGTGCTGTTGTTGTTGTGTTGTATTGTTATTGTCTGTTTTGTGCAGCTGTGACCTATCTTGCATTGGTCGGTGCAGTCTGTTCTACCTGTGTCTTCTGCTGGATTATGTCATTTCCGTTGGTAAATTTGGCGGATAATTTAGAATTTATTACACATACACCTCCGGGACAATCTGTGTCTGGCCTGTCTGAAAACACCTCCGCGTGAGGGGGTTTGCTGCGAACGCGGTGAAGATAAAGAGGGAACATTTTCTCTGCACGCGCGGCAGCAAGCAGGATGTCTCATAACTGCATACAGGTTCTCCTGATATCACAATCTTTGCAAATACCGCATGTTGCCGTTGTTTAAGCTGTTTGTCTAAACTCCATCTCTTAATTGAGACAGTGACAAAAGGTCAGGTGTCATGTCTACTGTCCCGAATGACACACGATTGCTGACATTTCACCATTGCCAACAGAATAAACAAATAAGAAATAGGTAGAAAATGAATGTGAAAACTGACTTTAATTGTTGATCAGTATTTTCTATACCACTAACAAATAATCTACTTGCACATAGCTGTTTGGCAAATGTATGTTGCATGGGACACACTGACATGAAAGTGGAAGATGTTTTTCCCTCTAGAGAAACTACATATCAAGTTACACTTTTTGTGCTCTTCCATTCCAGTTGGCAATCAATTGTTAACGCATGTTATTAGAAAAAATAGAACGAAAACAGATTAGATAGAATGAAAAATGTACTGGTGATGTCA
>NC_090258.1:41179394-41185651 GCF_037325665.1 Littorina saxatilis
CCGGGTGTACGCCGGCTTCGCCGGCGCACGAAGGAAAGGAGATAAACGCGCAAAACACTGGAGACCTTCTAAAAATAGTAACGTGCAGTGACCTTCTAAAAATAGTAACGTAGTAACGGGAATATGGATTGACGCCACACGGAGGAAGGGAGATAATCGCGGCTGAAAACACTGGAGAAGATAAGGAAGAGTTACTGGTAGTGGATCCCGACAAAAAAACAAACAAAAAAACAACAAAAGGTTTAGCGCGCACAGCGCTGCGCGCTGAGAGCACCTGTTGAAATATCTCATCGATGAGGTTGTGTCCGGGGTGTAGCTGAATACAGTGTCCAAATTTGATAAAGATCCACCGAGAACTTTGGCCGTGCATCGCGAACAGACAGACAGACAGACAGACAGACAGACAGACACTAGTCGTATATATATATAGATTCTTAGTACACGTTAGAAGGACAGGTTCGAAGATTAGGCTAAGTCTAAAAGCTATAGTGTGTGTGTGTGCGTGTGTGTGTGTGTGTGTGTGTGTGTGTGTGTGTGTGTGTGTGTGTGTGTGTGTGTGTGTGTGTGTGTGTGTGTGTGTGTGTGTACGTGCGTGCGCGCGTGCGTGCGTGTGTTTATGTGTGCGTGCGTACATGCGTTGCGTGCGTGCGTGTTAATGTGCATGTGTATGTATGTGAGTGTGTCCGTCTGTCTGTCTGTTTCTCCCCCTTACCATTCCCGCTTTCTCTCCTCTCCCCGCCCTCTTCTACCGTAAAGACAAACGCGCTGTTCTTTCGGCTTTTGTCAGTGCCCGGATGTTCCCTGACAGCCTTTCGAGGGCTCATGCTCTCCCCAAGATGTTATTTCCTGCAAGCGTTTATTCCAGAAGAGAAAGAAAGTGGACTAATAGGACTGCCATTTTGTTCCAACCATGCAAACCTGCTCTTTCCTCTCTTTCTTCTTACTCTGTCGCTGCAGATCTCAATTGGTCGAAACCACGAAGAGGAAGGAGGTGGTTTAAAAAGCAAACAGAGCTCGAGAGGACTTTATGGATGACGTTTTGCTTGTTATCTTTGCACAACTGCGTGAGAGTGTTTGCATGATATTTTGTGTTGTTGAAGACAGCAAGCGCTCTGTGTTGCTCACGTTTATCTTGTTGCCTTTACACCACTATGCGTGAGAGTGTTTGCTTTATATGTCGTGTTGTTGAAGACAACAATAGCTCTGTGTGACGAACCATCGTCGTCTTGTTGCACATGTTATTGATGCCATTTTTACAACGCTAACGTAACTGTCAACTACAAACAACGACAGCAGACGAGCCACAGCACTTGTGACGGGAGCATGAGAAAATCAATCGCATAAAAGTCGCAGTGCAGACAGAATACAGAAACATTAACAATAGGAACAACCAGACTAAATATGCAAGTAAATTATACAAAACTCAATCAGTGACTCGATCAATTAACATCTGTTTGTAGACAGGTAGGTGTTCCACTGGTCAATAAATTGATCCATCCATCCTTCCGTTGAGAAATTTGACAGCCAATCTGTCTTTCGTAGTGGTTACCGACCTTGAGACATCAATTTAGGTTTTGTGTGATAGATTAAAGGCTTGTTATACATTATAAGATGTTTGGTGGCTTGTTGACAGACCAGCTTTTTTGTTGGTCCAAGGGGACCATATCGTCTTTTGCAGGGCCGGACTACCGGGGGGTTATGGGGGTTGCGCAACCCCCCCCCCTAGCCTAAACATGTACCTTACTTATTTAAATTTTTTTTTATTATTGCTTATTTTATGCCGTTTCATGCAAGGAGCGACCATTTTCCTATCTCAGAATATGACCTACCCGTCAGCTTCAGGGGGCTTCGCCCCCTGACCCCCACAACGAGGGGGGGGGGTTTCTAGGGTTTCCGGACCCCTCCCCCCCCCAGCCAAAAAATAAAAATATTGAATGAGGTATGCATTTCTTTATTTTACATTGAGTTTCAATTTTTGGGGTATTAATCAGTGACAAAATCTGCTGCCTGAAACTGGTAATGATCATCCTCAGAATGCACCAGATTGCACCATTTTGCATCCTTTTTTTCAAAATTTTCCGGGGGGGCATGCCCCCGGACCCCCCTAGCAAGCTAGGCGCTTTGCGCCGTCGGCTCGGCGCTTCGCGCCTTCACACCCATATCTTCACAATATACTTTTGAAAAAAACCAGTCATAAAATGAACTGATCCGCCCCTGCCGCCAGGGGGGATGTCCCCCTGGGCCACCACTCGCAACCCCCCCCCTCCTCTTCGCCTAGTCCGGCCCTGTTTTGTTTCATCTTTATCGACCAAGGCCGAAGGCCGCGGTTGATAAATATGAGACAAAAGGCGATATGCTCCCCGAGGACCAACAACAAAGTGCTGGTCTGACAACAAGCTACCAAACATCGTTTTTGTCATCATTTTGGTTGTGCAACAAAATGCACAATACCCCACAGGGAGACGAATTTTAAGAATCCAACTCCGGGCCACAAAGCATCGTCACAGTAGCACGAGATAACACGTCAAACTTGTATGTGACGTCAAACGTAGCTTGTTGACGCTTTTCTTCCAGTCTGAAAATGTACAGAGCTGCGATCATACCTGTGAATTCAGTAAGTGTTGAGCATATTTCTTTTCTGGGCTTTTGTACTGTTTTCTTTGCGTTATTGCACTGAAATTGTAAAACGCTTGGAACTGTAATTTATTTTTTTGTTTTGTTTTGTTGAAAAACAAACATCCAAATATCTATTAGTATTAATTATTTGTATTGTAGCTGTTACAGGGGGAAGAAACAGATTTTTCGATTGCTATCTTTTTCCGTTCTTCTTCTTCTTCTTCTGCGTTCCCGTTGCCATGCTAGACTGTCAAGGTTGTTGATGTGATGAAGTCTGCAGTTCGCCGCAGACTTTTCCGTTCTATTTTGCACAGTTGTTGATGTTTTCCCATTCCAACTCTGTTGCTCTCTGCATAATGTTTCGCCTTACCATCGATCTCCGCATGCAGTGACAGAATACGTGATACTGTGATTAAAAAGAGGTATCTCTCTCTTCCGTTCTTGAATGTGACTTTAATTGCCATTTTTGTAATTGTAGGATGAAATTAGAAGAAAATGTCATGTTTAAATTACGACATGAATTTTGCAAGGATTCTTCCCTCCGAAATCAGGCCGTAAATTGTTGGTACTTTTATCTCGCGAATAAGCAATGAAAAGTGCATGGAGATTTACAAGATACATGTACAAGGTATATTGACAAGTTTAAAGTATTTGCTAAATATTTGATAAATATGTGAGTAGTTGCTCATCGATATCGCCTTAGAGAACCAGCACACACACACACACACACACACACACACACACACACACACACACACACACACAAACTCACACACACGCACACACACACACACACACACACACACACACACACACGCAAACAAACACACACACAAACAAACACACACACACACTCACAGACACACACACACACACACACACGCACACCTACACACGCACACACACAACACCACCACCACCACCACCACCCAGTCTATGTTAAAACATTTAGTCAATTCTTGACTAAATATAACAAGATCAACAACAACATACACATGATAATATCTTGCGGCGAGACTTAACCACATTCCTCTGAAATCAATTGACAACCCATAGCTCTCGCTCTCATAGGTTCTCATCCTTATCAGAATTGTGAGAAGAGAACGTAGACTCGTGCATAGGAATTCGGTCACTGTGTGTAATGTGCGTCATAATAGTAAGTACATGTTTAACCCTCCGTGCTACAAACCCATCCCACGGTGTGTCAACTGATTCCGTTCATACACCGGATGTTTCCGTTCGTACGCAGGATGTGTCCGTTCATACAGCCTCATTTTCGGCACTTGCTTGGGGAAAAACGTGGCAGTAAGTCGTGTGGGCAGCGCACTTTTGTGATATTGCACGTCACGTTTTTTCCTCCGCACTTACCATCCCTCTCTGCAATCGCCTTTTCTCCTTTTCCCATTACCTTGCCTGCACTACAGCCGTTATTATTTGAAGAATCTGAATGTAAGAAGGTCAGTTTGTAATTATTTTGGTCCAAGCAATATCGAGGTCCTTTGGAAAAGAAACATAATAGTTCGTGAGGATTTACACATCTTTGCGTGCGTGAATAACATTGACATACAGGTCTCAGAGAATTTGGATTGAATTCTTGTTCTTCTTCTCCAAATTAGTGCGAGTAATTTTACTGCTTTCTGCGGCCACAGAAATCTTCACTTTAATATATGCACGTTATTCCCGTCAATGTCCAAATTAGCATTTTCATTCAGCAGTCATTGCGAAAGACTCAGGTCTTTTATACTTGTAAAAAGAAACCAACGTGAAGAAATAAATAATTAATGATCCGCTGCCACTGCGGTGCTCCCTGGATCAAGTGCAAGTTCGTCGTTTATGGCCCTGTCACACGTATTAGCCAGCGTACGCCGACGTATCAAAATTTCCCGAAAACGCTGGCATACGCTGAACTATCCATGTTTTTTTTCAATTTTGGGCGTATACATAGCGTATTTATAACGAGTTGGGCGTATACATAGCGTATTCATAACGAGTTTGACGTACACATATCGTGATAGTAACGTATATAGAAGATTTCAATAACTTATAGATAACGTATACCAACGAATGCTTAACGTGTTGCCGGCGTTCACAACTTATGTCCAACGATAGTCTAACGTATGCATAACGTATGCAGCGTATCGCCGACGATCACGTGTCGTAGCCTATACAAAAAAGGGTGCCACTCGGCGATTCAAATCATAACTGCACTAGACATGCCGAAGAAAACATCGAAGAAAGCTGCCAAGAAGTCTCCTGGCCGAGGGCGTGGACGTAAACGCAAGGAGGATCCATCATCACCCACACCCTCACGCTCACCCTCTGATGGAGATGATGCAGGTTCCAACGCCTCTTGTGCATCTTGGGCATCGTCTCAGCTAACACGTGCCAAGAAAAAGAGGGCCAAGAGGACACCGTTTTGTCTTGATGTTGAAGAAGAGCAGGTCATGTGCGATTTCCTTCGCGAGAACGCCATCATCTGGGACATGAAAAAGACCGACTACCGGAGGGTAGACAAGAAGACACTAATGGCTTGACAGACATCTCTGACCACAAGGGACTGGGTGTTGTGAGGGACCCTCCATCCGAACTTCATCGAGGCATACTTGTTCCCAGAGGCAAGGTGGCGTAAAGTCAGGGCCAACTCCATGCCAGGCTCAAGCGGATCCCTGTAGAAGGTGTACTGCTTGGTTATCCTTGGACCCACTCTGGCCAGCAGCTCGTCGAACATCGCTGGAGACATTCGCAGAAAGTTGGTGAAGGATGCATGGTCCTCGTTACGGAGTTCCACCATTAGCTGGTCATACATGCCAAACTGCCGTCGCCTCCCGATCCATGGTCTCACCCAGTTCCTTCTTCCCCGTTCACCTATTGTTCTCCTTCGTCTACTGCCACGCACCTGGTACAGTGTCAAATCGATGAGGTCATGCTGATGTTGGAGGACAGCTAGTTGGTATTCTCGTTTCAGCCTTGCCGGATCTTCCTACTCTCGGATTACATGGACATCTGCTCACCAGGGAGTCTTGAGGAGTACTGGCGGCTTCCACCTGCGAACCCCATCTTTATATACCAATGCCCCATAAACGCTGCCAATACGCTTTTGTACGGTAGCTGTAAGTTAGCAACACGTCCAGTACGTTCTGTGGTCGTCCGGAACACGTTCAAAACGTCTACATACGTCAATATGCGTTAGAGTTACGTTCGACATACGTTCAAAGCACGTTACTCATAGGTTAGAGATACGTTTTGGGTACGTTTACAATTATCTCGACGTACGTCGACGTATTGCATAACTTAGGCTTACCTACAACGTATGGCCCGCGTATGCGGGACGTATGAGCCATACGCTGGCATACGTCCGGACATTTTTTGCATGTTCAAAATTTGTCGAGGACCTCGCCGTACGACGACGTATACCAGCGTACTTCAGCGTGTTCTTAACGTATACAAAACTTACCCATAACGTATTCGACGTATTCGCCAGATTTTTCATACGTCGGCATACGCTGGCTCATACGTCAAGGTGTGACAGGGCCATTAAAGAGGAGACTACACATTGAAGCAACCACAGACACAAGCACATGCACACGCGCATACGAAAGAGAGAGAGAGAGAGAGAGAGAGAGAGAGAGAGAGAGAGAGAG
>NC_090258.1:41185851-41230851 GCF_037325665.1 Littorina saxatilis
AATGGTAAACTATGCTTTTTGGAAATTCTTTCTTTAATTGGTGTTTAACGAAGGTTATATCGCGACAGGGAAAGGGGGGAGATGGGATAGAGCCACTTGTTAATTGTTTCTTGTTCACAAAAGCACTAATAAAAAAAAATGCTCCAGGGGCTTGCAACGTAGTACAATATACTACCTTACTGGGAGAATGCAAGTTTCCAGTACAAAGGACTTAACATTTCTTCCATACTGCTTGACTAAAATCTGTACAAACATTGACTATATAAGAAACACTTAACAAGGGTAAAAGGAGAAACAGAATCCGTTAGTCGCCTCTTACGACATGCTGGGGGAGCATCGGGTAAATTCTTCCCCCTAACCCGCGGGGGGTCTTTTTGGAAATGCGCTTCAGACAAATGCCTTTATGTTACTCACAGCAAAATGCAAGAATAATTGGGGACCATATGGGATGGGGCAAATTGGGAGGGAGCAATTCGGGACACCACCATAAATATCTACCAAATATTTACAAATAGCTATCTTAGTACATGCATAACATGCTGTACCAATACACAATTTCTTTAAATAACTATGTAAGGATTATTGGCAGTCTCCCGGAGCATGTTTCACGCTATCCTGCGATCAGGACAAGCGACTGACTGTGATGTGTATGCTGTGCGGCGTGCGCTACATAAGAAACCTTTTTTTAAATTTGTATTAAATATAATCACCTGAGCCACGAATGGCTAGCTGACAGCGGCTATCTTTTACACAACAAATTCTGAACTGTGATGAACTCGTGACCGCTGATTTTTAAAGGCAAGGGGTATCATATTGTGCGCATGGCATACACATCCAAGTTGGTCGTTTGTCCCGATTGTGGGATACAGCCCGTCAGAGGCGTAGAGCGTGCTCGAGATGTTTTGAAAAACCTGACTGCAGTACAGGGATTTTTACACCTCCGGACTGCTGATAATCCTAACAGAATTATTTTCAAAAACCGTCTATTGCCTTGAAAGCAAACCTGGAATTTCTGATGCGAGTTGCCAGAAAGAAAGTTCACTAACAAGATCCAGGCCAACACCACCCCCCCCCCATCCCCCTAAATAACACTAAGGAGTGAGGTGAGCTTAAATAACTAATTAATTAATCAATCAATAAATTCTCTGCTGAAATCCCCAACTTCGCGCATCGAAGCTATGAAAAACAGGACACTGCCACGTTTCCATTCAGCTAAACGCCACACCATTTTCAAGAGGGGATGTCTCAGGAAGAAAGATGTGACGCTCCCGATTCATATGTTTCAGAAGACAGCCCACCTGAGAAAAAGAAGAACACAATATAGAAATAATAACAACCTGTCAACCACAAATACATTAAAGTTTTTCAAACAGTTCACTAATCCGACAAACTCATGCTCGTTTCTGGTGCATTTGATAAAGCCAATTACGGGTAGATGCTAGACAACAGCAAAACCACCACCACATAACAACACAAGATTGTTTATGGTTGTTTACAGTCTCTTGAACACAGGAGTCAATCGAGACCATATATACTGTTCAAAAAAAGAAACGCATAGTTGCTACTTGCCAAATTTGTTTTATTTTTCGAAAAAATTAACAGAAAATCCAATATTTAGATTATTTGTTTGAAATTTGGTATGGACACAGTTGAATGCACACACAGTTCATTTGCATCTTCAAATCAATCAGTCAATCAATACGATTGGGTGCCGAGGCTGTCAAGTCAGTAGGGGGTGTGACTGCCTTGAGCAGCAACAACTGCCCGGCACCTTCTGGGCATGGGCTGGATCAGATGCCGGATATCTTGCTGTGGGATGGTGTCCCACTCCTCCTGAAGTGCCTGCAATAGATCGCGGTGATTTGCCGGCGCTTCTTCTCGCCTGCGCACACGTCTGTCCAATTCATCCCAGAGGTGTTCTATCGGGTTCATGTCTGGCGACATGGATGGCCAGCGAAGCACCTGGACATGGTGGTCGGTGAGGAACTGGGTGGTGAGTCGTGCTGTGTGCGGGCGAGCGTTGTCCTGCTGGAATATGGCATCCTGGTCAGCCAGAAGAGGAAGGGCGTGTGGGCGCAGAATTTCCTCCACGTATCGCTGGGCAGTTATGCGCCCTTGGACGTGCACCAGGGTGCTCCTTCCAGCGGTATTGATCGCCCCCCACACCATGACGCCTCCACCACCATGAACGGGTGCCTCATCCACACAGTTGGGCGCGTAACGTTCGTTTACTCTCCGGTAGACCCTCCTCCGACCATCATGTCGCTGGAGCAGGAAGTAGGACTCGTCGCTGAACCACACGTGTCTCCAGTGATTCCGGACGGTCCAGCGAAGGTGCTGGTTGCCCCACTGCACTCGGTTCTGGCGATGGCGGCGGGTGAGGACAGCTCCTCTGTGAGGTCTGCGAGCTCTCAAACCAGCTTCATGCAGGCGGTTCCGCACGGTCTGGTCCGATAATCGGTGTGGCCCGGGGAGAGCCTGGACAGAAGATGAGGCCGACAGGAAACGATTCCGGAGGTGGCGGAGCCGTATGAAGCGGTCGTGAGCAGCAGTTGTCGCCCTTGGTCTTCCCGCTCGTGGCAAGTCAGCAACGGAGCCAGTGGCTTGAAACCTGACCCACAGTCTACTGATGGTGCCCTGGGACACGTGGAAGTGCCTGGCGATTGCACTTTGACTTTGGCCTGCTTGTAAACGACCCAATGCAATTTGGCGGTCTTCTCTGCTCAATCGGGCCATCTTTCGTCGCTGAATTGTCGTCTGATTTCTTTGTGGCGAACAATCCGCTTTTATGGGTTTTGGAAGACATGGTGAGAGCTCAATATTCCCCGAGTTTCACGACATTACACTGAAGCATGACGAGTGGTCATGCCAAATGAGCAATTTTGACATTGTAGCCACTGATAACGCATGCGTCACGTGCAGAGCTCACTTGTGACAATGGACGAAAGGTCGACGACCAGATAAACATTTTCTGCAGTTTGGTGGATATCCTTGTAGCCATATAACTAAATTAACCAAATATTACAAGCTATGCGTTTCTTTTTTTGAACAGTATATATAACAAGAAGCATAAACAGGGTTCCTGCAGGGCAGAGCTGATACAATTCAAGGAGTTTTCAAGGACATTTCCAGGACCAAATAAATGCTTTTCAAGGACATGATTTTCCCCAATTTAATGCAAAGCACCAAGCTTACCTTCAGGAAGGGAAGCAACTACAGGTGACTAGTAATAGTTAGTTCGTCTGCTTTAATTTGTTTTCACTCGATCTTTTATTCTCCCAAAATGTGTGTACTGTATTTGACGAAAAAAAAGGGGGTTGCATTTTTTTTTAAATAAGACAAGCTGCTGACGAAATGTATAGGCAACAATTTGGAAAAATCAAGTACTTTTCAATGACTATTTAACAAAACTCTATTTTCAAGCACTTTTCAAGGCCTGGAAAAGGTTTTCCAATTTTCAAGGAGTTTTCCAGGGTTCAAGGACTCTGTACGAACCCTGCATAAAAAAGCACTTCAGTTTGAAACCCAGGTTCAATGTAGTAAATGATATTGCATCAATGTTCCATCCATCCTCAGCACTTTCAAAACCAGTTTCTTCTAGGTCATACACACCTTTTCCTCGATTGATCCACAGTACATCAGATCGCTATTGTTCTTTTTATGATTTGCACCAAGGGAATGATTAACATTTCTGTCTTAGTCATATGTAACAAGCTTTAAGCAAAAGCATAATATTCTACACATTCACATATTGTAAGGTTGAAGGGGTCTATGTCGACCAAAAGAAGGTGTATTCCCCATAGCCATAGGTGTTTTCCCTGTGTACCGGGAATACAGTTGGATTTTCTGTAAAGAAGTATAATATCGTACAATCTTGCGCCAAGCGCGTGACTGCGGTTAGATAGGAGAATCTATTTAAAATCCTGAATTCGCGTGCGGCATCCAATCAAGCAAAACATGCTTCGACCGTTTATCAAAACGGATTTAGTTAAAGAAACATCTGCACCCCCACCCCCAACAGCCTGGTATTATGTTTTCCTCGCTGGTACTCTCGTCCATTGAATCACTTTCACAAGCTTGAAGTAACTCCATGGCGTCTAACGGAAGTATATTCCCTGTATATGTACAGGAAATTAACATACAGGGAATACAGCCACTGTTGGTCGACATAGACCCCTTCTAAAGTGCTGCAGTAGTTACCTTTCCCTCCAAGGACCAAGCTGTTCATCCACTGTAGGGCTGACCGGGGTTCCCCCTTAGCAGAGTGAGTGGCGAATCCTGGCTGATAAATTTCCTTTCATTTTCCATGAATGAAGAATACCAGCTGGGTTCTTTTATTCATGGACCTGTGTTCTGCAACACACACAAATCAGCCACCATCTTGTAAATATATGTAAAAGAAAGCAAGTGGCAATCTGAATAACAGAATACAAAATGATCAATCCACACAATCATACTTCAGCACTGAAAGTCCACAAAATGAAGCACTGCTAGTACATGTACTTCTCATAATTTACTGAAACTTTACTCGTCAAAACAACCATTTGTTTTATCAACTTTACTCGCATGTGGCGAGTAGATTAACATTTCTACTCACCATTTACATGATTTTTACTCGCCATGGCGAGTAATTGAAAATACTCGCCACTTTCAGGCCTGTACTTGTGCATGAGATGTGTTTACCATCCATATGCCCAGACCATGCGCTCTTCTGTTGTGCTCAGAACAGTAAAGAGTTGCTTGCTGGGGTGGTTGTTCATAAGTTAACAGTTCACAAGAGGGCACAAACAAGAGCAAAAACACAGGTGCCTGATTCAAACTCATTCAAATGCAGAACCTTATTTTTGCATGAACAGAGTAAGACATGATTCTTACATAGCTGACCCTACCCCTGGCAGAAAAGTGCTTGAAATTGTCCATGTGGTCTCTATTGATCAGTACATTTGATGCGTATTTGTGATACATATATACTGATATAGAGACAAGTAACAAGTGGACATTTCCTCTGACACCTCTACCATTTGTACACCTGCACAAATCTCCTGCCATAGACTACAAAAGGAAAACATACAAATCAAAACAAACACAAATTTAACCTAATGTTTACCTTTCAGCAGCAGAAAAGGCTGTGTTTTCTGAGGTGTCTCAGAGTAAAGCCACGGTGTTGGAGATCTATGCAAAACTAGGCTGTAGGCAAGGTCCAACATCTTTAGCTGCACACACAAAAAGAAGAAGCAAGAAATCACATGACATAGATGACATTCCTCACTAGTACAAAACCACAACTACACTAGTCAACTACCAATGTAAGAATCATAGTCCTGCAAGATTACCCTCTTAAAAAGTAAGATTGCTTTCATTCAAACACTACCGTGGGACCAAACTCCCCCCCCCTCCTTTTTTTGAGTTTTTCCTACATGTGTGTTGATGTTTCCATTAATTCCAAGCCCTGAAACTGTGAACTTGAGATCTTTATGTATGCACACAGTCACAGGCTTAATAAGCTATTCAGAAACCAAGCAGAGTCTGCACAACGTCAATTCTGAGAAATAAATCCCCACAACCGGTTTCAAGGCCACTATACCGACTGAGCTATTGCTTGCCATGCCAACCTCCACCCCCATTTGGAACATGCACAACTAGTATACCCATACACATGTAATAATACTGCTTGCCTTCCTCCCCCACCCTCCAAATCAATAAACACTAAATGTATGCAATCAGTAATCTTTTAGTTAGTAGTTGACTACCATCACTACTCTCTCCACACCCACCCACCCTCTTGCACACCAGCGACACACCCCCATCGCCCAATCATTTCCATGATTCTCTCTGCCATATAGTTATCCTAAACACTAAGATTATGACACATTTGTTTTCCAATTAGGAACATAAAAAATTACTGTAAAAAAAATGTACAATCATGCACTCTCTGAGTCTGACAAGAGAGTGTGAGAAAAGTCAAGAAAGCAAGACATGTGTGACATAACTAAATCTTCTAATCTATTCCTGAGATTTACTCTTGACAGCTTAAAATGGAACCTCATGCACTTACTGTTCTGAATTGTAGAAATTTCTTGTAGTTATAGCAGCAAAGGCAGTTTTATTGGGTACCACCAGGTGTCACTCTGTCATCATCTGATCAAGCATTCAAGCAAATGGTTCAGCACTGAAACAGTAAATAGCAAGAGTGTACAGAAAAATACACAAACTTTCTCATTAATTTGTATCTTCAACTTCACATTATTCATAAATAATGATACCTTACTTTGACTAAGTTTGAGTAGGATTAACACCATGCAGAGCCAGAAGTTAACTTGAAATAAAATAACTATACGTTACTCAATACTGCACTCAATGAGTCAATTGTCAGCAAAGGTGATAATCAATGCAAGGTAAAACCAAAGGATGCAACTCAGTCAGCAATTGCAAAAACTACATAATTCTATTTCTAATCAAGCTGTCAGTTTCATTAGCTATCAGAATTCAAAACATGTTCTTGTTTTTGTTGTTGCTGTTGTTCATGACTACATTAATGTATCTCAGCATTTCTAGTTTCTACACTATAGCCATTAAAAAAACCAAAAGAAGTGTCCCAATGTTAAATGAAGCGCTCTTGCAATTAAGTCACAATTGTTTGCAGTTGCTGAGAAAAGCTAATAGTAATAGTCCTTACAGTAAGTTGAGTAACAAATTATAAACAATTGCTGTTAACACTCATAGTACAAGAGAGCAAACCACTGCAAAACTATAGTCATTTATCAATGTTATGCTTGCCATCCACCCCCGACCCCAAACCTCTCCCATATTTTATGTACATCAGACTAGTATTCTTGTTAGTTCATTTCAGCTGTAACAGTGACAACACGTTTGCACACTACAGACCTGGAAGTGGAAATGTTAACACATGGAGTGCTAAATTTCAGGATACAATCTGTTTGTTTGTTTGCTTAACGCCCAGTCGACCACGAAGGGCCAATCAGGGCGGTGCTGCTTTGACATTTAACGTGCGCCACACACAAGACAGAAGTCGCAGCACAGGCTTCGTGTCTCACCCAGTCACATTATTCTGACACCGGACCAACCAGTCCTAGCACTAACCCCATAATGCCAGACGCCAGGCGGAGCAGCCACTAGATTGCCAATTTTAAAGTCTTAGGTATGACCCGGCCGGGGTTCGAACCCACGACCTCCCGATCACGGGGCGGGCGCCTTACCACAAGGCCAACCGTGCCGGTCATACAATCTGTTTCAAAGTACAAACACTGGCAATCGGAGAGAACAGTGTTACTGTAAGTCTTTACAGTAACATCAAACAGTATCCCCTCTTTTTGGTAGTACAGTGGAACAACACTTTTAATATCCCCTGATTAAAGACTCCCTCCCTTTTAAGACCCTGTTTTCTCAGATTTGTCTGTCCACAACCTCTCTATATTTACTCTCATCTCAAGACTTCTTCCTTTCAAGACCTGATTTTTTCAGATTTGTTTAGGTCCTAAAAGGAAGGGGGGGGGGGGGGGGTTCGATCGACTTTACTGGTACCGTGAAACCGAAAGTGACCAAGTCATCAAGGGCACGTATATTCCTGCTGCTCTGTTAGCACCGATCATATTTTAGAAACGTTGCACTCTGTCGTCAACACGAATGTAGGAATAAAAATAGTATTACCTTCACCAGCTGTCTCCATGGAGTCGAAAGACCATCGGCCGGTTTGGCTCGCTTGTGCCATTCCTGGATGAAAATTGAAATGACCCTGGCTGCTCCGTTCTTGGCATCAATGGCAGTGCAAAAAAAGCGAATCCCGACTCCCATCCAGGATAAGCTGTACGGCACGGCGGCGTCTCTGCAGATGACCACTACATTTGGACGATTTGGACTGGTCTACACGTGTTACGGCAACAAGCAGAAGAAGATACAGATAAGGTGGCGGGAGTGATGTCCCTTCGCTGCAGTGACTAAAAATACAAAACTATCTCAAAATAAAAACACAAGGAACGGATGGGTAGTTAAATTTGTGACAAAAGAAATTAAACGTTCAAATGACTTACCACCCCCCTCTGCTATGTCAGTTGCGAGTATGTCAGTATGTGTTTGTGTTTGTGTGTGTGTGTGTGTGTGTGTGTGTGTGTGTCAGTGTGTGCCCGGCAGTGTGCCCGTCAGTGTGTACGGTACGTGTGTGTGTGTGTCAGTGTCATTGCCGGTGTGTGTGTTTACGTGTGTGTGTCACAGTGTGTGTGTGCGTGCGTGTGTGTGTGTGTGCCGGTGTGGATGTGTGTGTGTGTATTGTGTGTGTGTGTGTGCGTTCGTCAAGTTGTGTGTGTCAGTGTGTGTGTCAGTGTCGATCAGTGTGTGTGTGTTCTAGGCCAGGGGGGATTCCCAAGGTTCCTGGGCCGGTTCCGGAAGCCCACCCACCCCCCTTACTGACTCCACAAATGTACCTTTTGCCTTTTTCTTTCTGCGAATGTATGTATTCATTTGCTAATTTGTTCGTTTGTTTGTTCGTTCGTCAGTTTGTTCGTTCGTCAGTTCGTTCGTTCGTTTGTTCGTTCGTTTGTTCGTTCGTTCGTTCGTTCGTTCGTTCGACAGTTCGTCCGACAGTCCTTCAGTACGTCCGTCAGTCCGTCCGTCCGTCGGTCCGTCAGTCAATCCGTTCTTCAAGTTCAGTCCGTATCAATAAATTCCTCTTGTGCAGGGCCCAATACAGGGGAGAGGGGGGGGGGGGGAATTCCTGTTGGTGGGACAAACCCCCCCCCCCACCCAGGCCTAACTGTGGACCTCCTCCAAACGTTTGACAAATGCCCTGAAAATGGGCCAGATTGCACACAATTATTGTTTATTGTTTGCTTGTTTATTTGTTTGTTTGTTTGTTTGTTTGTTTGCTCGTTCGTTCGTTCGTTCGTTCGTTCATTCGTGGGTTGGTTCGTTCGCTCTTTCGTTCCGACCTTCGTTATTTCCTTCGTTTATTCGTTCCTTCGTCCTTTTAGTCCGTCCGTATGTCCGTCCATACGGTCCGTCCGACAGTCTGTCTGTCAGTCCATCAGTCCGTCCGTCAGTCCGTCCGTCCTTCAGTCTGTATCCGAATAGATTCCTCTTGTGCAGAGGGTTGAAGGAATACCCTGCAGGACCGGATCAGGAGGGGTTACCCGTAACGCCACCCCCCCCCCCCCTCCCGCCGCCCCCCCCTCCCCCCGTCCCTCCGTCCGTCCATCGATCGGTCCGTCCCTCAATCTGCCCGTCGGTCCGTCCGTCAGTCCGTCCGTCAGTCTGCCCGTCCGTCCGTCCGTTCTGGTTCGTTTCATTGTTTATTTATTTCGCACACATCATTGTCAACTTGTGGATATCCTGAACAAGGCGGTGCGCGAGAATATCTTCTTGTTTGGATAAAATAACATTTTGCTCTGAAACAAACCACACACAAATTCCACTGCTTGAGCATCGTTTCAGTCTAACCGAACTGAGGGTATACCTCATCTTCAGAAGGAGAATAAGCGACAGCATGCTCTTCTACCATATAACATGTCACGTGAGGTCGTTCAGACCGGAGTGGAGGTATATCTCCGAGGGATCAGGGTATACTTTCAACCCGCTGCACAAGAGGAGTTTATTGATACCTTATGTTCGGTCGTACCGGTGTGTAATACCTCGAGAGAGAGAGAGAGAGAGAGAGAGAGAGAGAGAGAGAGAGAGAGAGAGAGAGAGAGAGAGAGAGAGAGAAAGAGAGAGAGATTGATTCATACAGTAACCGCCGGTTTCAATCCGATTCATACCTTAGGGGGCACCGCGTGGCGTTCAAACAAATCATTTCACATTCGATTTCCGGCAAAAATAATTTTCAATGAGGTATTTCAAACTCACATGACCTCATGCGTTTCTCTAAGAATTCAATGATGTTAATAGCCCACTACACTGTGGGCAAATAATATTGCAGCAAAGTCAATCCGGTGGTAATGCGTGATGGCACGTTTGATATTGATGATGTTTCAACAGCACTTGTGGTGGTTTAGACGTTAAAAACTTAAGAAAATACTTGTCGATTTATTTCCTTAACAACCAGAACAACCACAAGAACGACAGTGAGACCAACAGCTTCAACAACGATAACAACAACAACAACAACAACAACATCAACAACAACAACAACAACAACTACAATTACAACAACGGCAGCAGCAGCTGCAGCAGGACCTTATTTAAATTTGATTTAGTTTTGTGTGTGTGTTAATCTACATCTACAGAAAGTACATTCAAACCTATCAACGATAACAGAAGCAAACGCAGCAAGAGAAATAACTCGGACACAACCATGCCGGAACCGGGATGTCTATAAGCGCGTCTCAAATCTGGAGCCGGTTTCATGGACTCGCGGTGGTCACACTGACAGTCGGATCACTTCTTCGTCGCCCGACTGTGATTACTCGCCGGATAACCGAGCGCGGTACTGGGGGAAGGTAGCAGGCCTGAAAGTGGCGAGTATTTTACTCGCCATGACGAGTAGAAACGTGTAACTGGCGAGTAGAAATGTTCATCTACTCGCTAAATGCGAGTAAAGTTGCCGAAACAAATAGTTGGTTTGGCTAGTAACGTTTGCTCTCTGGCTAGTAAGTTTTCAGAATCACAAGCCAAAGGCGAGTACACCATTTGTTGGACTTTCAGGGCTGGGCAAATCCCCGTGCGAAGAAGCACAGTCGGCCGACTGAAATCTTTTGTCATGAAACCCGAGTTCGTTGAATTAATGCATTTCACTCGTTCAACTGCAGTTGGCCCGACGGATTTTGGCCCATGAAACCGGTCCCAGGTCCCTTCAACTTGCGGCGGAAGTCAGAAAGACCGTGGCTGGTAGCAGGATAAGTGCAGTGTCAGTAGGTCAGAGAGACACCCGAGCACACAGCCAGGGCAGAGACAAATCAACTCAGTGATCTGATTACGAAGCAGCTCGGTAATCAAGCACAGAGATGTTTGGTTGACGTGGGGTGTGTAGTGATATGGACACCCCACTGATTGGCACAGTTCTGATTGACAAGTTCTGATTGACAAGTTCTGATTGACAAGTTCTGATTGACAAGTTCTGATTGACAAGTTCTGATTGACAAGTTCTGATTGACAAGTTCTGATTGACAAGTTCTGATTGACAAGTTCTGATTGACAAGTTCTGATTGACAAGTTCTGATTGATTGACAAGTTCTGATTGACAAGTTCTGATTGACAAGTTCTGATTGACAAGTTCTGATTGACAAGTTCTGATTGACAAGTTCTGATGATGATTCAGTTCTGATTTCATCTCTTTTACTCCCTCATTACAACGACAACCTGGATTGTCCAACTGACCAAAGTGATGTATGACGTGTTTTGGGAATAATGTGTTGGTGAGTTCTTGTTCCACGATATTTACTTGATCGTTTTAAGGCCAATTCTTTACTCTGGCAATGTTCTGAAGCCGTATTCACACTTGCGTATGAAACACAAGATGTCCTTGCTATGCCCCTTTCACAACAGCTGTTCTACGCAGAAAAGTAGGAATCCAAAACCAAAAATCTAGAAATCTAAAAATCAAAACAATTAATTAGTGTTCGTCTGAGTAGCTAAAACGACCGATGGGTCGATATATATCTGTGAACGTAAAGTTTTGTTTTGTCAAGAAGTAAACGTTCCAACAACATACCTTTCTTGTATTTTGATTCTTAAAAGAAGAGAGCGGTTTGTGGCGGGATCTGGCTGCTCCTGGTATGCAGTTGCAAACCTTAAAGTTCACATATTTGTTTGTTTGTTTGTTTGTTTGCTTAACGCCCAGCCGACCACGAAGGGTCGTATCAGGGCGGTGCTGCTTTGACATTTAATGTGCGCCACACACAAGACAGAAGTCGCAGCACAGGCTTCATGTCTCACCCAGTCACATTATTCTGACACCGGACCAACCAGTCCTAGCACTAACCCCATAATGCCAGACGCCAGGCGGAGCAGCCACTAGATTGCCAATTTTAAAGTCTTAGGTATGACCCGGCCGGGGTTCGAACCCACGACCTCCCGATCACGGGGCGGACGCACACACCCTGGGCTAACACACACAATAAGTGAAAAACCTGAAAGGCCAGGGTCCACGGGGGCTGAAGCTGAAGCTGTATTATCTTGTAGGGACAAAGAACAAAGTTTTACTTTAAAAAACCGGATTTTCCGGTTTTAACAGTTTTCAAAAACCGGATTTCCGGCGAGAACCGGAAAGGTGTTAGCCCTGTAAAAAGCGAAGTTGTTTTCGCAGTCTAAGACAAACAGGATTTTGCTGATGTTCTCTCCCAAAGTTTCAGCTAGTCCAAGTCACTTTTTCGTGGTGCTGTTATGAATGGTGTTTAGGGGAGATTTGTATCCGTCTCGATTAAACAGGACCGGGACGTGCTTGCTTGGCCAAGCACGCAATGTCTGAAAGGAAAGTTTTGCGCACGGGCCGGAGACGTTCGTTCATTTGCAGGGCGACACATAATGGAGTTACTACTGTCAGTGGGGCTTGGCTGGTTGTGGGGAATCAAATGTTGCTCTAACCTCGTTGCCTCTGACTGGCCTGTTTCCGCCCCTTACGACAGGAAGGGGAACTAGTCTGACTGGGGCAGGAAACTGAGAATGAACAGTCACTTCATTAGTCTGTCTATCTGTCACTTTCTCTGTCTCTCTGTCTCTGTCTCTGTCTCTCTCTGTCTCTCTCTCTCTTTCTCTCTCTCTCTCTCTCTCTCTCTCTCGTTTGTGATTAAGTGTGTGTGTGTGTGCGTGTGTGTGTGTGTGTTTTATTCGTCATTCCTTTTCGTCGTTTCATGTGTGTATTGTTGTAGGAAAGGACCATATGGACCTAATGCTATTATCCTCCCGTAATAAAGTTTTCGAGTTCGAGTTCTCTCTCGCTCTCTCTCGTCCTCTCTCTCTCTCCCTCGTCCTCTCTCTCTCTCTCTCTCTCTCTCTCTCTCTCTCTCTCTCTCTCTCTCTCTCTCTCTCTCTCTCTCTCTCTCTCTCTCTCTCTCTCGCCTCGTTGCTAAGTTCATTTTCCACGTCATAAAACGTCGACAACTGCATGTTGAAACACTGCAATGTTTGAGATGGTACCGTTGTAATTGTAAACGATTATTATATAACATGTGAGGATAAATGTGTAAGACGTGTATTTGTGTAAAATTCCCCTAACCCACATCCCCTCTTCCCTGGTTTGTATATGGGCCAATGGCCATACGTACAATAAACCATCCAAAAGTCTCTCTCTCTCTCTCTCTCTCTCTCTCTCTCTCTCTCTCTCTCTCTCTCTCTCTAGTCTCTCTCTCTCTCTCTCTCTCTCTCTCTCTCTCTCTCTCTCTCTCTCTCTCTCTCTCTCTCTCTCTCTCTCTCTCTCTCTCTCTCTCTCTGTGTATTGTAATCAAATCAAGATAGGCTGAGATTGTAACAGAATCTGTGATTGGTCAGCTAGGTTACTGGTTATCAATTCTCGATGAACACCTGGGACCTACTCATTGTACACTTGCCTTTTGCTTTGGAAGTCAGACTGAGATTTCACTGTGGAAGAGAGGCTCAAGAAGAGACGTCTTGATTTGTTGAATCGGTGTTGAATCTCTTTAAATATGTTGGCAAGTGCAAGAACACTTTCATCCCAGTTGAAGTAAACAGATCTCTGGTGTTGATAGGATTATTTATACGGAAAGGAAGGTATTTCTAAGTGTGTGTGTGTGTGTGTGTGTGTGTGTGTGGGGTGTGTGTGTGTGTGTGTGTGTGTGTAAATTAATTACTTACTTGATTATCACTCACCTGGTGCGTATAGGGTCCTCAAGTGCCCTCCGTCTGTCCCTCAAATGTTGTACACCTGATTTCCGACAAGTTTTCTTCATCTCAGCAGAAGCAACTGACATTATTAGATTGATGTTTTGATAGGGGTTGGGGGTTGGGTGAGCTCGGGAGGGTGGGTTTGGGTTGGATGAGGGGTAGATGTTTGTGAGGTGAGTCTACCACACTGTTAGTCAAATTCTACCTTATAGTTTTTCTAACATGTTTATGAAAAATAAAACTTTTCAAGCAGTTCTAAGAATTTAGTGTATTTTTTCTCTCTCGGAAATGCGCAATATACCTGGCTCCTCTCCAAATCACGTCTTTTGTTCCTCTACCACTGCTGCTCTTCCTTCTGTACGGTTTGGATCTTCTTCTTCTTCTTCTTCTTCTTCTTCTTCTTCTTCTTCTTCTTCTTCTTCTTCTTCGTTCATGGGCTGAAGCTCCCACGTTCACTTTTGTTTTTGCACGAGTGGATTTCTACGTGTATGACAGTTTATACCCCGCCATTTAGGCAGCCATACGCCGCTTTCGGGGTTCTGATCGACTGACCCACTTGCTGTTGGGAGGTGTCAGGAGCGATGGGCGTTATTTACAGGCCGAGGCCGGTAACACGCTGCCACCCTAACTCGGCCAAAACAAGACATTATGCCCCCATAAAAGGCGTCCGACGCCGCCTCCTGATCACGTGACACAGAGACGGAAGGTGTCCTGCCCCCTGCGCTGACAGCCTCTCATGAATAATGCATGAGGAGCGTGCTGACCCGTATGTAGAGCGAGAGGCGCTTAGCACGTGCCGATAACGTTTTCTGTGTCGGGAAAGAGGGCGGCGTGGGGTCAAAGGTGGCGGAGGGTCTTGTGAGGCCGAGACTGTGTTACTAGCACCCATGAGAATCAAACGTTTCCCTGAATTTGAATTTCTCTTCGAGCTCCAAGGGTACAGTTTCAGAGCAATTCTATGATTCAGGCCCGGCATTTCAGTATTATCCGGGAGTCATGGGAAACTGTCGTGCTTTTTTGTGTTTCCCAGTTACCAGCCATGCGTTGCTCAGAATCACAATAGCCCGCTCAAAGAAAAGTCGCTCTGGATTGGTCTATGCAACGGGCTCACAACGAGGCAAATCGCTTCACGAAGGCGACGAAGAAAGCACGATTGCTGCGAGATATGAAAACAGTTGTACTTCTTAAACTAGTAGACGATTCGGTCAGTGAAATCGTCAGAGAGAACGTGGTTATGATGGGAAATTTAGCTGGGGTAGTCCCTGAACCTTGAAAAGCGGTGGGTCCCTCGGGTTACGTCGAAAACCACGCCGAGAAGATCGCAACACGCTACACGGCATCGCAGTGTAAACACCGCCGTCATCTTGGATTACGCAGCGCGGTGGGCGAGCATATACCAAAGCCGCTCGCCGAGTGCTTCGCGAGCGCTTTCCTGCACTGCCCTAAGAAACGGCTTTCTGTCATTCGCACTGCGGGCGACCCCGCCGTGGCGAACCGCTCTGGGCAACTCGTCTCTGGGCCGAGGTGCACGAACCGTAAATAATGGGTGCCACCCAAACGGGAGAGAACAAACCGCGGGCTCTGATTCGTCACAACAAATCTCAGTTTCAACCAATCCAACACTGCGGGTGGCTTCCATTTGGGTGGTAACTTTCTCGAGGTCAAACTAAACCGCCACCACTTCATTTTTTCAGGGTAGAACGATCTTGCACGCGCATGAGAAAAAGAGTTGCGAAAGACCGATTATATCAGCTCCCACCCACCTCATCCCGACACACCCCACGCCTTCTCCTCCCAGTTGAATAAATTCAAGTCCTGTTAAGGGTGCAAATAACAGTAATGTATACCGCCAAGGGCCGTACGCGCATGTTTCATCAAATCTAAGTTTTATCATCAGACGTTGCCAGTTTCGGAGTTATTGACATGCAGTTGATGTTCATTCAGTGAAAACGAAAACTTAAAATGTTACTGAGGTAAACATAATGAGGACTCTTCTTTGATACCGCCTTGTGCATTTCTCCACCTCTTACATACTCTTTTTTACATTTAGTCAAGTTTTGACTAAATATTTTAACATCGAGGGGGAATCGAAACGAGGGTCGTGGTGTATGTGCGTGTGTGCGTGCGTGTGTGCGTGTGTGTGTGCGTGTGTGTGTGTAGATCTATTCAGACTAAACTACTGGACCGATCTTTATGAAATTTGACACGAGAGTTCCTGGGTATGAAATCCCCGAACGTTTTTTTCATTTTTTTGATAAATGTCTTTGATGACGTCATATCCGGCTTTTCGTGAAAGTTGAGGCGGCACTGTCACGCCCTCATTTTTCAACCAAATTGGTTGAAATTTTGGTCAAGTAATCTTCGACAAAGCCCGGACTTCGGTATTGCATTTCAGCTTGGTGGCTTAAAAATTAATTAATGACTTTGGTCATTAAAAATCTGAAAATTGTAAAAAAAAATAAAAATTTATAAAACGATCCAAATTTACGTTTATCTTATTCTCCATCATTTGCTGATTCCAAAAAACATATAAATATGTTATATTCGGATTAAAAACAAGCTCTGAAAATTAAATATATAAAAATTATTATCAAAATTTTTTTTCGAAATCAATTTAAAAACACTTTCATCTTATTTCTTGTCGGTTCCTGATTCCAAAAACATATAGATATGATATGTTTGGATTAAAAACACGCTCAGAAAGTTAAAACGAAGAGAGGTACAGAAAAGCGTGCTATCCTTCTCAGCGCAACGAATACCCCGCTCTTCTTGTCAATTCCACGGGCACTGCCTTTGCCACGGGCGTTGCGTTCAGTTTCATTCTGTGAGTTCGACAGCTACTTGACTAAATATTGTATTTTCGCCTTACGCGACTTGTTTATATTTAGTCAAGTTTTGACTAAATATTTTAACATCGAGGGGGAATCGAAACGAGGGTCGTGGTGTATGTGCGTGTGTGCGTGTGTGCGTGTGTGTGTGTGTGTAGAGCGATTCAGACTAAACTACTGGACCGATCTTTATGAAATTTGACATGAGAGTTCCTATGTATGAAATCCCCGAACGTTGTTTTCATTTTTTTGATAAATGTCTTTGATGACGTCATATCCGGCTTTTCGTGAAAGTTGAGGCGGCACTGTCACGCCCTCATTTTTCAACCAAATTGGTTCAAATTTTGGTCAAGTAATTTTCGACGAAGCCCGGACTTCGGTATTGCATTTCAGCGTGGTGGCTTAAAAATTAATTAATGACTTTGGTCATTAAAAATCGGAAAATTGTAAAAAAAATTAAAAATTTATAAAACGATCCAAATTTACGTTTATCGTATTCTCCATCATTTTCTGATTCCAAAAACATATAAATATGTTATATTCGGATTAAAAACAAGCTCTGAAAATTAAATATATAAAAATTATTATCAAAATTAAATTGTCCAAATCAATTTAAAAACACTTTCATCTTATTCCTTGTCGGTTCCTGATTCCAAAAACATATAGATATGATATGTTTGGATTAAAAACACGCTCAGAAAGTTAAAACAAAGAGAGGTACAGAAAAGCGTGCTATCCTTCTTAGCGCAACTACTACCCCGCTCTTCTTGTCAATTTCACTGCCTTTGCCATGAGCGGTGGCCTGACGATGCTACGAGTAAAATGGCATTGCGTTCAGTTTCATTCTGTGAGTTCGACAGCTACTTGACTAAATATTGTATTTTCGCCTTACGCGACTTGTTATTTTTATTTTTATAGGTATTAGCGGAAGCGACAAGCAATACTTCAAAAATGAGAGCATTCTATCTGACGGAGATAAAGCAAAACATTTTCCACGGAATGTTTTTCGTGAGCCAACCGTGGACAATGGCTTCTTGAACAGCACAGTTTCCAATCAATAAAGAAATAGTCTCGTTAATCTGAATGAAAAGTTGCTTAAAAGCACAGTGCAGCTCACACAGCCTTCGTTTTGCGTTTTTGTTGCAGCTGAGTGCATTTACAGTTCAAAAATCCTCCTATGGTGGTAAAACAAACCCAAAACTACCCAACGACGACATCTGTGAAGCTCGACAGTTTCTTGTTCACGCGAGTGCATAAATTAACCTAGTTATTACGTGGTGTTTGGTCGGAGTTCGATTCAACTGAGTGATTCCGGCCTCCATTTTGTTTTACACAAACTCATGATGACGTCTGACATAGTTTGCTAGTGACGTGTCTTTTTGTGCATGATGTTGGTGATCTACCTGATCTAAATTTAGATCCAAAAATAGGTCAAGACCAGCCGGGTCCGAGTACGAAATTAATTCGTAAAAAAATCGCAGTTCTTGACTCTTTGGGTGCAAGTCAATGAAACGTGGTAGTTCTTCTAACGGATAGCTGCCTGAGGTATGACTAAAAGCCCCAGGGGCTCCGTGCACCTGGATTTGACAAGTTCAGTACCTTTAATACGTTTCAGTTCATTTCAAAAGTGCGTGTAAACAAATACTTATCCTTCAAGATTATTTTGACTTTGAGCGAGGTGGGAGGTTGTAGCTATGTTTCAAATCCACTATATTTGCCGACATATCTGGAGGGGACTGGGGGGGGGGGGGGGGGGCCTTAATTGTAGCTCAGTTGGTAGAGCACTTGATTTGTGACCCGCGGGTCCATCTGTCAGAAGTGTAGGTGGCTGGTTGCACCTAAACACGCACACACCTGGACAGCCGCTGTTCTTTATCGCTTTCCACTCGAACGAAAGGAACCCGAATTTCCCAATGGGGCAACAAAATTATCAAAAAGAAAAAAAAAAGAAAAAAAAAGGATGTACTAATATACAATTCAAGGAAGCTATCTTGAAAATACGTCTTTGTCAAACACTTGTAGCCAGGGACTTCAAGCCTAATTAAACATTGATAGGTTCCTGAGTCAAATCATCATCGAAACAGCTGCTGTAGTCTGGATAAACTTGGACAACCGAAAAACATTTGTCTCGAGAGAAATATTGTGTCTGAAGTAAAAGTTAAAACGCATTTCAACCCAGCATCATGTCTACTCCTGGGGGAACCACAACTTGGGGTCGACAAGTATGTTAAGAGGGGGAGGGGGGGGGGGGCGGGTTGGTGAACGGCAGGTAGAGGGTATGGTCATAAGTTATCACTGTGAAATGGAGAGAAAAACGTCTGTTTGCTCTAAATGGTTTGCACACAGGCAAACCGTGTCTGCTCATTGGGTCAGGAATAAACGATCGCTGACTATTTCTACACTACTCTCTCTCCCTCTCTCTCACCAATGTCCCAAATAGACACTAGTTCTGGGGACACAATAACTAAGTTAGCATAGCAGCATCACTAAGTCTGACTCTCCCCCCCCCCCCCCCCCCCCCCCCCCCCCCCCCCCCCCCCCCCCCCCCCCCCCCCCCCCCCCCCCCCCCCCGCCCCACACACACCCTCTATCGTCTCTCTTCTCTCGCCGTACTTTTCTTGATCCGGCAGAATTGGCAAGCGATCGAAGTCTAAGTGGATTGTTCAACAGTCTGTAATTGTCCGCACTTGACGTCATCACTGTCGTCGTAATCCCGTCAGCCCCCAGACATATACGGGCACTTTGAGTAAATTAGTGACGTCCAATTTCCCCTTCTATTTCTGGCTGTCAAAATCCATGAACTCTCAAAGTTAGGCGCGCTGTTCTGGATGTTAGCGGCCTGTGAGAAGCGGAAACCGTGCAATTGCTAGAAGGGTCAGCTTAGTTCGATTTCAGGTGGAAGGATTTTTACAACTGTGTGCGCAAGTCGATAGCCCGAGGAGAAAAGTCCGTTCGGAACAAGGGGGAAAAGCTTAGTTTGATTGATTCTTTGAATTCAGTTTTTTTTCAAGTGATTTCGTATTACAATTTAGTTTGGCTTTTGATGTCTGTCAGGAAAGATTGATGATGTTTTTGTTGCTGCACTCGAGCGGTCTCGTTTACTTTGGTTTACTCTGGCAAAAAGTTGTTCGCAAACTATTTTGATACCTCCAGCCGCGGACATTCAAAGACCCCGAAATGGCGATGGATAAACAAATGTGTGAGAGAGAAAAAGCAGGCGATAAGTTCACACTGGAGTGCACGACATCCAGACTGTTAGCACAGCGACAGAAAAGACATTGATCATTATTGGGGCAGAACCGCCCTCACCGCCGCTACCATGGCTGTTGTGGATGCTCAGGTCTTTGACGCGGGAATTGGCGAGTGAAGCGAGTGAGGCGAGGAAGTACCGTTTCTTAGGTAATTCTAGCCGCGAGGAACGCTAGGATTTGGCGACAAAACGCTAGCATGCCCTGGGGGTGCGCGCTACGCGAGAAGAAAATGGCCGCCGCACTGCTGCCAATCCGATTGGCTGTTTATGGTCGTTTACCGAACAATGCAGACGAACTTTTCGGTATCAACCAATGGTGTTTAATTCTTGCGTAGCTAGCCATCAAACCGTTTCATATACACTCTCGCTTCCTTGCTCCACGAGCGGCTAGCCGCAAACGTGTCTCGCCATTAAGAAACACTCGTCAGGTCTTTGCAAACTTCTCTTTTCTAAATCCTGCCTCGGGCAAGTACAGAATCCTGCGCCTGTTTACGTTGTTACTAGGATGTGAAGAGTGAGGGGGGGGGGGGGGGGGTAGCTAGAGCAAAGATTTCCTGTCCAAGACATCTCGGTTGAGTATGAAGAGTGGCATAATACAAGAAGAGAGGATAGGGGTTTAGAAATCAATGTCCACAAATGGGTCCGTTTTTCTTCCCAGAGTGTCCTCAAATTAAAACATCAATGAAAGAACGAGCAATCCTTCACGGGCTGTTTGCAACGTGCAAATCAATGTGGGAATGAGCTGCACGCCATTGACCAGATCGCTCACTTCAGTCTGCATGGCTGAGGCGCCGAGACCGCTTGGACGCTGCCAGGTGTAAACGTTATCGAGCTTTAGCAAAAACAGTATTGCGAACTCTATCGAACTTTAGCCAGAACTGCATATTAAACGTTGTAGAGCTTTAGCCATAACTGAACGGATAACGCTAGCGAGCTTTAGCGAGAGCTGCACGGTAAGCACCATCAAGCTTTATTGAGAGCTGCATGTTAAATGATATCGAGATTTAGCGAGAGCTGCATGGTAAACGCTATCGAGCCTTACTGAGAGCTGCAAGGTAAACGTTGTGGAGCTTTAGCCAGAACTGAACAGTAAACGCTAGTGAGCTTTAGCTAGAGCTGCACGGTAAGCGCTATCGAGTTTTAGCGAGAGGTGCACGGTAAACGCAACCGAGCTTCAGCGAGAACTGCACGGTAAGCACTATCGAGCTTTATCTAGAGCTGCATGGTAAATGATATCGAGCTTCAGTGAGAGCTGCATGGTAATCGCTATCGAGCTTCAGTTACAGCTGCACGGTATACGCTATCGAGCTTTAGCGAGAGCTGCATGGTGAACGCTTTCGAGCTCCAATGAGAGCTGCATGGTGAACGCTTTCGAGCTCCAGTGAGAGCTGCATGGTGAACGCTTTCGAGCTTTAGCGAGAGCTGCATGGTGAACGCTTTCGAGCTCCAGTGAGAGCTGCATGGTGAATGCTATCGAGCTTTAGCGAGAGCTGCATGGTCTCCTGCCAAAGTGAAAACCAGGCCCTGGGAACAGACATTTTCTCAGATGCAGGAAAACATGAACCGAGCGACTGCCATTCTTGTTTTTTTTAGATGGTTTTTTTTTAAACAGCCCAACAGAGAGAAGCGTGTTTTGTCATTGCAAGATCGACACTTCCTACTTTTTGTTCTCTCTCTGTCTCTTTTTTATTTTTCGTTTTTTGTTGTTGTAACACTGATTGTCGTAACATCCGGAGGGTTTGTCTTTTAATTGGATTTGAATTCTCTTGGGCAGTCGTACGATTAAAGTCTTACTCGCTTTTGTTCGATTCTTTATTTGTTTGTTTGTTTGTTGTTGTTGTTGGTAGCGGCAGCGGTGGTGGTGGTGTTTTTGGGGGCTATGGGTGGGTGCAAAAACATGTTGTCATATACAGCCCTTATTACAAATCGCCCAAAAGCCTAAGGTTGCTTTTTACATATTTACTGCCTCATCTTGTAAATATAATGCTCAAACCTGTCTATTTGCAGTTCGCATTTTGTGCAAGGTCTACAGAATTAAAGTATACACAGTTTCATTTCGATTTTTGCATGTATCGACGTGATTGTAGTGGATGCTGGCGAGGTAACACGCACAAATAAAAAGGCATATATCACTAAGTAAAAAGAAAATCAAACCAATTTAAAAAGAAAAATAATAATAAAAACATCCGACCTACCGACCCTTATTTTGTTGGCCGTGTCATCGGAAACAAACAACTGTTTTGTTTTATTTTTGCCTAATAGAAAGCGTGTGTGATCTCTATTGATGCGCCTCATGCGCGCTGCCTGACGGGAAGGCTTGTTGATGGTGATGGTTGTCTCATCATAGCTGATGGCCGCCATGTTTACTGGACATCACGTGACTGCAGGCAGCTAATCGGCATTCGACACAATCGTTCCCGCTGTCCTATATTGTTCTCTGATAAAAATGCTACTGGTCTTGCTGTCCCGAATCACGCGTTTCTTGCTGACGTCACTGTGTCCTGATCCTGAACTTTATTGTCCCAAAAGATATTTTTTAGAAAGAACGTGATGGAAAGAAACTGTTACTCAAAAGCAACATCGCGCCACCACTATCCGGACAATTTTGGAATGAAAACCAATAAACCGAAATGTTGTCGATTTAATGCAAATCGCCAACTTTCAAAGTCTGTCTCTGGTGCCGTCTTTTTCTCTCTCTCTCTTCCTCTGTCTGTCTGTCTGTCTGTCTGCCTGTCTGTCTGTCCGTCTGTCTGTCTCTCTCTCTCTCTTCCTCTGCCTGTCTTTCTGTTTGTCTCTCTCTCTCTCTTTCTGTCTCTCTCAGTCTCTGTCTCTGTCTCTCTCTCTCTCTCTCTCTGTCTGTCTCTTTCTCTGTCTCTTGTCTGTCTGTCTGTCTCTGTCTCTGTCTCTGTCTCTCTCTCTCTCTCTCTCTCTCTCTCTCTCTCTCTCTCTCTCTCTCTCTCCGCCGTGTCAGTGTTCGTTGATTCTACTGTCACACCGTTACTACTTTGCAACAACGGGCCATCGGCGTATACAAATACACCCGTCGTTCGTTCCTTCCTGTTTACGCTTTATCTTCAAGTAAGGCGGCTAGTCCATGTAAAGCCAACCTGACGTTTGGTTGTTCATTGCATTCATCTACCAGAATGAAGTGTTGAAAGATGTTTACCGAGATCTTATAGATAACACACGACACGCACACGAACACACACACACACACACACACACACACACACACACACACACACACACACACACACACACACACACACACACACACGAGCAAATGTTGTCGTCGTCTTTGGTGTGACTCCAATTTAACATTCTGTCAGCAACGATTGGTTCCACTTTTAATTTAAAGGGGAGCTAAGAAAGGAGAAGGCCAGCAGCGGTGTAGGTTTTGCCCGGTCAAAAAGCGTGTGATGTCTCTTGTGGGGCTTCCCTGCTCATCAGAACGCCCAGTTCTTGTAGGAGAGAAACTCTACAGAGAACTGAACTGAACTGAACTGACCTTTATTTAACAAGGATTAGGATTAAAAGCTAGACCTTTATTACAATCAGGCGAACAAACACACATTACACAAAATAAACGAAATAGATTTTTTTTAAACGATGATAACGATGATAATGATGATGATAATGATGATGATGATGATGATGATGATGATGATGATGATGATGACGATGATGATGATGATAATGAGGATGATTAGGATGAAGAGCATTTACATGTTGTCATTAAAAAAATCAAATGCATAAATGAAGGCTATTACGCGTTCAAGCAAGTAACAATGGAACATAAAGCAATAGAACAAAGAAAAAAATGTTCAAAACATAAAATGCACAATATATCTTTGACATTAAATAAACTGTGGATAATCAAAACGCGTTAAAATACTCTGATATGAAGTGGTTTTGAAACACATGTAAAAAAACCACTTGTTTTAATGACGGCGGTGAGCTCCAAACCGATGTAACCGAAAAAGTGCTAGACTGGTATTCAAATGGTCTATTTGTGAGAAGAGAGAGAGAGAGAGAGAGAGAGAGAGAGAGTGTGTGTGTGAGAGAGTGAGAGAGAGAGAGTGAGAGTCACAGAGAGAGACACAGAGAGAGACAGAGAGAGAGAGAGAGAGAGAGAGAGAGAGAGAGAGAGAGAGAGAGAGAGAGACAGAGAGAGAGAGACACAGAGAGAGACAGAGAGAGAGACAGAGAGAGAGACAGAGAGAGAGAGAGAGAGAGAGAGAGAGAGAGAGAGAGAGAGACGAACAGAAAGAGACAGAGAGAAAGGGAAAGAAATAAGACGGAGAGAGATAGAGACAGACTATTTGTTGAGACAGAAGAAATAATCCTGCACAAGCACTCTCCTGCCTGACTGTGCGCAGCTGCACTCCACTGTGTGTTAATTTAGACACAAGACAAACACACAAGACAGCATTCTAAACCATGCGCTCTACTGTCTCTTAAGACACAAGACAAACACACAAGACAGCATTCTAAACCATGCGCTCTACTGTCTCTTAAGACACAAGACAAACACACAAGACAGCATTCTAAACCATGCGCTCTACTGTCTCTTAAGACACAAGACAAACACACAAGACAGCATTCTAAACCATGCGCTCTACTGTCTCTTAAGACACAGACAAACACACAAGACAGCATTCTAAACCATGCGCTCTACTGTCTCTTAAGACACAAGACAAACACACAAGACAGCATTCTAAACCATGCGCTCTACTGTCTCTTAAGACACAAGACAAACACACAAGACAGCATTCTAAACCATGCGCTCTACTGTCTCTTAAGACACAGACAAACACACAAGACAGCATTCTAAACCATGCGCTCTACTGTCTCTTAAGACACAAGACAAACACACAAGACAGCATTCTAAACCATGCGCTCTACTGTCTCTTAAGACACAGACAAACACACAAGACAGCATTCTAAACCATGCGCTCTACTGTCTCTTAAGACACAAGACAAACACACAAGACAGCATTCTAAACCATGCGCTCTACTGTCTCTTAAGACACAGACAAACACACAAGACAGCATTCTAAACCATGCGCTCTACTGTCTCTTAAGACACAAGACAAACACACAAGACAGCATTCTAAACCATGCGCTCTACTGTCTCTTAAGACACAAGACAAACACACAAGACAGCATTCTAAACCATGCGCTCTACTGTCTCTTAAGACACAGACAAACACACAAGACAGCATTCTAAACCATGCGCTCTACTGTCTCTTAACACACAAGACAAACACACAAGACAGCATTCTAAACCATGCGCTCTACTGTCTCTTAAGACACAAGACAAACACACAAGACAACATTCTAAACCATGCGCTCTACTGTCTCTTAAGACACAGACAAACACACAAGACAACATTCTAAACCATGCGCTCTACTGTCTCTTTAGACACAAGACAAACACACAAGACAGCATTCTAAACCATGCGCTCTACTGTCTCTCAAGACACAAGACAAACACACAAGACAGCATTCTAAACCATGCGCTCTACTGTCTCTTAAGACACAAGACAAACACACAAGACAGCATTCTAAACCATGCGCTCTACTGTCTCTTAAGACACAGACAAACACACAAGACAGCATTCTAAACCATGCGCTCTACTGTCTCTTAAGACACAAGACAAACACACAAGACAGCATTCTAAACCATGCGCTCTACTGTCTCTTAAGACACAGACAAACACACAAGACAGCATTCTAAACCATGCGCTCTACTGTCTCTTAAGACACAAGACAAACACACAAGACAGCATTCTAAACCATGCGCTCTACTGTCTCTTAAGACACAAGACAAACACACAAGACAGCATTCTAAACCATGCGCTCTACTGTCTCTTAAGACACAGACAAACACACAAGACAGCATTCTAAACCATGCGCTCTACTGTCTCTTAACACACAAGACAAACACACAAGACAGCATTCTAAACCATGCGCTCTACTGTCTCTTAAGACACAAGACAAACACACAAGACAACATTCTAAACCATGCGCTCTACTGTCTCTTAAGACACAGACAAACACACAAGACAACATTCTAAACCATGCGCTCTACTGTCTCTTTAGACACAAGACAAACACACAAGACAGCATTCTAAACCATGCGCTCTACTGTCTCTCAAGACACAAGACAAACACACAAGACAGCATTCTAAACCATGCGCTCTACTGTCTCTTAAGACACAGACAAACACACAAGACAGCATTCTAAACCATGCGCTCTACTGTCTCTCAAGACACAAGACAAACACACAAGACAGCATTCTAAACCATGCGCTCTACTGTCTCTTAAGACACAAGACAAACACACAAGACAGCATTCTAAACCATGCGCTCTACTGTCTCTTAACACACAAGACAAACACACAAGACAGCATTCTAAACCATGCGCTCTACTGTCTCTTAAGACACAAGACAAACACACAAGACACCATTCTAAACCATGCGCTCTACTGTCTCTTAACACACAAGACAAACACACAAGACAGCATTCTAAACCATGCGCTCTACTGTCTCTTAAGACACAAGACAAACACACAAGACAGCATTCTAAACCATGCGCTCTACTGTCTCTTAAGACACAGACAAACACACAAGACAGCATTCTAAACCATGCGCTCTACTGTCTCTTAAGACACAGACAAACACACAAGACAGCATTCTAAACCATGCGCTCTACTGTCTCTTAAGACACAGACAAACACACAAGACAGCATTCTAAACCATGCGCTCTACTGTCTCTTAAGACACAAGACAAACACACAAGACAGCATTCTAAACCATGCGCTCTACTGTCTCTTAAGACACAGACAAACACACAAGACAGCATTCTAAACCATGCGCTCTACTGTCTCTTAAGACACAAGACAAACACACAAGACAGCATTCTAAACCATGCGCTCTACTGTCTCTTAAGACACAAGACAAACACACAAGACAGCATTCTAAACCATGCGCTCTACTGTCTCTTAAGACACAAGACAAACACACAAGACAGCATTCTAAACCATGCGCTCTACTGTCTCTTAAGACACAAGACAAACACACAAGACAGCATTCTAAACCATGCGCTCTACTGTCTCTTAAGACACAAGACAAACACACAAGACAGCATTCTAAACCATGCGCTCTACTGTCTCTTAAGACACAGACAAACACACAAGACAGCATTCTAAACCATGCGCTCTACTGTCTCTTAACACACAAGACAAACACACAAGACAAACACACAAGATAAACACACAAGACAAACACACAAGACAAACACACAAGACAAACACACAAGACAAACACACAAGACAAACACACAAGACAGCATTCTAAACCATGCGCTCTACTGTCTCTTAAGACACAAGACAAACACACAAGACAAACACACAAGACAACATTTTGAGCCCAGGGCTCTATTGTATGTCTGATCAGAAGACTTAACTATGTTCGCAGCGCCCTACTGTCTGTTAGAACAGAAAACATAATCTTTGTCGGAGCTTTCCACTGTCAGTAAGGATAACATAGAGAACTCTGGATGTATCGCTCTACTATGTCTGTTGGAATAGAAGACATAATGACTTACACAGCGCTGTAGGATCTTCTTCGGACAGAAAATATAATTTTACACAGACCGTTCTTCATGAATTCTGCAACAGGAAACAACAGAAATCGCAACCCTCTGCCAAGCGCTCAGAGGTCTTAGAGGACAGAGTTCACAACAGTGACAAAGTTCTCAACAACAACAAAACGAGCACATTCGTGCAGTATCCACTGGGTGGCCGAGTGGTAACGCACTTGCGCTCGGAAGCGAGAGGTTGCGAGTTCGACCCTGGGTCAGGGCGTTAGCAATTTTCTCCCCCCTTTCCTAACCTAGGTGGTGGGTTCAAGTGCTAGTCTTTCGGATGAGACGAAAAACCGAGGTCCCTTCGTGTACACTACATTGGGGTGTGCACGTTAAAGATCCCACGATTGACAAAAGGGTCTTTCCTGGCAAAATTGTATAGGCATAGATAAAAATGTCCACCAAAATACCCGTGTGACTTGGAATAATAGGCCGTGAAAAGTAGGATATGCGCCGAAATGGCTGCGATCTGCTGGCCGATGTGAATGCGTGATGTATTGTGTAAAAAAATTCCATCTCACACGGCATAAATAAATCCCTGCGCCTTGAATATGTGCGCGATATAAATTGCATAAAATAAAAAAATAAATAAAATTAAAAAAAATCCCTGCGCTTAGAACTGTACCCACGGAATACGCGCGATATAAGACTCATATTGATTGATATAGAATATGGCGTTGAAGCTTCAGTAAGCCTCCCGTAAACCATCAGTTTCTGGTCACAGACACTGTGAGGCTTTTACACACAGTACAAACACCCTTTCGTTTAAACACTTACCGCTAGAGAACATCCTAGGTGCCCTCCATACAGAGCAAGCATTTTTCAAAGAATTTATTTTTGAGTGGCCAGCCGGATTTACTTTAAAACAAATCGGAAGCCTGCTTTTGGCGCTAGACCTAACTCAAAATCTAAATGATAAATTGACAGTTTGTTACACAAACATTCTCAAATCATAAAATGATTCTTTTTTCATCAAGACAAGATCAGTACAATTCGAAGTTTTGAAAGTTTGAAAAAAGGGAGCCCGGAAGCAGATCACGCAAGGTCGTGTTTGCCCAAGCAGACGAATTTTCTACATAGCGCTGGCTTCTTTGAAGGCAACCACCGCCGATAAATTCGTGTGACTCGCAGTCGTTTGTTGCATTTTAGATTCAGAAGTACACAATAACGTGCTTTTGCAGATACAGCGAGTCGCATTGAAACCACACGGGTTCACGATGGCCCTGGGGCTGAACAAACCACGAGAAGTGGTGTGTGGTTTATGCATGCTAAATAGCCATTTAAACGAACTGTGTCATTTAATGCTGTTAAATGCTATTGCAAGTGTGTTCCATAAGGTTGGAACTAATTATTTCTTAAAATATTCCATCGTTCTGTAAACCTTATGTGAGGCGGAGTGGGGCTTTAAAAACTCATTTTGCAAAATTAAAAAAAAATTAAAAATGGATGAAAAAAATCCAATATCCTGCGTTTTCACTAGGCTTCGCAATGGTTGTCCTGCGCGATGTCACAAATCACGGACTGCGTCGTCAGGAAGAGCGTCGTGATGCTTGCCATGACGAGAAAAGGACCCAATACAATGGCCTATATTTTCATGATGGAGATGATGGCAGCACTGCGCGGAGACAGACGACAGAGATATGAAAATAAGGGACATACACCAGGCAGTAATAACACCATGCAGACAGTGCTGAAACAGACGACAGAGATATGAAAATAAGGGACATACATAACGCCATGCAGACAGTGCTGAGGGCTGATGGAAGCAGTTATTGCGTGTTTAGCGTCAATCTCTAAAGCAACTGCCGTTCAGACTTGTTTTGTATGTTATCTGGAGAATCATAAACATCCTTTATGCGAGGCGATTGCAGGGAGTCTGTGACGTCCGTGTCACCATATGTGTGTGTGTGTGTGTGTGTGTGTGTGTGTGTGTGTGTGTGTGTGTGTGTGTGTGTGTGTGCGTGCGTGATTGCGTGCGTGATTGCGTGCGTTCGTGTCTGTCTTCATTTCTGCCTGCCTGCCTGCCTGTCTGCCTGCCTGCCTGCCTGTCTGCCTGTCTGTCTGTCTGTCTGTCTGTCTGTCTGTATGTCTATTCATCCGTCTGTCTGTTTTTGTAAGCTCAGACTTTGTGAGAAATTCGTTGTCAGTTACTGCTTGCGTCAGTTTCTATTAAATAAGTAAACTTCAACACTTTTAACACATTGGCTGTCTTCGCAATTCTCTAAGTGTTCACATTTCTTTCCGTTTCAACAGAACTGAACTTCAGACGAATGAAGCTCAAAACATGCATTTTCATTGCCGCAGGAAATACTGTCACTTTGGTCAGTTTTTACGGGTTGTAATCAAAATGAAGTGCTGAACGATTTAACGGAAAATTCAATATTTTGCAAGATTAAAAAATACATGACAACTGACGTGTTCATCTTGTTCTGAGATAAAGCCAGTCTGCTCATTCTTCTTGAAATGGCAAGAGGTCATATTGCATGGCTGCAAAAACAAAGATCTTCAACTAGAACTGTCAAAGATGTGGATCTTTGATCGGTCACAAATTGCAAATAATGGATTGAACGGTTTTTGTGTGTGTGTGTTTTCAGCACGGAGAAAAGACCCATAGCTTCTTCAAGTTGTCGTAGTTCCAAGAAAAACAAGAGCGGCAATAATCGATTTTCGCAATCACATAAAGGACGCAACCAAACAATCTAGCACATGTTGCAAAACCTAAGGAGGAAAAACCAAACATCTGCATTTCGACAATAAGTTAACATTTCATGTTTCTATTAAAGAATTCGTAGACTTCTGCATAAAGGCCTTAACTTTCTGATGTTATCTTCAAAAAGAATACCCCATAAAGAACAAAGTACCCCACAGACACACACATAATTATATCCCCCCCACATCATACTCACAAATAACACACATAAACACACACACACGCACACGTACATACATTCACACGCAATCACACACACACACACACACACACACACACACACACACACACACTCACACACACACACAAAACGCGCGCGCACACCCATACACGCACACACACATACAAACAAATACACACGCACACACACACAGTCACACAAACACACGCACACACACCCACCCACACACACACACACAAACACACATACACACAAACAAACACACACACAAACAAACACACACACACACACACACACACACACACACACACACACACACACATCACCTAAAAGGATTGAACGTCAATTACAGATCTGTTTACGGACTGACGACTCCAGATATTATGGCACAGATATAATCACACAGAGGATGGAACTGCTGTTTCAGTCGCGGTCACCTATTTGTTGTGGCGGAATTCACGGTAAAAAGATGATGCTTTCTTGTTTTTCAAGCGTCAGATTTCTCGTATGACTGGTAAAAGCAGAATTGTTGTTGTGCAATATTAGCACAAAGCTCTCCTCCATGAAAATTATTGTAAAATGGGACATTAGCTCAGATGAAAAGAATATAAAGGAGAATCAAACGAACCAACCCAATGCGAGTTTTTCCAAAGATACTATAAGTAGAGAAATGGACTTGACTTTAAAGGGGCCTTTAGCAGGGCTCCCCAAAGCGCGCGCCCCTGCGTCCTATACGCACTAAAAGCCGAAAACACGTACTAGAAATTGTTGGAGGGGGTCCCAGGACGCACTATACTTATAAAGAGCGGGTACCGGGACGCACTAAATTTCCTTTATCGCGCGTACCATAGATACTGTTTCGACCTGCAATCGTCTGCGTGACCACAATGTTTAATAAATACACCGGGACTTTTCGGCTTTTAAACCCTTGGGACCTTCTAACATTCTGCAATGGGAGTCCATGGACCCTCTAAAAGTTGAAACTGGGGGTCACAGGTTCGAATCCGGGGCGAACGGACACGGTGGGGATCAACTTTATGCTGCGATTCAGAGACGGTATCCTTGTCACACCCCTGTGTTATCTCCGTAGCCCGTAAAAGACCTCGGTCATACTGCCAGAAGTGCGGATGGCTGATTACGCCCAAACACGCATACACATTGGTGGCACGACTCTTGTTGCTGATGGTATTCCACTTTGGAAGAATCGATCCGAATTTCGCAGCAATGGTGCAAACAAGTATGAAATCAATTCAAACGAAGTGAAGACTTTGCCGCAACAACGAAGCCATTAACTATACGCTGAGATCCGTACCACCACTTATTTTCTAGTTAGTGTATGTGCCCGCAGGTGAACACAAGTTTCGAATGAGAGAGTAGTTCGAGTTCAAAATTTGCAGCTGGAATGTCAATACACACACACACACACACACACACACACACACACACACACACACTGTTAGGAAACTCTGCCGTTGCTGAACTTTGGTTCAGTTTTGTGTGTTGCATGTAGTTGACTTATTTGTACTTTGTGGGAAAGTACCGATATTATATTTTGTAAACACAATATTTATGTTTGGACGAGAATGCAGGTGAAATTTCTAGTCCTGTCAAAACAAGTTGTTTACAACGTTGTTTTGAGTCGTGGGTTCGTGGCGTTCGCTCGGATTCAATGCGTCGGCACTTTTGATGTACGTCACAGAGAATGTCACTATTCTAGTCCATGGACAGTTCATCTAATTTTAGTTGTATCATGTTCGGTCTGGAATGCCAGCCCAATTGTTACACGACACTTGAGATTGACGAAGTTCTCAAATGTCGTATAGTTGTGTTCTTTTATTCTACGTGGCCCGTCTTCACAGCAGCAGACAAAAACTCGTCAAATTGAGTTCGAGGATTTATTTAGCATTCCATACATACAACTGCACATCGTAGCAGAACTCAAAGTAGAAGCCTTTTAACATACAAATCGCGCTGGCCTATATAGTAAATACTCAATCTCGAGAATATTCCAGACCGAACATGATACAACTAAAATTAGATGAACTGTCCATGGACTAGAATAGTGACATTCTCTGTGACGTACATCAAAAGTGCCGACGTGTCTTCATCGTACCTCAATTGTCGCGTGGCATGCATCGTATGACCAATGACATTAGTCTTCCAGCAATCAGAGCCAATCAACCTCCACTCACACGGCGTCAGAGAAATCAACGCCGGAACTTTGGAGCATTGGAACTAGGCTCTTTTCTGTTTATTTTCTTTCTGTCTCTATTCTTCTTCTTTTTTTCTTCTTCTTTTTTTCTTTCTGCTTGTTTAATTTCTGACTCTGTTTTGTTCATTCTTTCTTTTCTCTCTCTTTTTTCTGTCATTTTTCCCGCCCCGTTTGCCCTCCGAGGGGCACTTTTTTCCCCTTCAGGTTCCATCCATTGTGGCCTTGGTCCTGTGTGCGGATGCGGTAGTTTCACAGGCAATTGAAGCTCACTCAAGGATGATTTAGGAAACACAAATACGGCTTCTGTTTGTTTATTTCCCTCGTTTTCTTCTTCTAACATTCCGAAATGTTTTTCAATGTTGGCATTGATTTCGTTGCAAAATGTTGTTACATTGTGTGTGTGGTTTTCTTTTTTACTGTTTGCTTTTCTAACGTCAGCGCTGCTACTGCTGCAATGGATGACGATGACTGTTGTTGTTGTTCTTGGTGTTGTTGTTGTTGTTGTTGTTGTTGTTGTTTGAGCATGAGTTAGACGTGTGTTTCGACTCCTTAGTGTGAAAACATCCTTCTTCAACTCTTTGTTGACCTATTTGCGTAAAAACACCATTCTTCAACTCTATTTTCACTAAATGTCCCACACATTAACCTTTCTTCCTTTTAAGTCAACATGCACCTCTTGCATTTATGGGCCACGCGTAAACAGCAGCAGTTTAAAGGGTTGGGTTTTGGTTGATTATTTTTGGAGGGGCGCCTGGGGACTCTGATGGCTTCCTTAATTCTTCTGCACTCTTTACCCCTCCACTGTGGGAACGAAACAGTTGCCCTTTACAGCCCAACCTAGTCTCTGGCCCAACTTTCACTTTAAAAGGAGGTCGGCTTGACAAGCAAGGACAAAAGAGTGATGGTATTGTGCCGCTGAGAACGGATGAACTGCTGGGTGGGTAATTCATTTTCTGTGTAAAGAACAAACCCATCTCAAGGGTGAAAAAGGTTTTAAGAAAAGTTACAAAAGGTCAGGTTGAACTCTTCTCCGAACAACGATGACGACTTGAGCAGCAAGGAGGGTGGGGGGTGGGGGGTGGGGTGGGGCGGAGGTAGGGCATGAGAGAGAGAGAGAGAGAGAGAGAGAGAGAGAGAGAGAGAGAGAGAGAGAGAGAGACGCTTGACGCTTTGACGCTTTGACACTTTATTGTCATTAGCTAATAAAAGCCTTATAGACAAGGTAAAACAACAATTTCTGCATCATTCATAAAAGGGGTAAAAGGACGAATGAACAAAACATTAATAACAACAAAAACATAGCAAACTAGTTTATGAGTACGAACAAATAAACACACCGACACGAAAGCCATAGGTAAACAAAAATATCTAAGACTAAGGGTAAAAAGCAAGGTATAGTATGTACACACAAAGGAAAATACTGATCCAACACACACTCATAAAACCAATCAATCTGCAGACCACAAATATTTAAAACCAACAAACCACTAGTCGGCGTTGCCTTCGCGTGACTAGTAGGGAAACATGTCTAAATACATATCTATACAAAAACAACAATGGCTGCAGACGAACAAACACACACACACACACCCACACATATACGCTTATATAGACTACACCCGCACACGTGTAAATCCACACGTATACATGTACACGCAACCCGATTTAAATGAGAAGACCATCCAGTCCAACATTTGCGTACGTAAACATTAGAGAGAGAGAGAGAGAGAGAGAGAGAGAGAGAGAGAGAGAGAGAGAGAGAGAGAGAGAGAGCGAGAGAGAGATAGGAAAAAGAGAGAAGAAAAACAAAAGAGAGAGAGAGAGAGAGAGAGAGAGAGAGAGAGAGAGAGAGAGAGTACGAGAACCAGAGAGTTAGACAGAGAGAGATAAAGACTTATTCCCCCCTCTGCTTCTTTACCTCTGTAAACTTGTAGGGGTAGTTATTTTTCGATAATGACCCAGCAACCAAACAAATAACGACCCAGCAACAGCCTGAATCCTCGATAGTGCAATGGGTTGAGAGGTTGTTCTGTTTCGGTACTACTTTTTGCGACTGAAAAGTTCCGAACGCTCTAATGTACGAAGTATACATCTCTGGAGCAAACAATACAAACATACCGCATTTAAATTAACAACTACAGGCCTGAACACACGAATCTCCATATAAAATCCATGAGTTCGGTTGTTTTCTGAATCTCATCTGCCGTTCATCACAAGCAATTTCCCAAGGCAAGTAACTCATACTTTGTCTAGCGACAAGAGTAGTTCCCCTTCTTTTCACTCAGTTCCTTCGACAACAGACTGCAATCCGACGGTCAGTTTTCAACAATATTTCATTTAATAAACAGATCACACGCAACCAAATGCACACATCTCATCAATTTAAACAACATAAAGGGGTTTCATACACTATTTTCCCCAGAAAACTGAACTTCATACAGTTTTTAACGTTGGAACACGGGTGCAAAAGTTCGTCTGCTAGTCCCATTTGACGAAAAAACATTATCCTAAGCGATACCAAAACATATACAGAACACACAATATCTGCCTTTGCCACCACAGCAGAATAACAGCATATCTGTGTACTTGATTTTAGCCCAAAATAGGAAAACTGACAAGAAGTGTTAACAGAATGGAATGATTTGCACGGAACTATACAACCGCGCATTAATCGATCGCCTGCGCAGGTTGACTGGTTGAGAGAATAGGATTCGATCAAACTTTCGCAAAAAAACTCCTCTTTTCTTTGAATAACTGAAGAAAGGAGGAATAAAGAGGTTACACACCTCGTCTCAGTGATTATAAAAAATAATGGTCTCAGTTCGCGGTCATGAAAAAGCTCGCTAAAGCTCGCATTTTTCATGATCCGCTAACTTCGACCATTATTTTTGATAATCACTGAGACTCGGCATGTAACCTCTACAGAACGCTTGCCATTTTCTGTGAAAGGGATGCACCATCTGTCATCTTCTAATATTCGAAGTTCATCCGTTGTTGGGAACGATAGCCTTAAGCACGGTAAATAAAAATGCCAGCAAATCCCATACTCATGATATATCACGAATCTAGTTACTTGCCGTCTGTTCGACAGAGTCTGATTGGTTTTTATTTATTAGTGAGTATTTCTACGCACATACCCTCCCAGAGGGAGGCTCATGGCGTTTACAATATGCCGTGTGAGATGGAATTTTTTACACAATATATCACGCATTCACATCGGCCAGTAAATCTCAAGCGTGTTAGGCGAGTATATACTTTCACGGCCTATTATTCCAAGTCACACGGGTATTTGGTGGACATTTTTATATATGTCTATACAATTTTGCCAGGAAAGACCCTCTTGTCAATCGTGGGATCTTTAACGTGCACACCCCAATGTAGTGTACACGGGACCTCGGTTTTTCGTCCCATCCGAAAGACTAGCACTCGAACCCACCACCTAGGTTAGGAAAGGGGGGAGAAAATAGCGGCCTGGCCCAGGGTCGAACTCGCAACCATGGTTTCTTCATGGTTTGGCTTCAAAGTGAGCAGGACTCGATGTGGGGGGAAAAAAACGAGAACAAAAATCGGAAGGAACACCAACCAATGTACAGTCAGTACCTTCATCATCAAAGTAACAACAGGTCTCTCCTGTCAAAACAACAAAGCAGCATTGGTTTCTTAAAGGAAAGTAAGTTACGGGTTTAATCAAGAGAGAGAGACAGAGGCAGATAACTAAGCTAGAGAGAGAGAGAAAGAAACAGAGAAAAAAAATTCTTCAGAGAGAATGAGTCAGTTTGAAATCAAATATTGAGAATGGGACACACCGACAGACAGAGAGGGAGAACGAGAAGGGGAGAGAGATATTTCGGACAGGAGGTGACTGATGGACAAACTGAAAGAATGGTAGCAAGATACTGGTGAAGAAGTTTTCTTATCATTAAGATGGGTATATGTATGAAGATTTATATTCTTCCTGAAGATACAGACATTCTGAAGAGTCAACGACCCGCCATAATGCCATTTTCTCGTTCTGTTCCCGGGGTCCCAATAACTGACCTTTGTCGCCTGACAGGAGACTGATGACGGAACTGTCACGTGACTGATAGCAGCGCCCCCTGCTGCACCTTGACGCTTTTGGGGTATTGCCTCTGCCCCGTTGTCATGGTAACGCTAACCCGTCACCAAGGTGAAGCATGTCTCCAGAGACGGCGGTCAGTGTAGCACATCTCGCGGTGGACGGGATGATGAGCGAGATGACCGATCATCTGCAGTCTCGGCATTCCCACACTGTACAGGACAATTCCCAGTATGGATTTCTGGCGGTTTTAGTGGGGTATGGTTAGGCGGTGAAAAGGTAGGACATTGTTGGTCGCATAACTGTTTGAAGTGCAAGACCAACTGAGCAACTAGGACCCAAGTGAGTGGTTGTAACCCAAGGACTGACTACTGGATGCTCTCTCTCTCTCTCTCTCTCTCTCTCTCTCTCTCTCTCTCTCTCTCTCTCTCTCTCTCTCTCTCTCTCTCTCTCTCTCAGTCTCTCAGTCTCTCACTCTCTCTTTCTCCCTCTCTCTCCATCTCAAAGACTGATTGCAAGAAAAGGTCTCGCCTTAAATCTTCATCGTTGTTAAATAAAGTTCAGTTTAGTTCTCTCTCTCTCTCTCTCTCTCTCTCTCTCTCTCTCTCTCTCTCTCTATCTCTATCTCTCTCTCTCTTTCTCTCTCTCTCTCTCTCTCTCTCTCTCTCTCTCTCTCTCTCTCTCTCTCTCTCTCTCTCTCTCTCAGTCCATCCTTTGAGAAAGCTGTGAAGCGTTTCACCTGGTCTCGCTGTGGCAGTGGGCGTTAGCGGAGCGAGGTGAGGAAGCTGTAATGACAGTGAAGTGACTTTGATGCGTTTCATGGCCTGCCCTCACTGCACAATCTACGTGTCAACCTGCACTCCAGATAACACCTCGCTGGGAAGTGGATGGCGCTTCTCTCGGGTGCATAATTGACTCGGTGGCTAAAGCCACAGAAGACTGGCTGGTGGTTTGGTTTATGGGCCAGTGACTGACTTTGGATTGGATTTGGGACCAGATATGACGCTGCTCGCTTCTGCATCATGAAGTGTGGAATTGCGGTTCGTACTGCGCAGTATGTAGCATGCCTCACTTTTCCTTTGTTCTGATTGAACGGGTTACTAGAAGCCAAAGTCCAAAACTGTAAATGTGACCCTCCACCACGAAATGAGTCGCATGTCACCTTTGCATGATTTTCATATTTTTACATTTTCCTAAGGAGTGTTTTATGCTCTATCCAGTGGTGAAACCCGTTTTAGAAAAGAGCGAAAACTTGTCGAGTTATAAGCCTGTGACTAAGGTGACCCTCACACTGTTACCACAGTTCCCCCGGACTTATGTCAAGCCTAGCGCAGAACCGCGCGAGGTGACATGCGACTCATTCCGTGGTGGAGGGTCACAAATAGCTGTGACACGACACCAGGGCATCAAAGTGTCTTTAAGTGTGTAGACAAGAATGAAATACAGGGTTTTCTGCTCTTGCATGGTTGTTTATTTCTCATGTTCCTTCAACCTATTTGGCTATATGAGACGTTTTCTGCAAAAAACACGAATGAAGACTTAATTACTGGTTGCTGATTTGATTCACTTTATCTCAAATCAGCGTTGAAACTGTTTCCACGAATAGAATCTCTCTCGTCTTGCCTTTCAGAGTAGTGTGTGAAGAAAGAAACGAGGTCGTTAGCAAAGCGCTATTGAGGTGTCGCTTGTGACGTCAGCACGATCGTCCCACAGGGGACAGAAGAGATCCGCGGATCAAAAGATGGATGTCCGGTGTCGCCTCCTGCTCTCCTTTTTGCTCCCCGCTACTTTCTCTCCCTGAACCTTGCCGTCCTCAGCGGGGCGGGGAAGTAGCTCAGTTGGTAGCGCGCTGGATTTGTAACCAGTTGGTCGCTATCAGCGTGAGTTCCAACCCCACGTTCGGCGAGAGATTTATTTCTCGGAGTCAACTTTGTGCAGACTCTCTTCGGTGTCCGAACACCCCCGTGTGCGCACGAAAAAGATCCCAAGTTCACAGCGAAAGTCTCAGGGCTTGGAAAACACGAAGACATGCATCATCTCTCGTCTCTGATTATTACGATCGTATTTCGATACTTTGACGAGAAAAACCTAATGCTGGTGTGTCGAAGAAGACAGCCACAGCGGGCTTGTTCGAGTCAAAGTATCACACCATATCTTGAGCATATTACCAATACCTGTCCCAATATAGGTCAACACACTACTCTGAAAGGACGTTAAACCAAAATAGTTAGCCAGTCCTCAGTGACAGGGGATATGATGGGAGTCGCGTGTTCCTCGCGTCCTGTCTTTCCTGTCTTCACGCCAGCCTCTGGGGCCGGTTTCACAGGCCAGCAACACAGTCGGTCAACTTCAGCTAAAGCCTGTCATTCATTGGGCCAAGTCGACTATGCAACGTATGTTTCGCGAAGCTGGCCGCAGGGAGCTTCGGTAAAAAGACTTCGCGAAGTCTTTGCAAAGTCGACTTCGGGCTCAATGAAGGCCCGCCTTGACGGCCTTGAATCCGACTAAATCGGGTTTCATCAGAAAGATTTCAGTCGGCCGAGTAGTGTGCCTCTTTGCACGGGGAGTTGCCCGATGACAGTGCTGCCCTCCCCGGGTGACGAATCGGTACGTGGTCCGACTTTCAGTGTGACCACCGCGAGTCCATGAAACTGGCCTCTGATCCTGTGCTTCTATGTACAGCAGGGCGATGTACAGCAGGGCGATGTACAGCAGGGCGATGTACTGTCGTCGTATGTCAGAAGCAACACATACAATTTGCTTCAAGACAAATAGAAGGAACCTCTGGATCAAAATGACAACTTGGATTTAGGAGCCGTTAAGGTTATTTTGAGAAACTACCCATAAAGTTGTTTTAAAAAGTTTTTTTGGGAACCCTGACATTTGTGCGGATAAAAAGTTAGTAGTCGAGCCTTTATTCTATGTTAACTTGATTTCCCCTGGACGTGCTCCAATTTTTTTCAGCAGCCCATAACACACCGGTGACACTGTGACGGTTCCCCTACGCTTTGTGTTCGGTGCCCTGACCCTTTGTGTTCGGTTCCCACTCGGTTCCCACACGCCAAAATTCGCGGACAAAACATCCATTTATGGTAGTATTACGCAATGTTGCTCTCTGAGAATGGTCTTGTTAGATCTGTGAGTGTTTACACTACATGCCTAGGTGCTGTTGGATTGAAGGTTTTTGATATTTTAGCCGTTATTAGGTAGAATGCCTTCCACTTTACTGCAAAACTGCATAATTCGTAGCATCGGCAAGAAATATCCTACCAAAAAATGCCTGCTTGGAACTGTCGTTGGTCCAGCAAAAAGTTCAACATGTCTGTAGCAGACAGCCCAAGTTTCAAGATTGTAGGGCCATCCAAACAGCCGTAATAATAAAAACAACAAAAGTAGTCAGTGAAATTGGCTGTGTTCGGTCCCCACACACTTTTGTGACGTAGGCGTGACGGTTCCCATAATTCATTGTGTCGGTCCCCACTTTCTGTGTCGGACCCCACTTTCGACCTAATTTCTCTGTGACGGACCCCACAACCAGCCTATTTTGTGTCGGTCCCCACACCTTCTTGGATTTATGACTTGCCGGTTACTTGTATCATTGTATTCATTGAATCTAATTGTCTCGGAGTTATTTTTCAGCAAAAACCGGCAAGGCAGCACCTTTTGTGATACCAAGTAAGTCAGATGACATCAGTATGTGTGTGTGTGTGTGTGTGTGTGTGTGTGTGTGTGTGTGTGTGTGTGTGTATGTGTGAGAGAGAGAGAGAGAGAGAGAGAGAGTGAGAGAGAGAGAGAGAGAGAGAGATTGACACCTTTCCAGATCACTCCGGTTATGCGACACTACCGCGAGCGTCACTACCGCGTGTCACACTACGGCGAGTACGACACTACCGCGTGTAACACTACCGCGTGTCACACTACCGCGAGTACGACACTACCGCGAGTATAACACTGCCGCGTGTCACACTACCGCGCGTACCACAACCGCGAGTACCATAACCGTAGAGAGAACGCATGCAAACTTACTTCTTGTGAGTTCGTGTTCTAACGGCTTTGATTGGAAGCAACCCATTCTATATGTATTCTGATAGTGTGTTCTGATCGTTTTGAGTTCTTGGTTAGCATGACAAACATTGAATTAGTGTTCAGAGAACAGACCAGGCCTTTTTGTTTTATATTTCAAGGAAACATTTCAACATTTGCCTTCAGCCATGGAAGTCATAAAATGACACGCGGTAATGTTATACTCGCGGTAGTGTGACACGCGGTAGTGTTATACTCGCGGTAGTGTCGTACTCGCGGTAGTGTCGTACTCGCGGTAAGTTCTGTTTCCGTACCCGCGACAGCGGCAGCGACAAAAGAAAACGCGCGCAAACGCGTGACGTGTTTCCGTACTTGCGTTTTAAACATGCGGTAAAATCTGTAAACTCCCGCGTTGCCGCGCGACAACGCGAAAAAATCGCTCCAGGACCCTTTCAAAAAAATCGCGTCGCTTGCCGCTTGTCGCGCCGCTAACGCGTCGCGCGTGTGGAAACACTCCTGGTCATTTTCTATGTGCTTGATTTTCGTCGCACCGCTGGAAAAACGCTATCGCGGGTACGGAAACACAACTTTAGTGTGAGACGCGGTAGTGGTACTCGCGGTAGTGACGCTCGCGGTAGTGACCAGCACCCGATCACTCCACATAAACGCTGGTTCTGGTTGCATTGTGCCGCTGACATACAGCTAATAGGATTTTTACACCCCCGGTATAGGGGTGTGTATAGGTTTCACTCGATGTGTTTGTGTTCGCAAGTAGATCTCAAGAATGAACGGACCGATCGTCACCAAACTTGGTGAACAGGTTCTATACATTCCTGAGACGGTCCTTACAAAAATTGGGACCAGTCAAACACACGGTTAGGGAGTTATTGGTGGATTAAAATTATACAAGGCCTGGTATAGACGGACACCCCCGTTGGTCAAAGGGAAATAACCATTCTCACTGCCACCAACTGAGAAGGTTATTTCCCTTTGACGGGGGTGTAGTTCCTATCGGAGGAATTTCTTGTTTTAATCCTTTTGTGGTATTGCTGATGATGCTGAACATGTATTTTACTAGTTTACCAATATGTATCTTTGACCCTGATAGCCTACGAAAACGGAGCAATCATGGCCCAACATTGGCCCAATGCTGAATTTATTGGCGCGGTGTTGAGCCTTAGTCGGGCCGTTGTCGTAGGCTGTCAGGGTTTATGTAGCCTTGTTCCATTGTATTCTGACTGTCATAAAGTAATTAATTTTAAGAGAAAGCAGTCATGAACACAAGGAGCTGGGAAAAGTTGCCTCTTACAACAAGCGTGGATAAAGACACATACTTGACACAGGCAAGTACTCTTCTTTTTTTTTTCAATCACCACTAGAAGTCCCTGGGCAGCATTTTGCTCTGAAAACTGAATCTCACATACGACAGGTGGATCTTTTATTTTAAAAATGTGCCAAATTGCATATCTCCAAGGCCTTAAGACTAAGAGTAGATATTGGGAAGGCCAGTTCAAGAAGGTGTGGGTGGATCAACACATAATTTGCTGGTATACTGGGAACCGTCCCAGAGATAAATAATGTTATATATTATTTGTGGCATAAACTAATAAAGTTAGTCTCTCTCTCTCTCTCTCTCTCTCTCTCTCTCTCTCTCTCTCTCTCTCTCTCTCTCTCTCTCTCTCTCTCTCTCTCTCACACACACATACACACACATACTGATGTCATCTGACTTACTTGGTATCACAAAAGGTGCTGCCTTGCCGGTTTTTGCTGAAAAATAACTCCGAGACAATTAGATTCAATGAATACAATGATACAAGTAACCGGCAAGTCATAAATCCAAGAAGGTGTGGGGACCGACACAAAATAGGCTGGTTGTGGGGTCCGTCACAGAGAAATTAGGTCGAAAGTGGGGTCCGACACAGAAAGTGGGGACCGACACAATGAATTATGGGAACCGTCACGCCTACGTCACAAAAGTGTGTGGGGACCGAACACAGCCAATTTCACTGACTACTTTTGTTGTTTTTATTATTACGGCTGTTTGGATGGCCCTACAATCTTGAAACTTGGGCTGTCTGCTACAGACATGTTGAACTTTTTGCTGGACCAACGACAGTTCCAAGCAGGCATTTTTTGGTAGGATATTTCTTGCCGATGCTACGAATTATGCAGTTTTGCAGTAAAGTGGAAGGCATTCTACCTAATAACGGCTAAAATATCAAAAACCTTCAATCCAACAGCACCTAGGCATGTAGTGTAAACACTCACAGATCTAACAAGACCATTCTCAGAGAGCAACATTGCGTAATACTACCATAAATGGATGTTTTGTCCGCGAATTTTGGCGTGTGGGAACCGAGTGGGAACCGAACACAAAGGGTCAGGGCACCGGACACAAAGCGTAGGGGAACCGTCACAGTGTCACCGGTGTGCGTAAGTCAGAATAATTTCGTTTATTGTGCAACAACATTAGAATCAAGAATGGTTTCGGTCAACACGCGCATGACGGTCTGTGTGGCAGGCCACTGACGTCAACGTTATTTTGGAGGAATCCGTGCCGTTCTCGGCGATTTAGTGAGGGAGGAGGACCGAGTTTGCCGCCTGCAAAAGTTGCCGTTCCAAAGTCCGCCTGTTTACCGATCTGTGTATGTTCTCTTCAGCTTTTTGCGTGTGTCCCTTTGCAAGGAAGCGTCGCTTTGCTGTAATTTGCGCTCGCGTTTACACGCACACGTAGATACTCACAGACACAGACAGACACAAACAAACATAAGCACAGACACACACACAAACACAGGCGCACACACACACACACACACACACACACACACACACACACACACACACGCACCATTCAGACCCACCTCCCCAACCTTCCACCTCAAACCTCGTCCCGAACTAATGGTACGCCAGTGTGACAGTCACATCGTCAGACCCGACCTTTTCAACAGATGCAGTATTCACACAATGATTTTCCCATCCAATATGACGGACGCAGCCTCTTTCCCAGCTGACACATACTGATAACAGATTCAATCTTATATATTCTGTCCATCACAGTTATTGTGTACTTGATTCCCGTTCACTAATGAGTGTCTATTTCTGTCTTTCCGCATTGTGAAATCTGTTAGTTACCTTTTTTGGGTGTCTGTATTTCTTGTTGTATTTCTGTCACTTCGATTGTATTGGGTATAGACGGGCGCAGTGGCGTGTTGGTAAGACGTCGGCCTCCTAATCGGGAGGTCGTGAGTTCGAATCCCGGTCGCTGCCGCCTGGTGGGTTAAGAGTGGAGATTTTTCCGATCTCCCAGGTCAACTTATGTGCAGACCTGCTAGTGACTTAACCCCCTTCGTGTGTACACGCAAGCACAAGACCAAGTGCGCACGGAAAAGATCCTGTAATCCATGTCAGAGTTCGGTTGGTTATGGAAACACGAAAATACCCAGCATGCCTACTCAACGAAAGCGGAGTGAAGCTGACTATGCTCTCAGAGTATAGTGTGGGGAACCGAAATGGGCAAACGAGCTCACACGTCACCTGGCAATTCTGGAACGCTGAAGAAGAAGAAGAAGTATTGGGTATTTTTGGCTTCTGTCTTCTTTATTCGAGTTAGCCCCAAATATATCCGAAGTCAAGTTCGAAGTTGGTACTGATTGGTATATATTTCAGCATCACACTAGCGATTGATTTCACTTTCGCGCTTATGTTTATTTTTAAACTTCGAATTTATATCAGTTATCAAGATTGGGCTATCTTCAATGGTAAGTTAGTAATTTGGTTCTGAAAATTTAGCCCGACTTTAACTGATAGATTTATATTTTGGTATAAACACAGGTAGACATTTTGAAAAAAATCAAGGAAAATGAAGCAATCTGATTGTAACTGATGTGGGTTTAAAAAACAAAACAAATTCGAGTAAAAGATCGCTTGGACCCCAACTAATGGATGAATCTATTTGGTATAGATCTAGCTTATAAATAGCACTGTCTCGAAACTAAGGCGATAGTCGGACAGAGTTGCGCCCCTGGAACGGCAGGTAGTTCCGGTTTGTGTTTGCAAAATGGAACCGCATGATAATCCGCCCTTCAACGTCTTTACCCGCGTAGTTTGAACAGCAGACACAGTAACGTTTCCCTCAACCACTAATCTTCTTCTCTCGTTCAGCCATTTTGGACGTAAACAAAACAACCGGAACTACCCGCCGACAGCGCCGCGGGCTATGTCAGGGACGGACTACTCTTATCACTTTCGTTTTGAGACAATGCTATACCTGCTTGTGGTCTTTTGGGCGTAAGTTTGG
>NC_090258.1:41235851-41265275 GCF_037325665.1 Littorina saxatilis
GACTTCATGTTGACGTGAAGTTGACGTTATTTTAATGCCATGTTGACATAACGTTGACGCTATATGTTGCCGGGATTTTTGACGTAATGTGCTGACGTCATAACGCCGTAATGTTGACGTCATGTTGACGTGGTGTTGCCATGGTGATGTGCAGGCGCTGCTGGAGGTGGTGCACGACCTGTTCGAGGAACAGACCTCAGTGGAGAGCGTGGTGCTGAAGATCATGCAGCGATCTCAGACCCTGCTCAAGTGTGAGCGCTGCTCAGTGCTGCTCAAAGACAGTGCCTCGGAGGTAAGATCTCTTTGTAGATGGTCAGAGACATTGATAGTGTGTGTGTATGTGTGTGTGTGTGTGTGTGTGTGTGTGTGTGTGTGTATGTGCGTGTGTGTGTGTGTGTGTGTGCGTGTATGTGCGTGCGTGTGTGCGTGCGTGCGTGCGTGTGTGTGTGTGTGTGTGTGTGTGTGTGTGTGTGTGTGTGTGTGTGTGTGTGTGTGTGTGACAGTGCCTCAGAGGTAAGATAGTTCTGTGGATGCCCAGAGACATTGAATATTTTATGCACGGAAAGTGGGAGAAGCCAGATATCTTCAAGTACGAACTAAAATATTGTTCTTTTAGTCTCCCAAAAGAGTCAATGGAAATACACTGTCTATTTTCGCTAATATCTGTCAGATTGGCTGAAATTCGCACTTTGTACTTAAAGAGGTAAGGTAGCTAGTTAAATGTTCAGAGACAGTGCTACATAGGTTGGATGGTTAATGTTCAGATGAAGTGAATGCTTACAGAAGGCGTCTTGGGGGTAAAACAGCTGTGGGTTCAAGTATGAAAGCTTTGACAAAGTGCTCTAGTGTGATGTATGGCCGAGTGGTAACGCACTTGTGCTCGGAAGCGAGAGGTTGCGAGTTCGACCCTGGGTCAGGGCGTTAGCAATTTTTCCCCCCTTTCCTAACCTAGGTGGTGGGTTCAAGTGCTAGTCTTTCGGATGAGACGAAAAACCGAGGTCCCTTCGTGTACACTACATTGGGGTGTGCACGTTAAAGATCCCACGATTGACAAAAGGGTCTTTCCTGGCAAAATTGTATAGGCATAGATAAAAATGTCCACCAAAATACCCGTGTGACTTGGAATAATAGGCCGTGAAAAGTAGGATATGCGCCGAAATGGCTGCGATCTGCTGGCCGATGTGAATGCGTGATGTATTGTGTAAAACAATTCCATCTCACACGGCATAAATAAATCCCTGCGCCTTGAATATGTGCGTGATATAAATTGCATTAAAAAAAAAAAAACATTAAAAAAAATCCCTGCGCTTAGAACTGTACCCACGGAATACGCGCGATATAAGCCTCATATTGATTGATTGATTGATGTATCTTGCAAAACATGCAGCTTGGTGACTGCCTCAATATTGGAGTTCAGAAATCAAGGACAATATTGTTCGAGGCAACATGGCTCAAACACTAAGTGTATTGGAGGTATTCGGAGACGGTGCCTCGGTGCATTGACATGTCATTTTCAATGTATTATTATTCATTGGATATTTGTATAGGTATTGTAGTATTTTGCAATACTGTATGATCAGCGTTGACATTTATACCTTTTTTTTTCGTGTCGGTTTACGATTGTCTTTTTACACCCCCGGTATAGGGGTGTGTATAGGATTCGGTCGATGTCTTTGTTTGTTTGTTTGTTTGTTTGTTTGTGTGTTTGTGTTCGCATATAGATCTCAAGAATGAACGGACCGATCGTCACCAAACTTGGTGAACAGGTTCTATACATTCCTGAGACGGTCCTTACAAAACTTGGGACCAGTCAAGCACACGGTTAGGGAGTTATTGGTGGATTAAGATTCTACAAGGACTTATAGAGGGACATATTAATGGTCAAAGGGAAATAACCTTCTCAGTTGGTGGCAGTGAGAATGGTAAGGACGGGGGTGTTTTTCCTACCTCGGAGGAATTTCTTGTTTTTATTGTCTCCATCATTATGTCTTAGTTTTAGCAGAGACAGATTGCAAGACTAGGCGTCAGCCTTAAATCTCCATCCTTGAGTAATAAAGTTCGTTCGTTCGTTCATTGTGAAGTAATGTTACGTTTTCTTTGATTCTTACTTGTCCTGACAAGTTGTTTTACTTTTGCTGGCAGACTTCCTTCAGCCGGATATTTGACCTGTCCTACCCGATCAAGAACGGTCATGCCCGATCAGTTGGGTGAGTATGTACACTAGCCCTGTCTGATAACGCAGCAGTGAATACATCAGTTGTTTACACGTGTGTGTTCTTCTTTATTTTGTTGTCAGTGCGTTTTTGTTGTCTGGATGGTTCGGTTTCTTCTTTCTAGTACCCACACTGATTTTACTTATTTTGTTACTGGCTCTTTGGTACGGTGAGTATGCGGCACTTTGCTTCTATTTGAAGATTTCGCTTGAGTTTTCAGGACGTCTTTTAACGTTGAAGAAAACAACCAGGAAGAGGAAAGAAAAAAATTTACTACAGTGAAGGCATTAATTGACTAGTTGTCAGTCTGGTTTTGTGCGGGTAAGCTTTCTATTCATTTATTTATGGTTTTAATTAAGTTCGATTGAATGGGCGTTAAAAAACAACAACCAACTATTAAAGTATGCTCTTGGAAGCAACATTTCTCTCTTATAAAAACCCTGAACAATAGTCTTAACAAAAATACTAGTTGTCATTTTTTTTCTGCGGGTATGCTTTCTGTTCATTTATTTATGGTTTAATTAAGTTTGATTAAATAGGCGTAACAAAACAAGAACCAACTATTAAAGTTTGCTCTTGGAAGCAACATGTCTCTCTTGGCAAAACCCTGAACAGTAGTCTTTAAAAAATAAATCAGTTTATATTTACCCACTTTTAACCCTTCAACCACCTAGAAATAGCATTGTCTCTACCCAAGACTCGGAAAAATGTCTTTTGATTTAAGATTTACTGCTCATACGTTTATCTTTATAAAACCAACCTCACCCAACGAACCGATATCCCCTCCACTACACGTGTTAAAGGACCGGCGGTCTTTCTTTCCCACGTCAAGAAAAATTGCCCCCCGCCGACAGACTCAAAAGTTTTCATTGATTGGTTCTGTCCAAGCAAGCGTGTGCTACTGTGGCTCCACAGTTCACTTTCGTCCTGACAACCATTTCGATTTCCGTCCCGTCTCCTGGCTGTTCCGTGTTGCCTGTGTACAGGTAATTGCGTCCACTCTTGTGGCGTGGCGTCAGCCAGTAGCGTCAATCTGCGTCACTGCTGTCTCAGCCAATCATGTTGTTCCACGTCACATGTTGTCAGCCAACCACGTTTCTCAGCGTTATTTGTGTCACACGCGTAGGGAAATTATATTACTGTTCAGCCAGCACTTACAACGTCGTGTCACGTTTTGTGTGTGTCATGCACACAGCAGCATGTCTATGCACATTCTATAGTCCCATACCCGTACCCATTCCCATCGGCTTTTGTAGGGACATACCTGAGAACTGTAATTTTAGCGCCTAAACCTCTCTGTCCTGTTTTCGTCCAGTCGACAAGAAACAGCCCAAGAACGGTGTTACTTTTTTGCTGTCCTATCCTTCACTTCCGTTTCTTTCTTTCTTTCTTTCTCTCTCTCTTTCTTTCTTTACTATCTTTCTTTCTTTCTTTCCCCCTCTTTCTTTTTTCTTTCTTTTCCTTTTAATTAAATGTCTTTAAAAATTAAATTCAACGCAACCTTCTTGCTACACTGTTGACCTTCAGTGTCGTATTTGATGGAAATGAAGGCAAAGGTGCTTTTTTTTTTCCTGATCAAGGATTATTTTTGTTTCCATTTTATTTTGTCCAGCTGCTTGACATTTTCTTTCAAAACCTGATTAAAGCGAGAAGAAAAACTGACGGGAATGACTTGTTTTTACATCTGCCTTTTCGTATTACGCGGTTAATGTTCAATTATGCTGAAGATGTCAGCAGGAATGTTTTTCCATTGAATTAAGAAAACAAAATTTTGACATTTTTGTGGTAGTTTTTCCGAATGTAGGCTATATTTTCATGCCTTTATTTGTGTGCTGTCGTCATTCATTTTTTCAATGTATGTTGTTGTGTGTCCGTGTTTTGTTTTTGTGTTTTTTTAGGTTGAAAATTGATGTTTTTGAAGTGCGCTTGGAACAGTATTTACGGTCACCGATTATGTGTTTACTGCGTGTGTGTATACTATAGGTCTGTGCTTACTATTTGCCAGTATGTAAATGCACAACTCTAGCCGACCCAACTTTCAATAAAAAGCAAAATTCAATTTAAACATATATATTTTTTTTAAACTGTAACCGACCTATTGACCCTGTTTTGGCCCTGTTGGAAGAAACAAGCATAGTATTTTGGGGAGCCTAACCAAACCCCTGTGTCACAGTACAAGACTGGGTTTTAATTCAATAAAATAGAATACAATGCCATGCTATAAACAAAGTACAGTAAAATACAGCTGTATTAACCGATTAACTGATTGTGAGTATAAACAACTTAGTACACACAATAAACAAACACAGTAAATAATTATTAGATCACTTCAAAGAACAACATACCCCGCAATATTAGTCAATTTTTGCAAAGATGGTTTGCGTTTCAACTCTTGGATTGGTTGTTTGGTTGTTGTTGTTTTTACTTCCTTTTAACCTAGTTGGCAATTGGGGACCGGACTCTTGCATTCGTTTAGTATTGAAGTGAATTTAATTTGATTTATATTTATTTTTCGAGGGTGACAGAATAAGCAATGCAAACATGCATTGTAAAACACATTATTTGAGTATGGTCAGGTATCCGGCACCCTCAACAGTGTATGACTGAAACATTGTTGTTTAATTTTTTAAACGATTATATTTGAAGACTGTAAGTAGTGCACAATTAATGAGATGCATCTTTCTTTGTAGAAACAAACCCATACAAAACCCATTGCAAAACAGGCACGGTTGGCCTAGTGGTAAGGCGTCCGCCCCGTGATCGGGAGGTCGTGGGTTCGAACCCCGCGGCCGGGTCATACCTAACACTTTAAAATTGGCAATCTAGTGGCTGCTCCGCCTGGCGTCTGGCATTATGGGGTTAGTGCTAGGACTGGTTGGTCCGGTGTCAGAATAATGTGACTGGGTGAGACATGAAGCCAGTGCTGGGACTTCTGTCTTGTGTGTGGCGCACGTTATATGTCAAAGCAGCACCGCCCTGATATGGCCCTTCGTGGTCGGCTGGGCGTTAAGCAAACAAACAAACAAAAAACCCATTGCAAAGCACTCTCTAACTGCATGAGTAGCAGCTACTACCATACACTGTGCGTGATTTTTCAGTGCAGCAAAAAAGTAGTTATGATTACGAAAACGAGCTCTTTCGTGTTTTTTGGTTGGATATTTCGTCATTTCCGTTTTTAAGCCATATTGTTTTTGTTTTTGTGCTGTACAGTTCCTTAACCTAGTGTAGAAGTTTACTATGATATTAAACTGCTGTGTGACTTTTCTTTCAACGTGTATGTGCACATTATTCACTCTTTGTGTTTCTTCACTTGCAGTGCATATCTTTGCTTGCTGCTTCTCTTTCTGTATTCATGTAATTAGTTTTTAGTTGTAGTTATAATAGTAGATTAGTCCATTTTTTATCATATAACCCAGATCATGTCCTTACGAGGCTAACAATACATGCCTATAGGACAATAATATATTTTGTCTGTCTTTTGGGCGAGGACCAGATGCAAAAACAGTATATCTACGCTTTGTCTGTTACCCTCGAAAAATAAAGAATTGTCATTGTCGTTGTTTTATTTACCTATCTTTCCACGTCACTATAGTGTTTCCACTTGATTCATTCTTCGTCCTGCATAGTAGTGTTATATCTTATCGTGTTCTTGGGACGATGAAGACACGGATTTATTTTGATCTGCAGCAAAATTGTTTGCTTATTTCTTGTTATAGCGGTTGTAGAAAAATTCGACCAGTTGGAAGCTTAGCATCTTGTTCTTTTACAAAGTTTTCTGACAATAAGACCGATTAACTGTCTTGAGCTAGCAATTTGGGAATGTTGAGAGATGTCTGGCTGAATCGAAACTCTTACACGGCTAATCAGATTTTAATAATGTACTCAAAAATAAGAAATTCCTACGAGGTAGGAAAAACACCCCCATCAAAGGGAAATAACCTTCTCAGTTGGTGGCAGTGACTGAGTGAGAATGGTTATTTCCCTTTGACCATGAAGATGTCCCTCTATAAGTCCTTGTATAATTTTAATCCACCAATAACTCCCTAACCGTGTGTTTGACTGGTCCCAATTTTTGTAAGAACCGTCTCAGGAATGTATAGAACCTGTTCACCAAGTTTGGTGACGATCGGTCCGTTCATTCTTGAGATCTATATGCGAACACAAACAAACAAACAAACAAACAAACACATCGAGCGAAACCTATACACACCCCTATACCGGGGGTGTAATAACCAATTCTTCCCTAATCCACAGTTTAGTCTCATGTGTGTAAGAACAAGTTTAACACAAACCCAAACATCCATGACAGGGGCTAACTCCACCTCGTCTACATTTTTGTCTCTTTGTCGCAAGAGAAAGCTTTGACACAAATTCGAAAATCCATGACTGCGTCTTCAGGAATGAATTCTATTTTTGACTCAGAAATTAACCAACTCCTCCTGATCTACATTTAGTCACATGAGTGCAAGAAAAAGTGTTGACACAAATTCATAAATCCATGTCTTCGTCTTCAGAAATAAACTCTTTTTTTACTCATATCTGTTCTGTTTCTGCGTTTTCAGAAAGGCACTGTACCCTTGACACACTTTGACTCAAATCTTTTCTGTTCTGATTCTCTGCGTTTTCAGAAAGGCACTGTACCCATGACACACTTTGACTCAAATCTGTTCTGTTCTGTTTTCTGCGTTTTCAGATATGCACTGTACCCTTGACCAATTTTGACTCAAATCATTTCTGTTCTGATTCTCTCTGCTCTCCTTTGTGCGCTGCTCGCTGTGTTCACTCTGCACGTTGTGCTGGTCGTGCTGGCAATGTGGTCACCTCCCCGCTGTTGCTGTTGTGGCTGCACTCACATCACAGTCAGTCTAGACGACGGCGACTGTGTCGTCAGGAGACCGCCAACGCTGCCGTCTACAGCTCCGTCACCACCAACACCAACACCAACAACAATAACAACAACAGGTAAGATTGTGTGGTGGCGAGTGTCTGCAGGGACCAGTCTAGTAACAGGTAAGACTGTGTGGTGTAGAGTATCTGCAGGAACCAGTCTAGTAACAGGTAAGACTGTGTTGTGTAGAGTATCTGCAGGGACCAGTCTAGTAACAGGTAAGACTGTGTTGTGTCGAGTGTCTGCAGGGACCAGTCTAGTAACAGGTAAGACTGTGTGGTGTCGAGTATCTGCAGGGACCAGTCTAGTAACAGGTAAGACTGTGTTGTGTAGAGTATCTGCAGGGACCAGTCTAGTAACAGGTAAGACTGTGTGGTGTCGAGTATCTGCAGGGACCAGTCTAGTAACAGGTAAGACTGTGTGGTGTCGAGTATCTGCAGGGACCAGTCTAGTAACAGGTAAGACTGTGTGGTGTCGAGTATCTGCAGGGACCAGTCTAGTAACAGGTAAGACTGTGTGGTGTAGAGTATCTGCAGGGACCAGTCTAGTAACAGGTAAGACTGTGTTGTGTAGAGTATCCGCAGGGACCAGTCTAGTAACAGGTAAGACTGTGTGGTGTCGAGTATCCGCAGGGACCAGTCTAGTAACAGGTAGGACTGTGTTGTGTAGAGTATCTGCAGGGACCAGCCTAGTAACAGGTAAGACTGTGTTGTGTCGAGTATCTGCAGGGACCAGTCTAGTAACAGGTAAGACTGTGTTGTGTACAGTATCTGCAGGGACCAGTCTAGTAACAGGTAAGACTGTGTTGTGTCGAGTATCTGCAGGGACCAGTCTAGTAACAGGTAAGACTGTGTTGTGTCGAGTATCTGCAGGGACCAGTCTAGTAACAGGTAAGACTGTGTTGTGTCGAGTATCTGCAGGGACCAGCCTAGTAACAGGTAAGACTGTGTTGTGTAGAGTATCTGCAGGAACCAGTCTAGTAACAGGTAAGACTGTGTGGTGTCGAGTATCTGCAGGGACCAGTCTAGTAACAGGTAAGACTGTGTTGTGTCGAGTATCTGCAGGAACCAGTCTAGTAACAGGTAAGACTGTGTTGTGTCGAGTATCTGCAGGGACCAGTCTAGTAACAGGTAAGACTGTGTTGTGTCGAGTATCTGCAGGGACCAGCCTAGTAACAGGTAAGACTGTGTTGTGTCGAGTATCTGCAGGGACCAGTCTAGTAACAGGTAAGACTGTGTGGTGTCGAGTATCTGCAGGGACCAGTCTAGTAACAGGTAAGACTGTGTGGTGTAGAGTATCTGCAGGGACCAGTCTAGTAACAGGTAAGACTGTGTTGTGTAGAGTATCTGCAGGAACCAGTCTAGTAACAGGTAAGACTGTGTGGTGTAGAGTATCTGCAGGGACCAGTCTAGTAACAGGTAAGACTGTGTTGTGTCGAGTATCTGCAGGGACCAGTCTAGTAACAGGTAAGACTGTGTTGTGTCGAGTATCTGCAGGGACCAGTCTAGTAACAGGTAAGACTGTGGTGTCGAGTATCTGCAGGAACCAGTCTAGTAACAGGTAAGACTGTGTGGTGTAGAGTATCTGCAGGGACCAGTCTAGTAACAGGTAAGACTGTGTGGTGTCGAGTATCTGCAGGGACCAGTCTAGTAACAGGTAAGACTGTGTGGTGTAGAGTATCTGCAGGGACCAGTCTAGTAACAGGTAAGACTGTGTGGTGTAGAGTATCTGCAGGGACCAGTCTAGTAACAGGTAAGACTGTGTGGTGTAGAGTATCTGCAGGGACCAGCCTAGTAACAGGTAAGACTGTGTGGTGTAGAGTATCTGCAGGGACCAGTCTAGTAACAGGTACAACTGTGTGGTGTCTAGTGATCAGGGACCAGTCTAGTAACAGGTACAACTGTGTGGTGTCTAGTGATCAGGGACCAGTCTAGTAACAGGTACAACTGTGTGGTGTCTAGTGATCAGGGACCAGTCTAGTAACAGGTACAACTGTGTGGTGTCTAGTGATCAGGGACCAGTCTAGTTACAGGTAAGGGGTGTGTGTGATTCTCTGGCTGTGGAGAAGCCCTCCGATTTTCCTAATGTTGACAGGGAGTTGGAGAATCAGCAACTCAATTTCTGCGCGAGTCAGGGCAGAAACTTTGATAGTTGCAGACAGTTCCACTGTGACCTAAGCTGAGGTCACAACGTTAAAAGGGGGTGAGCAGATGTGTGGGTTAACCTTGTTCTAAACGCAGTAGGTGGGTTAATTTACATGTCAGGATAAACTTCATTCCCGGGACGAAAACAACCTTTAACTTGTTGTTCTTTGGAGCCCGACCTTCAAGGAAGATACGCGCCAGTGAGACGAAGTTCTGTCTTTCTTTTGTGATGACCACTACAGGTAAGATGTCAGACAGAAAGATGTACACGAAATGATATACACTAGGGAATAAAGGAAAAACGTCATCTTGCGAAATGTGTGACAAGGTATAGTGTCTTTGAAGAACTGCAGCCAGACACGAGAGAGGCAGGAGAGAGGAACATAAGTGTTTTGCCTGCCCCGGCCCCCCCCTGAGAGTTGCAGGCGTCAGTGACGGACGCCATGTGTCAAGACATAAAACCCACAGTGTAAGAAATGGATCCCGGGGGTCTTCAGCAATTGTTTTGCGCCAGAACATGTCTCTGCACTCCTTTCTCAATGTCGCTTAGTATTTTTTTTTTTTTATTATTGTTTAATGTAGTTGTCTTTTCCTCTTGAAAGACAGGTCTGTCTTCAAGGTTTTTGTCGTTGTTCTGTGTTAAGCAAGGAAACTTTCTTTCTTTGATTATCCTATTTCTACCAAATTTCTGTCATTTGAATAATAACGTTTTCTCTATTTCCAAGAGTTGTTGTGTCTACGGGTTATGTTTGCTTCTCAGCAAATGTGGGAATTGCCGTCGATAAGCAATTGATTTGTGCGGCGTGGTTGCATAGGTTGAATTTACAACAACAAATCGTGGTTATGAAAGGTCGAAGACATTTCGCCGAGCGTATTTTCAAGGTTTCAAAAGTTCAGATGTACCAAAAGGTCAATGACTAAAAGGTCAAAGAATGAAAATTTCATGTATCTACGGCAGTTATTTACGTATACGATTGTTGCTTGTTTAGGATTCCCATTGATTCACTGTTTCAGCCCAGTCAATTAATTACACGCTATGCTGACTGTTATTGTAGTTCTGGAATTTCTCTGTCCTCACAATTTTTTTTATCAGGCCCGAGAACAAAATTACTATAAAAAAAAAAGGACGTCAGATTAGAACATTCATTCAAGACATCTAGGCCGTCAACAATTGAGCTCTTCAACAAGATGTCAACAATTGAAGTCTATACATTTTTCAACAGAAAGTATTATAGTTTACCTATTTTTATCCTTCAGCCAAACTGTCAACAATTTAACCTTTTCGGTGCTTCAAGAAGATGTCGATAAGTAACCTCGTTCTGCCCTTCGGTAAAATGCGGATAATAAATTTAAGTTCGGAAAACAATATGTGAACATTTAAACTTTTCTGTTTGTACAACAAATAAAAAAGAATGGTTAGTTCATATGTTTCATTTATGACAAAGCAAAACTTTCACAAGTACGTTGACCCAATGATCTTTACGGTGGAAAGGCAAACATCAATTAATATGAAATTAATCAAACTTATCTGATAATGTTTTTCGTCCGATCTCTGTCAAAACGGTAAAAGGTGGTCAAACTCCAAAATAAAGAGACTGCCAACGTTCCAAACTTCAGAATCAAAAAGCAAGAAAGGTAAGTTGTTGGAACGTTGTTATTGACAAAATTACGTTACAATCACAGATATTTCGACCCAGCGATCTTTTAAGTGAACAGACAAACAAATATTCACACTCAACTTATCTTGATAGAATCAGTTTTCGCCCACTCGCCAGGAAGCCGAGCGAATGAATGATGGTAAGAGGTGGTGTAGGGCTAGAGAAACAGCGGCAGAAAGCATGCTGCAACTCTCTGATCATGTGCTTTGGAAAGCTAAACCATTGCATAATGAGCGCTTCTGGGGTGACAACGCGAGACAACTCCTGTGATCTTGCCGCGAGGTGGCGCCAGTTACCAGCCGAAAGAAAGAAGGGGCATAACCTCACCAGAACCGACCATTGTCTGTTTACCGTATAAAACGCACGACTTGCACACGAACTGTTATCAAACCGATATGCTATTTGGGACCAATGCAATTTTTTTTTGCTTTATCGTGTGATCTTGCTGCGAGGTGGCGCCAGTTACCAGCCGAAAAAAAGAGGGGGCATAACCTCACCAGAACCGACCATTACCTGGATAACAAACGTCAACACTGTGACTGTTTCAGCCCGGACGGCAAACACGACAAGCTGGGCAACAAGATCGCAGAGCTCGTGCTGATCACGGGGGAGACGATCAACATCAGTGACGCCTCGCAGGACCCTCGTTTTGACACAGAGGTATGCAGCTTTCTGTCATGTCATCGCTGTTTGCCTGGCGTTTGTTTTGGTTTTGTTTTGTTTGTTTTTGCTGGTTTTGCACACAGACACAGACAGACACGCACAGTCACATCCACACAGACACCCGCAGGCACGCACGCGCACACACACGCGCACACACACACACACACACGCACATAAGCCACATACACACACACACACACACACACACACACACACATACACACACACACTTGCCATTCCTTTTGCTCACAACAACAACTAAAATCAATATCTTCTGTTCTTTATACTTTTTTGAATTGAGTGTTTAGGGTTGTTGCTATTTTTATTTGTTCGTCAAATTTTGCAGGATGTATCGACACATTTTCCATTTCCGAAAAGTTGCAATACTTTGTTGTGCCTTTAACCAACTTATGTAGCCTACTAGGCTAACTGGCCACTACAGCGTTTTCTTTATTTTCATTGATTCTCACTGTCCCTTTTTCATAAGAACGTTTTATTTCTGCGTTAACCCACCTGTGTAATTTGCGGTTCATTTCACCCCAGTAGATAATGTTATGTATGTTTACATTTTGATTGACACAAATCCGTCTTCAGAAATGCACTGTACCCTTGACCCACTTTGATTCAAATCTTTTCTGTTCGGATTCTCCGTGCTCTTCTTTGGCCGCTGCCTGCTGTGTTCATTCTGCACGTTCTCTGGTTCAATGACGATTTTGATTAAGTTAAGTATCATAAAGCAATGAAAAAGGAACAATTGCTGCACAAAGTGAAGCAAGAGCTTAGGCCAAAAAAAAATAGGTCTGTTTACAGTAACATAGGCCCAAAAAATAGGGTCGGTAGGTCGGGATTTTTTTTATTTTTCCAAAAACCCATATTTTTACGTTATTTTTTTTTTCTTTTTTTTTTTCCCAAATGCCAAAAAAAAGTCTAGGGTCGAGCGAAAAAAATAGGGTCGGTCGGGTTACCGTAAACAGACTTTTTTTTTTGTGCCTTATATATATACCTAACCAGGGAAGGCCAAATCGTCCGCCCGGTCACCAGGGGCGAGTACAAATCGCCAGGCAACTCGCCCGGCTGGCCAATGCAAATTCTGGTCAAATTCGACTCTTTTGGTTGTAAGATCAAGTTTTAAAGCCATGTAAACACTGCATATCAACTGTGGTATGTGTGTACTGGGCCAGCGAAATTTCTGGCGGGCTAGTAACTTTCTTGAGGTTACTCGCCCGGCAGGCGAGTTAAAATGTTGAGATTTGGCTATCCCTGTATACCTAACGCAGTGTTCTAACCTCTATGGTTATGTATTGACAGATAGACAAAGTCAGTGGATACCACACGCGCGCCATTCTGTGCAAACCTGTCAGAAACCGTCAGTTTGACATCATTGGTAAGTATGCACATCGTGATCTATGCCGAGCAACAAAAGAAACGCGAAAAAATTCGTCATTGTTTGATTGACAAAATCTCCAACAATTATAGAGTTAGAATTATTAAACCACAAAAGTTTGATGAAGGCATGTTTGACCTTGCATTTGTGTGATTATTTTGATGCTGTGACTGTTAACACATGGGACAAGCAGGTTTAACGTTAAACACATAATGTGCGCTCCCAGCACGTGCAAGTAGAGCAGGAGAAATCTGATGTGTGACATATGTTCACTAATGCATTAGCAACCAAAAGAGACCATGGCACGCTTGCTGCCAGTCTCACTTTTGAAACAGCCGGGATGCCAAGATTGACACCACCAAAATGCCAGGTCGATTTAAAGCTGGGGATGATCCAGAAGCACTGGCATGTGCTTTAAACGTGCATATATCAACAGTCTAATCACTTTCAGCAATGTTCTGTTGACATTGGAAGCACTGCAGTTATGCAACGCGGTGGATTTTTCGCATTACCCCAATAAGACAAGATCACAATTTCCTGCCACAACGTGTTCGAGATCGATTCAATACAGCCACTGACACTACCAGGAACATCATTGGAAGCCACCAGTGTCCGATCAGTGGCCAGAGAGCGCGATAAAGACTGACTGAGCAAGACGTCCAAAATGTCGTAAACGTTAAACCTGCGTGTCCCGTGTGTTAAAACAGTCGCAGCATCAAAATAATCACACAACAGCTAGGTCAAACATGCCTTCATCAAACTTTTGTGGTTTGATAATTCTAACTCAATAATTGTTCGAGATTTTGTCAATGAAACATTGCAGAATTTGTTCGCGTTTCTTTTGTTGCTCGGTATATAAAGGAAGAATTAGTCATATATTTGCTTGAAATCCCAAAACTGATAGACTGCTAACGTTAAAAAAAATCAGAATAAAAAAGACCAAGAATTGTAGGTTATTGGACTGTTTAATTATTGTCAAAACAAAACGTTACATTTACTACATAGTACGTCGACCCACAGATCTTTGAAGCAGACAGACAGACAGACAGACAGACAGACAGACAGACAGACAGACGGAACAGACGGAACAGACGGACAGACGGACAGGCGGACAGACAGACGGACAGACGGACAGACAGACAGACAGACAGACGGACAGACAGACAGACAGACGGAGAGACAGACAGACGGACAGACAGACGGACAGACGGACGGACAAACGGACGGACGGACGGACGGACAGACGGACAGACGGACAGACAGACAGACGGACGGACAGACGGACAGACAGACAGACAGACGGACAGACGGACAGACAGACAGACAGTCAGACAAACACTCATGATACAAATAATAAACTTGTCTTAAAATGCCGGCGAGATACCAGGTAAAGAGATGGTATTAAATCCCATGTAAAGTCCTGGGAAGATTTGAGGTAGCGTACATGACCGCCTACAGTAGAAGGAATGTAACTTTCTATTGTTATTGTTCATAGCTTATAACAATATGGTAAGGTGAATCAAGTCCTGGGAAGATTTGAGGTAGCGTACATGACCACCAACACTAGAAGGAATGTAACTTTCAATTGTTATTGTTCATAGCTTATAACAATATGGTAAGGTGAATCAAGTCCTGGGAAGATTTGAGGTAGCGTACATGACCGCCTACACTAGAAGGAATGTAACTTTCAATTGTTATTGTTAAAATTTTGTGCAAATATGGTAAGGTGAATCAAATCCTGGGAAGATTTGAGGTAGCGTACATGACCGCCTACAGTAGAAGGAATGTAACTTTCAATTGTTATTGTTCATAGCTTATAACAATATGGTAAGGTGAATCAAGTCCTGGGAAGATTTGAGGTAGCGTACATGACCGCCAACACTAGAAGGAATGTAACTTTCAATTGTTATTGTTAAAAACTTATACAAATAATTATAGTAAAGTGAATCAAATCCTGGGAAGATTTGAGGTAGCGTACATGACCGCCTACACTAGAAGGAATGTAACTTTCAATTGTTATTGTTAAAAACTTATACAAATAATTATAGTAAAATGAATCAAATCCTGGGAAGATTTGAGGTAGCGTACATGACCGCCTACACTAGAAGGAATGTAACTTTCAATTGTTATTGTTAAAACTTATACAAATAATTATAGTAAGGTGAATCAAATCCTGGGAAGATTTGAGGTAGCGTACATGACCGCCAACACTAGAAGGAATGTAACTTTCAATTGTTATTGTTAAAAACTTGTACAAATATGGTAAGGTGAATCAAATCCTGGGAAGTTTTGAGGTAGCGTACATGACCGCCTACACTAGAAGGAATGTAACTTTCAATTGTTATTGTTAAAACTTATACAAATAATTATAGTAAAGTGAATCAAATCCTGGGAAGATTTGAGGTAGCGTACATGACCGCCTTCACTAGAAGGAATGTAACTTTATTGTTATTGTTAAAACTTATACAAATAATTATAGTAAGGTGAATCAAATCCTGGGAAGATTTGAGGTAGCGTACATGACCGCCTACACTAGAAGGAATGTAATTTTCAATTGTTATTGTTAAAACTTATACAAATAATTATAGTAAGGTGAATCAAATCCTGGGAAGATTTGAGGTAGCGTACATGACCCCCTACACTAGAAGGAATGTAACTTTCAATTGTTATTGTTAAAAACTTGTACAAATATGGTAAGGTGAATCAAATCCTGGGAAGATTTGAGGTAGCGTACATGACCGCCTACACTAGAAGGAATGTAACTTTCAATTGTTATTGTTAAAACTTATACAAATAATTATAGTAAAGTGAATCAAATCCTGGGAAGATTTGAGGTAGCGTACATGACCGCCTTCACTAGAAGGAATGTAACTTTATTGTTATTGTTAAAACTTATACAAATAATTATAGTAAGGTGAATCAAATCCTGGGAAGATTTGAGGTAGCATACATGACCGCCTACACTAGAAGGAATGTAACTTTCAATTGTTATTGTTAAAACTTATACAAATAATTATATTAAGGTGAATCAAATCCTGGGAAGATTTGAGGTAGCGTACATGACCGCCTACACTAGAAGGAATGTAACTTTATTGTTATTGTTAAAACTTATACAAATAATTATAGTAAGGTGAATCAAATCCTGGGAAGATTTGAGGTAGCGTACATGACCGCCTACACTAGAAGGAATGTAACTTTCAATTGTTATTGTTAAAACTTATACAAATAATTATAGTAAGGTGAATCAAATCCTGGGAAGATTTGAGGTAGCGTACATGACTGCCTACAGTAGAAGGAATGTAACTTTCTATTGTTATTGTTAAAATCGTCCAACAACATGGTGAGGTGAATCACAACCGATGTGTGAATTTGCGTGTGAACAGGTGTGGCGCAGGTGGTCAACAGGGTGGACGGTCAGCCGTTTGATGAACACGATGATCAGCTCTTTGAGGTCAGTTGTTGTGCGCGGCAATGGTCGGCAATGTTTCTGTTGTTGTTGTCGATGTTGGTAGCGGTGGTCAGTTAAGCAGTGTTATATTCTTTTTTGTGTTTTATAAAAGCCGTGGAATCTAGTAGGCTTATACAACAAAGGAGCAAGACAAATTCAACTTATGAAAGTGTTGTTGGTGCTGATTTTGATAGTCCCAGTCACGCTAAACACTCGCATGGTGATTTGTTGAGGAGAATTTACTCTGTCATCCCAACATAAAGATTAGGTGTACGACAGCTGCTAAATGGTTTAGCGATGGGGTGCTTCTATGATAAAAAGATTTATTTTTTATTTTTCTGTGTTATGATCTTATGACTTAAAGAAATAAGAACAGGCTTTTGATGTCAGCTTATGTGCAAGGGCAATTCTGGAAGAAGCGTGAGTTGATACAGTCTAGCTGTGGGTGCATGGCAAACTGTAGTTAAAAGGAATAAATACACATATGAATTAGGAGACCGGTGTAGCAGTCTATTTTGAAGCAGCCCAGTTTGACCGGGAGGTCATTCTGGGCTGGTCAGTTTTGACCCCCCCCTAGTCAATTTTGACCCCCCCTGCAAACTTCAAGAATGAGTACATTAAGACCTTTAGAAACAATATGTATGCATATATGTATATAACTACATATATCTAAGGTTTGAGGGGGGGGGGGGTCATTCTGGGCTAGCCCAGAATGACCTCCCGTCAAAATCAGCTAGCCCAGAATGACCCCCCGGTCAAAACTGACTAGGCCAGTCAGTTTTGACCCCCCCCCTTTAAACTTCAAGAATAAGTACTTTAACTTTCTAAACCGAAATAAATGTAAATATGGACAATATTTGTTAGAAAAAGGATATTACAAGAAAAAAAAAGAAAAAAAAAGTTTCCAAACTTCCCTTTGAACTTCAAGAATAAGTACACTAGGACCTCTCAAAACAAAACATACGCATGTATGTATGCATCTATGCATCTCCCCAGGTTAGGGGGGGGGGGAGTCAAAATCAGCTAGCCCAGAATGACCCCCCTTCAAAACTGACTAGGCCAGTCAGTTTTGACCTCCCCTTCAAACTTCAAGAATATGTACTTTAGGGCCTTTTAAAACAAAGTATATGTATATCTGCACACTATTTGTTGGAAAAAAAATTTTTTTTTAAATCGGAAAAAAACCTTACTTAAAAAAAAAAAGTTTTTTGACGCTTCCCTTCAAACTTCAAGAATAGGTACACTAGGTCCTTTTAAAATGAAATGTACGCATATATGTATGCATCTATGCATCCCCATAAGTTTGGGGGGCAGTCATTCTGGGCTAGCCTAGAATGACCTCCCGTCAAAATCAGCTAGCCCAAAATGACCCCCCGGTCAAAACTGACTAGGCTTCAAACTTCAAGAATAAGTACGTTAGGACCTTTTAAAACGATATTTGTTGCAAAAATGATCTAAACAAATAAAAAAAATTGAAAAAAAATTAAAAAAAATTAAAGAAGTTTTTGACACCTCCTTTGAAACTTTAAAAATAAGTACACTAAGACCTTTTAAAACGAAATGTACAAATAAATAAATGCATCTATGCATCTCCACAAGTATAGGGGGGGGGTCATTCTGGGCTAGCTGATTTTGACCGGGAGGTCATTCTGGGCTAGCCCAGAATGACCCCCCCCCCCAAACTTGTGGAGATGCATAGATGCATTCATTTATGCGTACATTTCGTTTTAAAAGGTCCTAGTGTACTTATTTTTGAAGTTTGAAAGGAAGCGTCGAATTTTTTTTTTTTTTTTTAGAGTTAAGGGTTTTTGTTTTGTTTGTTGTAATATAATTTTTCTAATAAATATTGTCCACATTTACATTCATTTCGGTTTAAAAAGTCTTAAAGTACTAATTCTTGAAGTTTGAAGGGAGGTCAAAACTGACTGGCGTAGTCAGTTTTGACCGGGGGGTCATTCTGGGCTAGCTGTTTTAGACCGGGAGGTCATTCTGGGCTAGCCCAGAATGACCCCCCCCCACACTTGTGGAGATGCATAGATGCATTCATTTATGCGTACATTTCGTTTTAAAAGGTCCTAGTGTACTTATTTTTGAAGTTTAAAAGGAAGCGTCAAAACTTTTTTTTTTAAATTTTTTTTTTAATTTTAATTTTTTATATCATTTTTCCAACAGATTTTGTGCACACATACATATATTTCGTTTTAAATGGTCCTAACGTACTTATTCTTAAAGTTTGAAGGGGGGGTTAAAACTGACTGGCGTAGTCAGTTTTGACCGGGGGGTCATTCTGGGCTAGCTGATTTTGACCGGGAGGTCATTCTGGGCTAGCCCAGAATGACCCCCCCCCAAACTTGTGGAGATGCATAGATGCATTCATTTATGCGTACATTTCGTTTTAAAAGGTCCTAGTGTACTTATTTTTGAAGTTTGAAAGGAAGCGTCAAAACTTTTTTTTTTTTTTTTTTTTTGTAATCTTAATTGTTTAGATCATTTTTCCAACAGATTTTGTGCACACATACATATATTTCGTTTTAAATGGTCCTAACTTACTTATCCTTAGAGTTTGAAGGGGGGGTCACAACTGACTGGCCTAGTGGGTTAGCTGATTTTGACCGGGAGGTCATTCTGGGATAGCCCAGAATGACCCCCCCCCCCCCCCCCAAACTTGTGGAGATGCATAGATGCATTCATTTATGCGTACATTTCGTTTTAAAAGGTCCTAGTGTACGTATTGTTGAAGTTTCAAAGGAAGCGTCGAATTTTTTTATTTTTTTAGAGTTAAGGGTTTTTTGTTTTGTTTGTTGTAATATCATTTTTCTAACAAATATTGTCCACATTTACATTCATTTCGGTTTAAAAAGTCTTAAAGTACTAATTCTTGAAGTTTGAAGGGGGGGTCAAAACTGACTGGCGTAGTCAGTTTTGACCGGGGGGTCATTCTGGGCTAGCTGATTTTGACCGGGAGGTCATTCTGGGCTAGCCCAGAATAACCCCCCCCCCCCCCAAACTTGTGGAGATGCATAGATGCATTCATTTATGCGTACATTTCGTTTTAAAAGGTCCTAGTGTACTTATTTTTGAAGTTTCAAAGGAAGCGTCAAAACTTTTTTTATTTTTTATTTATTTATTTTTTTTTAGATCATTTTTCCAACAGATTTTGTGCACACATACATATATTTCGTTTTAAATGGTCCTAACGTACTTATTCTTAAAGTTTGAAGGGGGGAGTCAAAACTGACTGGCGTAGTCAGTTTTGACCGGGGGGTCATTCTGGGCTAGCTGATTTTGACCGGGAGGTCATTCTGGGCTAGCCCAGAATGACCCCCCCCCCCAAAACTTGTGGAGATGCATAGATGCATTCATTTATGCGTACATTTCGTTTTAAAAGGTCCTAGTGTACTTATTTTTTAAGTTTCAAAGGAAGCGTCGAAACTTTTTTTATTTTTTTTTTAGAGGTAAGGGTTTTTTGTTTTGTTTGTTGTAATATCATTTTTCTAACAAATATTGTCCACATTTACATTCATTTCGGTTTAAAAAGTCTTAAAGCACTAATTCTTGAAGTTTGAAGGGGGGGTCAAAACTGACTGGCGTAGTCAGTTTTGACCGGGGGGTCATTCTGGGCTAGCTGATTTTGACCGGGAGGTCATTCTGGGCTAGCCCAGAATAACCCCCCCCCCCCCAAACTTGTGGAGATGCATAGATGCATTCATTTATGCGTACATTTCGTTTTAAAAGGTCCAAGTGTACTTATTTTTGAAGTTTCAAAGGAAGCGTCAAAACTTTTTATTTTTATTTTATTCTATTTTTTTTTAGATCATTTTTCCAACAGATTTTGTGCACACACACATATATTTCGTTTTAAATGGTCCTAACGTACTTATTCTTAAAGTTTGAAGGGGGGGTCAAAACTGACTGGCGTAGTCAGTTTTGACCGGGGGGTCATTTTGGGCTAGCTGATTTTGACCGGGAGGTCATTCTGGGCTAGCCCAGAATGACCCCCCCCCCCCAACTTGTGGAGATGCATAGATGCATTCATTTATGCGTACATTTCGTTTTAAAAGGTCCTGGTGTACCTATTTTTGAAGTTTCAGAGGAAGCGTCAAAACTTTTTTTTTTTTTTTTTTTTAATTTTAATTTTTTAGATCATTTTTCCAACAGATTTTGTGCACACATACATATATTTCGTTTTAAATGGTCCTAACGTACTTATTCTTAAAGTTTGAAGGAGGGGGGTCAAAACTGACTGGCGTAGTCAGTTTTGACCGGGGGGTCATTCTGGGCTAGCTGATTTTGACCGGGAATGACCCCCCCCCCCAAACTTGTGGAGATGCATAGATGCATTCATTTATGCGTACATTTCGTTTTAAAAGGTCCTAGTGTACTTATTTTTTAAGTTTCAAAGGAAGCGTCGAAACTTTATTTTTTATTTTTTTTAGAGTTAAGGGTTTTTGTTTTGTTTGTTGTAATATCATTTTTCTAACAAATATTGTCCACATTTACAGTCATTTCGGTTTAAAAAGTCTTAAAGTACTAATTCTTGAAGTTTGAAGGGAGGGTCAAAACTGACTGGCCTAGTCAGTTTGGACCGGGGGGTCATTCTGGGCTAGCTGATTTTGACCGGGAGGTCATTCCGGGCTAGCCCAGAATGACCCCCCCCCCCACCACACACTTGTGGAGATGCATAGATGCATTCATTTATGCGTACATTTCGTTTTAAAAGGTCCTAGTGTACTTATTTTTGAAGTTTCAAAGGAAGCGTCAAAACTTTTTTATTTTTAATTTAAAAAAAAAAAAAATTTTATATCATTTTTCCAACAGATTTTGTGCACACATACATATATTTCGTTTTAAATGGTCCTAACGTACTTATTCTTAAAGTTTGAAGGGGGGTCAAAACTGACTGGGGGGGGTCAAAATTGGCTAGCCCAGAATGACCTCCCGGTCAAAATCAGCTAGCCCAGAATGACCTCCCGGTCAAAACTGACTATGTGTGAAAATGGCCTGTTACACCGGATATAACTCGTTAGGATGAACTGATGGTTGTACTTAGAGAGAGCCAAGACAACAAATGTTGAAAGAAGGATTGACAGTCAAAAGTGTATTAATGCAACTGCCAGTTGTACGTGTGATATTGTGATCTGTATGGTGATATTTTGCATTAATTATACTGTGGGCTGAGGATCAGAAATTGCCACCTGCACGAGTGGTATTGTCATCTGTATGGTGATATTTGGCATTGCGTTGCAGTCATTTGTAATATTCTGATCTGTTAGGTGATATCTCAGCGCTGAAAGTCCACGAAATGGGGCACTGGCCTTTGGCTAGTACTTCTCATAATTTACTCGCCAGAGAGCCAACTTTTGTATTTTTACTCGCCAAACCAACCATTTGGTTCAGCAACTTTACTCGCATCTGGCGAGTAGATTTACATTTCTACTCGCCATTTACATGTTTCTACTCGCCATTTACATGTTTCTACTCACCATTTACATGTTTCTACTCGCCATTTACATGTTTCTACTCGCCATTTACATGTTTTTACTCGCCATTTACATGTTTCTACTCACCATTTACATGTTTCTACTCGCCACTGTTAGGCCTGTATCTGACATTGCGTTGCAGGCCTTCGTGATATTCAGTGTGGTGGGTATAGCTGGCAATAGTACGTATGATATTCTGATCTGTATAATGATATTTGGGATTGTCTTTCAGGCCTTTGTGATATTCAGTGTGGTGGGTATAGCTGGCAATAGTACGTGTGATATTCTGATCTTTATAATGATATTTGGTATTGTCTTTCAGGCCTTGTGTGGTGGGTATAGCTGGCAATAGTACGTGTGATATTCTGATCTGTATAATGATATTTGGTATTGTCTTTCAGGCCTTTGTGATATTCTGTGGGCTGGGGATCAGTAACTGCCAGCTGTACGAAGAGGTGTCCCTGGCTGCTGCGCGACAGGCCGTGGCCCTGGAGGTAATTAAGGCTACACAGACAGACAGCTAGACAGAAACACAGACATACTGACAAGCAAAGACAAAGAGAGAGAGAGAGAGAGAGAGAGAGAGAGAGAGAGAGAGAGAGAGAGAGAGAGAGAGAGAGAGAGAGAGAGAGAGAGATATCAAATCAAATGAAATCAAAATTTATCCCAGCGAAGCTGGAAGTATCCCGCGAACGCTATACTGTAAATAGAGAATACTACATGGCTTGCCGTGTCGTACCAGATTTACACGAGTTGTTTTTTTAAATATTGAACTGCGAGCGAAAGCGAGCTGTTCACTATTTGAAAAAGCAACGAGTGTAAATCTGGTACGACACAGCAAGCCATGTAGTAATCTGTTTATCCTACATACTGTAGCTTACTTACGTGTATTTTACTGAGAATGTCCTGCAGTCCAGGCAGCTTACTTGAAGACGCTTGTTTTGGAACCTCAATATCTTCTAAAGCCTCGTGCAATCTACGTTACGTCAAAGTAAAGAAACGTCACTCTGAAAGTGTAGCGTGACGTGTTAGTTCTAATGACGTTTGTCTCGGTGACTTTGGCATCACGAGTCAGCTGAGTGGAAACTGACAGGTCCCTGCCAGACTTGCTTGACAACCTCATTTACATGATATGCACACGTGTGATTTGAACGATTATTATCTCACGAGTGTCTCTCTCACGTATGTAGGATAATTGACTTTATCCTACATACGTGGGGAGGGGGAGGTGAGGGTTTGGGGGTGGTGGTGGTTGTGGGGTGTGTGTGTGAGAGGGATGTTTATAGCTAACTGAAATAGTAAACATAACTGATTGAACGATGCGTATGTGCGATACTGAGTCAGTATGTCTGCTGCAACCACCAACGCAGCTGAGCAGTGAAATAAATGTTATAAACTGTCTGTTGTCCACGGTTTGATCCATGTTTGTTTTGTCTATCTTTAGTGAACTTTATTATTGACTAATTTGCCTCAAACTATCAAGCTAGCAGAGTGGCCGCGGGGATAAGAGCGACAGTATTCAAACACTGTTAACTCCCAAGTCGTGGGTTCGAATCCCACTCCCGTCAATATTTTTGTGTGTGTTCGTGCCCTGGCATCGGTCAGGAACCACCATTCCTACCCTACAATCTGTCCGGCATCACCATTCCTACCCTGCTATCTGTCTGGCACCTCATGTCTGTCTGGCACCACCATTCCTATCCTGCCATCTGTCTGGCACCATCATGTCTTCCATGGTATCTGTCTGGTACCGCTATTCCTAACCTGACATCTGTCTGGCAATACCATTCCTATCATGTCATCTCTCTGGCACCACCAATTCTACCCTACTATCTGTCTGGCACCACCATTCCTACCCTCCTGTCTGTCTGGCACCACCATTCCTATCCTGCTATCTGTCTGGCACCACCATTCCTATCCTCCTGTCTGTCTGGCACCACCATTCCTTCCACGGTATCTGTCTGGCACCACCATTCTTATCCTGCCATCTCTCTGGCACCACCATTCCTACCATGGCATCTGTTTGGCACCACCATTCCTACCCTGCTGTCTGTCTGGCACCACCATTCCTATCCTGACATCTGTCTGGCACCACCATTCCTACCCTGCTATCTGTAAGGCACCATCATTCCTACCCTCCTGTCTGTCTGGCACCACCATTCCTATCCTTACATCTGTCTGGCACCATCATTCCTACCCTCCTGTCTGTCTGGCACCACCATTCCTATCCTGACATCTGTCTGGCACCACCATTCCTACCCTCCTGTCTGTCTGGAACCACCATTCCTATCCTAACATCGGTCTGGCACCACCATTCCTATCCTAACATCGGTCTGGCACCACCATTCCTTCCATGGTATATGTCTGGAACCACCATTCCTATCCTAACATCGGTCTGGCACCACCATTCTCACCCTTTCACCGGAATCGCAGCACAGCCGGGACAGATACGTACACAAACACACACACAAATATTGGTCGGAGTGGGATTCGAACCCACGACTTGGGAGTTAACAGTGTTTGAATACTGTAGCTCTTATCCCCGCGGCCACTCTGCTCGCTTGAAAGGTTGAGGCAAATTTAGAGACTATAAAGTTATAACTGAGCGAATGTTCACTAAAGATAGACAAAGCAAACATGGATCAAACCGTGGACATCAGAAAGATTATAACATTTATTTCACTGCCCAGCTGCCTCTGTTCATGGTTGCAACTCAGTCACACACACACACACACACACACACACACACACACACACACACACACACACACACACACACACACACACACACACACACACACACATACACACACACACACATATACAAACACTGACCTGTCAGTCACACTCATAGTGTAGGTATTCAAAATCATAACTGATTATTTCTCATTTATCCATGTATCCAGATGAAAACTGAAGAAAAACACTTGTCTTGGTTTGTCATTGGTATGCAGTATCACACTTAAGAAAACGCTTGTGGATACTTTTGTCGCAGGTGTTGTCTTACCACACCGCTGCATCATCTGACGAGGTCATCAGATTAAAGGTAAGTCCAATGCTTTTTTTTCTTGTCTGATCTAAACTAAGATCAGTATGATCCTTCCGCATCTTCATGTTCATTTCTTTGTCATATTCACATTGTGTGGTTTACTTTTTCTTCCTTTCGTCAATAAATTATTTGACTGAATTCGATTTTTAGGACTTGGAATTTGAGAAGGAGCCGAGGGTCTTTGAGTGTAAGTGTGTGTGTGTGTGTGTGTGTGTGTGTGTGTGTGTGTGTGTGTGTGTGTGTGTGTGTGTGTGTGTGTGTGTGCGCGTGCGACTCAGTGTGTATGTTGGAGTACAGTGATTCCAATAAAACAGATGTCTAGAAAACTTCATATATGGATTTTTTCCACATGACATCCTTAAACTTTTTTCTATGTTGTCCCCACGAAATGTGTTTGATGGCGTCAAGGAGACCTGAGGGGGCATTGTGTCGATCGCTTTAAAAAGAAAAAAGAAAGTCATTGAAATGTTTTCATTCGGTCTGGAATCATATGATTGCTTTTAATACATTATTGCATTCCCCTAGTATAGCCGTGATGGTGTCCATCGTCATTGTAATTGCATAATCACGTGATTTCTTCCGTCCTAATGACGTGTGGCGTCATTGATATTGCATAATCAAGTGACTTCTCCAGTCCTAATGGCGTGTGGCGTCATTGTTATTGCATAATCACGTGACTTCTGCAGTCCCAGCGTGTCCCCGAGACGTGGGAGTGGCGGCTGGCGGAGCTCAACTTCAACGACTTCAGCCTAGACAAGGACCAGATGATGGTGGCTGCTGCACGCATCTTCATGGACCTGGGGCTCATGAAGAAGCTCAGATTGGACCTTGAGGTCAGCCCTTAGTCCTTGTTGTTGTTGTCGTGGTGGTGGTGGTGGTGGTGGTGGTTGTTTTTGATGTTGTTGTTGCTGTTTTTGCTGTTGTTGTTGTTAATGGCGGCAATGGTGGAGGTGACGACAACAGATTGTGGTGGCAGCCAGCCGTGTCTTTAAGGACAAAAGGGCATTACAAACAAAACAACTCTTGAGGAGAGTAACCGGATGAGAGTTGTTTTTTACATTCAGTCAAGTTTGATAGTTGTTGTTCACGTTTGTTACTTTCTCAGCTCTCACCTGCCATTATTATAATATTTGGCTATTGTGGGAGTTTTATATATCTCTTTTTTTTTTGCTGGTGTATGGCGATATAATGCCTCTGCGTTGTTGTTGTTATTGTGCTGGCAGGGACGGCGATGGTGGTGTCCTGTTGTGTTTTTTAGAGTAACACATGAAGACGTACGAACGCTGGTTCCTTCTTCGAAGTGTGGACGCGTGATAGGTAACCGAGACATAAACAAGCGATTTATTCTGTTACACTCAATTACTGTCTTCATGTGCGTCGGAGTACGTGTTGGTGTGACGTCATGTTGGTGTGACGTCATGTTGATGTGACGTGTTTCAGACGGTGTACCGGTGGCTGCTGACGGTGCGACGTAACTACCGTAACGTGGCCTACCACAACTGGGGTCACGCCTTCAACGTCTGCCAGGTCATGTTCGCCACCATGATGGTGAGAAACGTACACCTCTCTAATCTTGAACTTTAGTGTATTAAATTCATAGCTCAGAATCCAGTGGTATTCTTTAATTATTTTTGATACAAGTCCCTGTAATCAAGCCAAAACATATTTGTCGTGAAATTATTTGAAGGATTGAGCTCCAACCTTAAGCACAATTAATTAATTTGTTTGTTTGATCGACGAAAATGACACGAGAATGGCTACGTTGTCTACCATGGGACATCACTAGGGCAACGGGAGTTGCATCCCCTGTCACAGCTTAGGATAATTCCTTCTTTGATGCATGTAAACGAAATGCATTCCGAGCATTCGTACAGTTCATTCCGTGACTCTAAAGGAATCTTAAATGACTTGTTATGCTTACAAGTGCAGGTTCTGCAAATTTGGAGGCTTGAATGCCTTTGAATTGTGAGCTATGAATTTAACACACTCAAGTTCAAGATGACCCCTCTCTTCTTGGCCTCGTCTTGTCTGTCAAGCCTGTCCTGAATTTCTACAGCAGAAGTGACGAATTTCCCGAGACAAACTTCATTCTAGAAATCCTTTATCAGTCCTTCCGAAGACAAACCAAAGAAGTGACAGATTATTTTTTTAAAAGTGACGCCACTATTCGTGTTATGACTTCCTCTCTGACTATTTGTGTGTGCTTATGACGTCAGAGATTTCACTCTGGCAGAAAGGGTCAAGAAGAGACGTCTTTGTTTAAGTCAGTATCGTTTTTCATTCATTGGGCGAAACTTTGGCACTGTATTTTGGTAAAAAGACTTCGCGAAATCCTCACGAAGTCACATTCGGGCTTAATTTAAGGCTGTCATTAATTGGGCGAAGTCGACTTCGCGTAGTCTCCTTCACGAGCCTCACCGCGCGACGTTTTGGCACTAAATGTTTGGTAAACAGATTTCGCGATTTTCTTTCGAAGTCAACTTCGGGCTCAATTAAATACAGGCCTCCATGACGACATACAGCTAACTATTCAGATAGACATTCAGAAATCAACTGTCTCAGCATTCACCTACAGGCTCATATTGATATACACATGTTTGTTGTTGATGTCTGTTATCATTTCTTAACAATCAACTAATTTTCCCGTAATTTTCTTACCTTTTCGTATCCTCCTTGGGGTTTCAGAAGTAAATTTTGCCTTGCCTTGCCTTGCCTTGCCCTGTCTTGCCTTGCCTTGCCTTGCCTTGTCATGTTCTGCTTTGCCTTGCAGTAATACAAGGCATGGTGAATGTAGAATGTTCGATACAGGGTAGGCGGCTGTACGGAAAGCTGTATTGAAGATTAAGGAAGTAAGGAGGGAGATAAGAGAGCCGGGAGGGTGTGAGAGAGGATTGATGTAAATCAATAAAGTAGCGCAAGATGTTATTAACGTCTAATCAGCCCAAGGGGCAGCCTGTATTTTCCCACAGCATCACCTCTTGCTGTCTCGCCCAGAGGGCCGCAGCGGGGATGTGATTGTCAGGTCACAGAGGTCGTGCAAAACCGTCAGGTTGTCCTCATTCTTCGAGATAGCAAAAATACTTTGCCAAAAAAATCATTATTTAATTGTATGACACAATTGTTCGTAGGGCCTACCTGTAGTTTTATTTGCACCTTTCTATGACATTGCAAATAGTTGATATGCCCCTAGGCCCTACGCTTGGTGCAACGGTTGACATTTTGATAAAGCCATGCTTTTTTTCCCGCCAACACAAAAACAACGAGACAGAATTTATTTGTGAATTAATTAAAATTCGATAGCACTTACAACCTCACCAAGAGCCCCATCCCAGCACCTAAATATCAGTCCTCTGGCAAGCAGCAGACAGTCCTTGAACAAGTGCACAGACTGGAATGACAGGAAAAGGAGACAGGGCAGACTGGAGGACCTTTTTTGCGGAGGTCGAGAGTCGGAAAGGCGTCCAGATAATTACAGACTAAGAGTCCATAATTATAGGTCTGACCGAGACTAAGTTGACGTGTACTACTGGATCCTTACTTAGGTTTCACCTCACAGACGACATCACCGAGACTCTGAATGCCGCGTGAGAAAGGTCAGGGCTTAGAGAGTAACGTGGTAGCCGATGGCTGGATTACGCACACATAACCTGCGTTACAGTATAGGGGGATGGTGCAACACTGGATTGTCATCTGCCAATACTGTGGCTACATACCTGGAGGGGTATTCATAAGGACTTATTAGAGGCACTTGACCGTATGGTGGCGCTGTTTGAGTTGGCCGCTAAAGCCGCTTCAAATGTCCCACTCTTCATGCATTGGGCTCCTGACCAGTGCATTCATCGCTTCTGAAACACACGTATTAGTCCTCTTCTTTTTACATTTAGTCAAGTTTTGACTAAATGTTTTAACATAGAGGGGGAATCGAGATTAGGGTCGTGGTGTATGTTTGTGTGTGTGTGTGTGTGTCTGTGCGCGTGTGTGTGTGTGTGTGTGTGTCTGTGCGCGTGTGTGTGTGTAGAGCGATTCAGAGTAAACTACTGGACCGATCTTTATGAAATTTTACACGAGAGTTTCTGGGTATGATATCCCCGGACGTTGTTTTCTTTTTTTCGATAAATACCTTTGATGACGTCATATCCGGCTTTTTGTAAAAGTTGAGGCGGCACTGTTACACCTTCATTTTTCAATCAAATTGATTGAAATTTTGGCCAAGCAATCTTCGACGAAGGCCGGACTTCGGTATTGCATTTCAGCATGTAGGCTTAAAAATTAATTAATGACTTTGGCCATTAAAAATCTGAAAATTGTACTTAAAATATCTTTTTATAAAACGATCCAAAATTACTTTTATGTTATTCTTCATCATGTTCTAATTCCAAAAACATATAAATATGTTATATTCGGATTAAAAACAAGCTCTGAAAATTAAAAACATAAAAATTATGATCAAAATTAAATTTCCGAAATCGATTTAAAAACAATTTCATCTTATTCCTT
>NC_090258.1:41265475-41392975 GCF_037325665.1 Littorina saxatilis
ACAGCAAACATCGTCCCCAAATACCTGTGTCTGTGTGTCACCGACTTAGTTGCTCTGCAGAGTGTGTGTGTGTGTGTGTGTGTGTGTAATACTGCCTTGCTGCAGAGTTTGTGTTATACCGCTTTGCTCTGCTGAGTGTGTTTGTGTTAATTACGGTCTGTCTGTCTGTATATTCTTTTGTCTGTCCGTCTGTCACTCAAGGGTAAGGGGGTGTCCTTAACCTCTCCTTTGTTGTCTCGGTCTGTCTCTCTGTCTCTGTCTATCTGTCTATGTCGCTCTTTCTGACTCTCTCCCTCTCAGCGGAGATCAAAGCCAATGAAAAACACACATCTCTGAAGCAGTTTTAGCTTGTGCCTCCAAATGACTGCTGTACAACAACCAGACCCCATCTGACTGCTGTTTGGGAAACAGTCCCCAATTCACTGCTGTACACCATTTACGTATCATTACATGCTGTTTCTCTTTCGAAACTTGTAAAGCACTACTTCTATTTTGCAGCTGATACTGGTAAAATGTTAATACACTATGATTGTATTGAAACATTATTGTACATAAAGCACTGGAACATTTTCAAACATAATGTGGTTAACTTCTATTTCAACTCAATGGGCGAGGGCGGGATGGAAAAAAAACATTTTAGCATTTCTTGTTCTGTTACAGTGTTAAGAGAAAGATAAATTCAATTCAATTTAATTCAATTCAATTTAATTCAATTCAATTTAATACAACTCTCTCTCTCTCATTCTCATTCTCATAAATCAGACTCAAACCATTCGTTGTCAGGGTCGTGAATGCTAGCTACTGACTGGATTGGAAATACTCTTATGTCGCCTAGCGCCATATGTAACTGATGAAACCATTCATAGCACAGCGCAGAGCTATCGGTTTTTGGACGTCCCCATTTCACTGCTGTACAGCAAACATCGTCCCCAAATAACTGTGTCTGTGTGTCACCGACTTAGTTGCTCTGCAGAGTCTGTGTGTGTAATACTGCCTTGCTCTGCTGAGTTTGTGTGTTATACCGCTTTGCTCTGCTGAGTGTGTGTGTTTGTGTTAATTACGGTCTGTCTGTATATTCTTTTGTCTGTCCGTCTGTCACTCAAGGGTAAACCGGCACGATTAGCTTAGTGGTAAGGCGTCCGCCCCGTGATCGGGAGGTCGTGGGTTTGAACCTCGGCCGGTGTCACGATTTCATCTTTCGCCTGTGTACATATTTCCCCCTCGATATTTACTCGAGACCGAAATGTTGTTTCCTGGTAAAATTAAGAAGAGAAATTATTTATGGACGAAAAGCATGTCAGTTTCTTGCATGTGAAAAAAATTGGTTGTGAAATTAAATAGATTTCACTCCCAAAATCGAATTCTTCGAAAACGTGTACCGAGTGGTTACGTCCCTTGAGTAAGAAGGGAAACATTTTAGGATGAATCAAATTTCTAAGTTAAATAAAATAATTGGTTGGACAAATTTGGCCCCATGAATGTAAGGTACACAAGGTCGCTCATCAGTACTATCGAAGGGTGTTTTTTTTGTTCAGTGTAGAGTTTATACTAGATCAACGAGGCCGAAAATCGAAATATCAACACGGCGAAAGATGAAAACGTCACACCGGGTCATACCTAAGACTTTAAAATTGGAAATCTAGTGGCTGATCCACATCCCATTTTGGTGCAATCCCATTTTGCCGCCGTCCCATTTTTTTCCCATCCCATTTTCGCGACATTTCACAAGCCAAGCGTCATTTTATAAAATTTATAATTTTGGATGATTAATGAGATGAGGATGATTATAATGATGATGCTATGGATTTCCAATTTGGATTGAGACTACGTGACAGGGCATTTTACTAACATGTCATAACAATAGCGCGACATCCCATTTTGACACCATATCCCATTTGGCCGCCATGCCGTTTCACCGTATTCCATTTATCCCCCATCCCATTGTCGCGACATTTCACAAGCCAAGCGTCATTTTACTACCGTGTCATAACAATAGCACGTCATCCCATTTTGACACCATCCCATTTGGCCGCCATCACATTTTTTATTCATTCTTCTTGCCAAGCCTCACTATACTACTATACTGCGTTATTCAACTAGGAAGACATTCCGTTTACGCCAAATTCCATTTTTGCCACAATCCAAAATGTCGCAAAATAGAGATGGCGGCAAAATGGGATGACGGCAAAACGGCATGGCGACAAAATGGAATGTGGCGCTAGTGGTTTGACACGGTGGTAAAATGACACATGGCCTATGAAATGTCGCAAAAATGGGATGGGGGCAAAATGGGATAACGGCGAAACGGGATTGCGCCAAAATGGGAAGTGGAGCTAATGGTACATGACATGGTGGTAAAATGACACTTGGCCTGTAAAATGTCGCAAAAATGGGATGGGGGCGAAATGGGCTAACGGCCAAACGGGATTGCGCCAAAATGGGATGTGGGGCTATTGGTACATGAAATGGTGGTAAAATGACACTAGGCCTGAGAAATGTCGCCAAAATGGGATGGGGGCGAATTGGGATAAACGGCGAAACAGGACTAATAGATCCCTTGACTTGGGGTAGTGCGACTCTGTCACTGCTAGCTTTCCACTCGGAGGAAGCGACCGGAATTTCCCAACGATGGGACATCCTAGTAATGAATTTTTTTTTTTTAATTCCTAAAATTAACAGAGTCGCGCTACCCCAAAAGTCAAGGAATTTCGTGTTTGTCCCTTGACTTTGGAGATGACAAGAAAATATCGGGCGCAAAAACGTGATTTGTAAAATTTTTCACAACATATGTCGCCTAGCGCCATGTATGTGATGAAACCATTCATATAGCTCTGCGGGAGCTCTGCACTTTTGGACGTCCCCATTTCACTGCTGTACAGCAAACATCGTCCCCAAATACCTGTTTGTTTCTAAAAAATCACGCTGGAGGTTGCATTTTATGTAATAACCTCCTGAAATGAGTTTTGACACTTTAGAATGGCATGTAAAATGACACATGGCCTATGAAATGTCGCAAAAATGGGATGGGGGCGAAATGGGCTAACGGCCAAACGGGATTGCGCCAAAATGGGACGTGGAGCTAATGGTACATGACATGGTGGTAAAATGACACTTGGCCTGTAAAATGTCGCAAAAATGGGATGGGGGCGAAATGGGTTAACGGCGAAACGGGATTGCGCCAAAATGGGACGTGGAGCTAATGGTACATGACATGGTGGTAAAATGACACTTGGCCTGTAAAATGTCGCAAAAATGGGATGGGGGCGAAATGGGTTAACGGCGAAACGGGATTGCGCCAAAATGGGATGTGGAGCTAATGGTACATGATATGGTGGTAAAATGACACTTGGCCTGAGAAATGTCGCCAAAATGGTATGGGGGCGAATTGGGATAACGGCGAAACAGGACTAATAGATCCCTTGACTTGGGGTAGTGCGACTCTGTCACTGCTAGCTTTCCACTCGGAGGAAGCGACCGGAATTTCCCAACGATGGGGCATCCTAGTAATGAATTTTTTTCTTTTTTTTTAATTCTTAAAATTAACAGAGTCGCGCTACCCCAAAAGTCAAGGAATTTCGTGTTTGTCCCTTGACTTTGGAGATGACAAGAAAATATCGGGCGCAAAAACGTGATTTGTAAAATTTTTCACAACATATGTCGCCTAGCGCCATGTATGTGATGAAACCATTCATATAGCTCTGCGGGAGCTCTGCACTTTTGGACGTCCCCATTTCACTGCTGTACAGCAAACATCGTCCCCAAATACCTGTTTGTTTCTAAAAAAATCACGCTGGAGGTTGCATTTTATGTAATAACATCCTGAAATGAGTTTTGACACTTTAGAATGGCATGTAAAATGACACATAACCTATGAAATGTCGCAAAAATGGGATGGGGGCAAAATGGGATAACGGCCAAACGGGATTGCGTCAAAATGGGACGTGGAGCTAATGGTACATGACATGGTGGTAAAATGACACTTGGCCTGTAAAATGTCGCAAAAATGGGATGGGGGCGAAATGGGCTAACGGCCAAACGGGATTGCGCCAAAATGGGATGTGGAGCTAATGGTACATGATATGGTGGTAAAATGACACTTGGCCTGAGAAATGTCGCCAAAATGGGATGGGGGCGAATTGGGATAACGGCGAAACAGGACTAATAGATCCCTTGACTTGGGGTAGTGCGACTCTGTCACTGCTAGCTTTCCACTCGGAGGAAGCGACCGGAATTTCCCAACGATGGGACATCCTAGTAATGAATTTTTTTTTTTTTAATTCTTAAAATTAACAGAGTCGCGCTACCCCAAAAGTCAAGGAATTTCGTGTTTGTCCCTTGACTTTGGAGATGACAAGAAAATATCGGGCGCAAAAACGTGATTTGTAAAATTTTTCACAACATATGTCGCCTAGCGCCATGTATGTGATGAAACCATTCATATAGCTCTGCGGGAGCTCTGCACTTTTGGACGTCCCCATTTCACTGCTGTACAGCAAACATCGTCCCCAAATACCTGTTTGTTTCTAAAAAATCACGCTGGAGGTTGCATTTTATGTAATAACCTCCTGAAATGAGTTTTGACACTTTAGAATGGCATTTAACGCTCATTGAAGTTTTAACAAACTTTCTAACACCTAAAACATTCATAGCACCGATAACGTAATTCTAGCTCTGCACTTTGTGTACACATACGTCCCCATTTCACTGCTGTACAGCAAACATCGTCCCCAAATGTCTGTTTTTCTAAAAATCACGCTGGAGGTTGCATTTTATGTAATAACCTCCTGAAATGAGTTTTCACACTTTAAAATGGCATTTAACGCTCATTGAAGTTTTAAGAAACTTTCTAACACTTAAAACAAAAGAGACCCCAAATGCCTGTGTTTTGAGCAAGATGGCATTTTGATACACAGCCGACCCCAAATGACTGTAAAACCACCTATGTGTGTGTGTGTGCGTGTGTGTGTGTGTGTGTGTGCGTGTGGATGTGCGTGCGTGCGTGCGTGTGTGTGTGTGTGTGTGTGTGTGTGTGTGTGTGTGTGTGACAGTGCCTCGGAGGTAAGATAGTTCTGTGGATGCCCAGAGACATTGAATATTTTATGCACGGAAAGTGGGAGAAGCCAGATATCTTCAAGTACGAAGAACTAAAATATTGTTCTTTTAGTCTCCCAAAAGAGTCAATGGAAATACACTGTCTATTTTCGCTAATATCTGTCAGATTGGCTGAAATTCGCACTTTGTACTTAAAGAGGTAAGGTAGCTAGTTAAATGTTCAGAGACAGTGCTACATAGGTAGGATGGTTAATGTTCAGATGAAGTGAATGCTCACAGAAGGCGTCTTGGGGGTAAAACAGCTGTGGGTTCAAGTATGAAAGCTTTGACAAAGTGCTCTAGTGTGATGTATGGCCGAGTGGTAACGCACTTGTGCTCGGAAGCGAGAGGTTGCGAGTTCGACCCTGGGTCAGGGCGTTAGCAATTTTTTCCCCCCTTTCCTAACCTAGGTGGTGGGTTCAAGTGCTAGTCTTTCGGATGAGACGAAAAACCGAGGTCCCTTCGTGTACACTACATTGTGGTGTGCACGTTAAAGATCCCACGATTGACAAAAGGGTCTTTCCTGGCAAAATTGTATAGGCATAGATAAAAATGTCCACCAAAATACCCGTGTGACTTGGAATAATAGGCCGTGAAAAGTAGGATATGCGCCGAAATGGCTGCGATCTGCTGGCCGATGTGAATGCGTGATGTATTGTGTAAAATAATTCCATCTCACACGGCATAAATAAATCCCTGCGCCTTGAATATGTGCGCGATATAAATTGCATTAAAAAAATTTAAAAAAAACATTAAAAAAAATCCCTGCGCTTAGAACTGTACCCACGGAATACGCGCGATATAAGCCTCATATTGATTGATTGATTGATGTATCTTGCAAAACATGCAGCTTGGTGACTGCCTCAATATTGGAGTTCAGAAATCAAGGACAATATTGTTCGAGGCAACATGGCTCAAACACTAAGTGTATTGGAGGTATTCGGAGACGGTGCCTCGGTGCATTGACATGTCATTTTCAATGTATTATTATTCATTGGATATTTCTATAGGTATTGTAGTATTTTGCAATACTGTATGATCAGCGTTGACATGTATACCTTTTTTTTTCGTGTCGGTTTACGATTGTCTTTTTTTATTGTCTCCATCATTATGTCTTAGTTTTAGCAGAGACAGATTGCAAGACTAGGCGTCAGCCTTAAATCTCCATCCTTGAGTAATAAAGTTCGTTCGTTCGTTCGTTCATTGTGAAGTAATGTTACGTTTTCTTTGATTCGGGGGCCCGGTAGCTCAGTTGGTAGAGCACTGGACTTGTGATCGGAAGGTCGCTGGTTCGAATTCGGGCCGGGACGGACACGGGTCAACTTTATGTGCAGACTCAGAGACGGAAGCCATGTCCCACCCCCGTGTCACCACAGTGGCACGTAAAAGACCTTGGTTATTCTGCCATAAGTGCAGGTGGCTGAATACACCTAAACACGCAGACACCTGGGTAGCGCGACCCCGTTGCTGCTAGCTTTCCACTGGGAGGAAGCGACCCGAATTTCCCAGCGATGGGACAATAAATAAATGAAAAATGAAAAAATGAAAAAAAAAAATGATTCTTACTTGTCCTGACAAGTTGTTTTACTCTTGCTGGCAGACTTCCTTCAGCCGGATATTTGACCTGTCCTACCCGATCAAGAACGGTCATGCCCGATCAGTTGGGTGAGTATGTACACTAGCCCTGTCTGATAACGCAGCAGTGAATACATCAGTTGTTTACACGTGTGTGTTCTTCTTTATTTTGTCGTCAGTGCGGTTTTGTTGTCGGGTGGTTCGGTTTCTTCTTTCTAGTACCCACACTGATTTTACTTATTTTGTTACTGGCTCTTTGGTACGGTGTGTATGCGGCACTTTGCTTCTATTTGAAGATTTCGCTTGAGTTTTCAGGACGTCTTTTAACGTTGAAGAAAAAACCAGGAAGAGGAAAGAAAAAAGTTTACTACAGTGAAGGCATTAATTGACTAGTTGTCAGTCTGGTTTTGTGCGGGTAAGCTTTCTATTCATTTATTTATGGTTTTAATTAAGTTCGATTGAATGGGCGTTAAAAAACAACAACCAACTATTAAAGTATGCTCTTGGAAGCAACATTTCTCTCTTATAAAAACCCTGAACAATAGTCTTAACAAAAATACTAGTTGTCATTTTTTTTTTCTGCGGGTATGCTTTCTATTCATTTATTTATGGTTTAATTAAGTTTGATTAAATAGGCGTAACAAAACAACAACCAACTATTACAGTTTGCTCTTGGAAGCAACATGTCTCTCTTGGCAAAACCCTGAACAGTAGTCTTTAACAAATAAATCAGTTTATATTTACCCACTTTTAACCCTTCAACCACCTAGAAATAGCATTGTCTCTACCCAAGACTCGGGAAAAATGTCTTTTGTTTTAAGATTTACTGCTCATACGTTTATCTTTATAAAACCAACCTCACCCAACGAACCGATACCCCCTCCACTGCACGTGTTAAAGGACCGGCGGTCTTCCTTTCCAACGTCAAGAAAAATTGCCCCCCGCCGACAGACTCAAAAGTGTTCATTGATTGGTTCCGTCCAAGCAAGCCTGTGCTCCTGTGGCTCCACAGTTCTCTTTCGTCCTGACAACCATTTCGATTTCCGTCCCGTCTCCTGGCTGTTCCGTGTTGCCTGTGTACAGGTAATTGCGTCCACTCTTGTGGCGTGGCGTCAGCCAGTGGCGTCAATCTGCGTCACTGCTGTCTCAGCCAATCATGTTGTTCCACGTCACATGTTGTCAGCCAACCACGTTTCTCAGCGTTATTTGTGTCACACGCGTAGGGAAATTATATTACTGTTCAGCCAGCACTTACAACGTCGTGTCACGTTTTGTGTGTGTCATGCACACAGCAGCATGTCTATGCACATTCTATAGTCCCATACCCGTACCCGTACCCATTCCCATCGGCTTTTGTAGGGACATACCTGAGAACTGTCATTTTAGCGCCTAAACCTCTCTGTCCTGTTTTCGTCCAGTCGACAAGAAACAGCCCAAGAACGGTGTTACTTTTTTGCTGTCCTATTCTTCACTTCCGTTTCTTTCTTTCTTTCTTTCTTTCTTTCTTTCTTTCTTTCTTTCTTTCTTTCTCTCTTTCTTTCTTTCTTTCTTTCTCTCTTTCTTTCTTTCTTTCTTTCTCTCTTTCTTTCTTTACTATCTTTCTTTCTTTCTTTCTTTCCCCCTCTTTCTTTTTTCTTTCTTTTCCTTTTAATTAAATGTATTTAAAATTTAAATTCAACGTAACCTTCTTGCTACACTGTTGACCTTCAGTGTCGTATTTGATGGAAATGAAGGCAAAGGTGCTTTTTTTTTCCTGATCAAGGATTATTTTTGTTTCCATTTTATTTTGTCCAGCTGCTTGACATTTTCTTTCAAAACCTGATTAAAGCGAGAAGAAAAACTGACGGGAATGACTTGTTTTTACATCTGCCTTTTCGTATTACGCGGTTAATGTTCAATTATGCTGAAGATGTCAGCAGGAATGTTTTTTCTATTGAATTAAGAAAACAAAATGTTGACATTTTTGTGGTAGTTTTTCCGAATGTAGGCTATATTTTCATGCCTTTATTTGTGTGCTGTCGTCATTCATTTTTTCAATGTATGTTGTTGTGTGTCCGTGTTTTGTTTTTGTGTTTTTTTAGGTTGAAAATTGATGTTTTTGAAGAGCGCTTGGAACAGTATTTACGGTCACCGATCATGTGTTTACTGTGTGTGTATACTATAGGTCTGGGCTTACTCTTAGCCAGTATGAACATGCACAACTCTAGCCGACCCAACTTTCAATAAAAAGCAAAATTCAATTTAAACAAATATATATTTTTTAAACTGTAACCGACCTCTTGACCCAATTGTTTTGGCCCTGTTGGTAGAAACAAGCATAGTATTTTGGGGGGCCTAACCAAACCCCTGTGTCACAGTACAAGACTGGGTTTTAATTCAATAAAATAGAATACAATGCCATGCTATAAACAAAGTACAGTAAAATACAGCTGTATTAACCGATTAACTGATTGTGAGTATAAACAACTTAGTACACACAATAAACAAACACAATAAATAATTAGTAGATCACTTCAAAGAACAAAATACCCCGCAATATTAGTCAATTTTCCAAAGATGGTTAGCGTTACAACTCTTGGATTGGTTGTTTGGTTGTTGTTGTTTTTACTTCCTTTTAACCTAGTTGGCAATTGGGGACCGGACTCTTGCATTCGTTTAGTATTGAAGTAAATTTACTTTGATTTATATTTATTTTTCGAGGGTGACAGAATAAGCAATGCAAACATGCATTGTAAAACACATTATTTGAGTATGGTCAGGTATCCGGTACCCTCAACAGTGTATGACTGAAACATTGTTGTTTAATTTTTAAAACGATTATATTTGAAGACTGTAAGTAGTGCACAATTAATGAGATGCATCTTTCTTTGTAGAAACAAACCCATACAAAACCCATTGCAAAACCGGCACGGTTGGCCTAGTGGTAAGGCGTCCGCCCCGTGATCGGGAGGTCGTGGGTTCGAACCCCGGCCGGGTCATACCTAACACTTTAAAATTGGCAATCTAGTGGCTACTCCGCCTGGCGTCTGGCATTATGGGGTTAGTGCTAGGACTGGTTGGTCCGGTGTCAGAATAATGTGACTGGGTGAGACATGAAGCCTGTGCTGGGACTTCTGTCTTGTGTGTGGCGCACGTTATATGTCAAAGCAGCGCACCGCCCTGATATGGCCCTGCGTGGTCGGCTGGGCGTTAAGCAAACAAACAAACAAAAAAACCATTGCAAAGCACTCTCTAACTGCATGAGTAGCAGCTACTACCATACACTGTGCGTGAATTTTCAGTGCAGCAAAAAAGTAGTTATGATTACGAAAACGAGCTCTTTCGTGTTTTTTGGTTGGATATTTTGTCATTTCCGTTTTTAAGCCATATTGTTTTTGTGCTGTACAGTTCCTTAACCTAGTGTAGAAGTTTACTATGATATTAAACTGCTGTGTGACTTTTCTTTCAACGTGTATGTGCACATTATTCACTCTTTGTGTTTCTTCACTTGCAGTGCTTATCTTTGCTTGCTGCTTCTCTTTCTGTATTCATGTAATTAGTTTTTAGTGGTAGTTATAATAGTAGATTAGTCCATTTTTTATCATATAACCCAGATCATGTCCTTACGAGGCTAACAATACATGCCTATAGGACCAGATGCAAAAACAGTATATCTACGCTTTGTCTGTTACCCTCGAAAAATAAAGAATTGTCATTGTCGTTGTTTTATTTACCTATCTTTCCACGTCGCTATAGTGTTTCCACTTGATTCATTCTTCGTCCTGCATAGTAGTGTTATATCTTATCGTGTTCTTGGGACGATGAAGACACGGATTTATTTTGATCTGCAGCAAAATTGTTTGCTTATTTCTTGTTATAGCGGTTGTAGAAAAATTCGACCAGTTAGAAGCTTAGCATCTTGTTCTTTTACAAAGTTTTCTGACAATAAGACCGATTAACTGTCTTGAGCTAGCAATTTGGGAATGTTGAGAGATGTCTGGCTGAATCGAAACTCTTCCACGGCTAATCAGATTTTAATAATGTACTCAAAAATAAATCGGCACGGTTGGCCTAGTGGTAAGGCGTCCGCCCCGTGATCGGGAGGTCGTGGGTTCGAACCCCGGCCGGGTCATACCTAACACTTTAAAATTGGCAATCTAGTGGCTGCTCCGCCTGGCGTCTGGCATTATGGGGTGAGTGCTAGGACTGGTTGGTCCGGTGTCAGAATAATGTGACTGGGTGAGATATGAAGCCTGTGCTGCGACTTCTGTCTTGTGTGTGGCGCACGTTATATGTCAAAGCAGCACCGCCCTGGTATGGCCCTTCGTGGTCGGCTGGGCGTTAAGCAAACAAACAAACAAACAAACAAACAAACTCAAAAATAACCGATTCTTCCCTATTCCACAGTTTAGTCTCATGTGTGCAAGAACAAGTTTAAGACAAACCCAAACATCCATGACAGGGGCTATCTCCACCTCGTCTACATTTTTGTCTCTTTGTCGCAAGAGAAAGCTTTCACACAAATTCGAAAATCCATGACTGCGTCTTCAGGAATGAATTCTATTTTTGACTCAGAAATTAACCAACTCCTCCTGATCTACATTTAGTCACATGAGTGCAAGAAAAAATGTTGACACAAATTCATAAATCCATGTCTTCGTCTTCAGAAATAAACTCTTTTTTTACTCATATCTGTTCTGTTTCTGCGTTTTCAGAAAGGCACTGTACCCTTGACACACTTTGACTCAAATCTTTTCTGTTCTGATTCTCTGCGTTTTCAGAAAGGCACTGTACCCTTGACACACTTTAACTCAAATCTGTTCTGTTCTGTTTTCTGCGTTTTCAGATATGCACTGTACCCTTGACCAATTTTGACTCAAATCATTTCTGTTCTGATTCTCTCTGCTCTCCTTTGTGCGCTGCTCGCTGTGTTCACTCTGCACGTTGTGCTGGTCGTGCTGGCAATGTGGTCACCTCCCCGCTGTTGCTGTTGTGGCTGCACTCACATCACAGTCAGTCTAGACGACGGCGACTGTGTCGTCAGGAGACCGCCAACGCTGCCGTCTACAGCTCCGTCACCACCAACACCAACACCAACAACAATAACAACAACAGGTAAGATTGTGTGGTGGCGAGTGTCTGCAGGGACCAGTCTAGTAACAGGTAAGACTTTGTGGTGTCGAGTATCTGCAGGAACCAGTCTAGTAACAGGTAAGACTTTGTTGTGTCGAGTATCTGCAGGGACCAGTCTAGTAACAGGTAAGACTTTGTTGTGTCAAGTATCTGCAGGGACAAGTCTAGTAACAGGTAAGACTTTGTTGTGTCAAGTATCTGCAGGGACCAGTCTAGTAACAGGTAAGACTGTGTTGTGTCGAGTATCTGCAGGGACCAGTCTAGTAACAGGTAAGACTTTGTTGTGTCGAGTATCTGCAGGGACCAGTCTAGTAACAGGTAAGACTGTGTTGTGTCGAGTATCTCCAGGGACCAGTCTAGTAACAGGTAAGACTTTGTTGTGTCGAGTATCTGCAGGGACCAGTCTAGTAACAGGTAAGACTGTGTTGTGTCGAGTATCTGCAGGGACCAGTCTAGTAACAGGTAAGACTTCGTTGTGTCAAGTGTCTGCAGGGACCAGTCTAGTAACAGGTAAGACTTTGTTGTGTCGAGTATCTGCAGGGACCAGTCTAGTAACAGGTAAGACTGTGTTGTGTCGAGTATCTGCAGGAACCAGTCTAGTAACAGGTAAGACTTTGTGGTGTCGAGTATCTGCAGGGACCAGTCTAGTAACAGGTAAGACTTTGTTGTGTCGAGTATCTGCAGGGACCAGTCTAGTAACAGGTAAGACTTTGTTGTGTCGAGTATCTGCAGGGACCAGTCTAGTAACAGGTAAGCCTGTGTGGTGTCGAGTATCTGCAGGGACCAGTCTAGTAACAGGTAAGACTTTGTTGTGTCGAGTGTCTGCAGGGACCAGTCTAGTAACAGGTAAGACTTTGTTGTGTCGAGTATCTGCAGGGACCAGTCTCGTAACAGGTAAGAATGTGTGGTGTAGAGTATCTGCAGGGACCAGTCTGGTAACAGGTAAGACTTTGTTGTGTCGAGTGTCTGCAGGGACCAGTCTAGTAACAGGTAAGACTTTGTTGTGTCGAGTATCTGCAGGGACCAGTCTAGTAACAGGTAAGACTTTGTTGTGTCGAGTATCTGCAGGGACCAGTCTAGTAACAGGTAAGACTGTGTTGTGTAGAGTATCTGCAGGGACCAGTCTAGTAACAGGTAAGACTTTGTTGTGTCGAGTATCTGCAGGGACCAGCCTAGTAACAGGTAAGATTGTGTTGTGTAGAGTATCTGCAGGGACCAGTCTAGTAACATGTAAGACTGTGTTGTGTAGAGTATCTGCAGGGACCAGCCTAGTAACAGGTAAGACTTTGTGTTGTCGAGTATCTGCAGGGACCAGTCTAGTAACAGGTAAGACTGTGTTGTGTAGAGTATCTGCAGGGACCAGTCTAGTAACAGGTAAGACTTTGTGGTGTCGAGTATCTGCAGGGACCAGCCTAGTAACAGGTAAGACTGTGTGGTGTCGAGTATCTGCAGGGACCAGTCTAGTAACAGGTAAGACTGTGTTGTGTAGAGTATCTGCAGGGACCAGTCTAGTAACAGGTAAGACTTTGTGGTTTCGAGTATCTGCAGGGACCAGCCTAGTAACAGGTAAGACTGTGTGGTGTCGAGTATCTGCAGGGACCAGTCTATTAACAGGTAAGACTTTGTTGTGTAGAGTATCTGCAGGGACCAGTCTTGTAACAGGTAAGACTGTGTTGTGTAGAGTATCTGCAGGGACCAGTCTAGTAACAGGTAAGACTTTGTTGTGTAGAGTATCTGCAGGGACCAGTCTAATAACAGGTAAGACTTTGTTGTGTCGAGTATCTGCAGGGACCAGCCTAGTAACAGGTAAGACTGTGTTGTGTCGAGTATCTGCAGGGACCAGCCTAGTAACAGGTAAGACTTTGTTGTGTCGAGTATCTGCAGGGACCAGCCTAGTAACAGGTAAGACTTTGTTGTGTCGAGTATCTGCAGGGACCAGCCTAGTAACAGGTAAGACTTTGTTGTGTCGAGTATCTGCAGGGACCAGCCTAGTAACAGGTAAGACTTTGTGGTGTCGAGTATCTGCAGGGACCAGTCTAGTAACAGGTAAGACTGTGTTGTGTAGAGTATCTGCAGGGACCAGTCTAGTAACAGGTAAGACTTTGTTGTGTCGAGTATCTGCAGGGACCAGTCTAGTAACAGGTAAGACTTTGTTGTGTCGAGTATCTGCAGGGACCAGTCTAGTAACAGGTAAGACTGTGTGGTGTCGAGCATCTGCAGGGACCAGTCTAGTAACAGGTAAGACTGTGTTGTGTCGAGTATCTGCAGGGACCAGTCTAGTAACAGGTAAGACTTTGTTGTGTCGAGTATCTGCAGGGACCAGTCTAGTAACAGGTAAGACTGTGTTGTGTCGAGTATCTGCAGGGACCAGTCTAGTAACAGGTAAGACTGTGTTGTGTCGAGTATCTGCAGGGACCAGTCTAGTAACAGGTACAACTGTGTGGTGTCTAGTGATTAGGGACCAGTCTAGTAACAGGTAAGACAGTGTTGTGTCGAGTATCTGCAGGGACCAGTCTTGTAACAGGTAAGACAGTGTTGTGTCGAGTATCTGCAGGGACCAGTCTAGTAACAGGTAAGACTGTGTTGTGTCGAGTATCTGCAGGGACCAGTCTAGTAACAGGTAAGACTGTGTTGTGTCGAGTATCTGCAGGGACCAGTCTAGTAACAGGTAAGACAGTGTTGTGTCGAGTATCTGCAGGGACCAGTCTAGTAACAGGTAAGACTGTGTTGTGTCGAGTATCTGCAGGGACCAGTCTAGTAACAGGTAAGACTGTGTTGTGTCGAGTATCTGCAGGGACCAGTCTAGTAACAGGTAAGACTGTGTTGTGTCGAGTATCTGCAGGGACCAGTCTAGTAACAGGTAAGACTGTGTTGTGTCGAGTATCTGCAGGGACCAGTCTAGTTACAGGTAAGACTGTGTGGTGTCTAGTGATCAGGGACCAGTCTAGTAACAGGTACAACTGTGTGGTGTCTAGTGATCAGGGACCAGTCTAGTTACAGGTAAGAGGTGTGTGTGATTCTCTGGCTGTGGAGAAGCCCTCCGATTTTCCTAATGTTGACAGGGAGTTGGAGAATCAGCAACTCAATTTCTGCGCGAGTCAGGGCAGAAACTTTGATAGTTGCAGACAGTTCCACTGTGACCTAAGCTGAGGTCACAACGTTAAAAGGGGGTGAGCAGATGTGTGGGTAAACTTTGTTCTAAACGCAGTAGGTGGGTTAATTTACATGTCAGGATAAACTTCATTCCTGGGACGAAAACAACCTTTAACTTTTTGTTCTTTGGAGCCCGACCTTCAAGGAAGATACGCGCCAGTGAGACGAAGTTCTGTCTTTCTTTTGTGATGACCACTACAGGTAAGATGTCACACAGAAAGATGTACACGAAATGAATACACTAGGGAATGAAGGAAAAAAGTCATCTTGCGAAATGTGTGACAAGGTATAGTGTCTTTGAATAACTGCAGCCAGACACGAGAGAGGCAGGAGAGAGGAACATAAGTGTTTTGCCTGCCCCGGGCCCCCCCCCCCCCTGAGAGTTGCAGGCGTCAGTGACGGACGCCATGTGTCAAGACATAAAACCCACAGTGTAAGAAATGGATCCCGGGGGTCTTCAGCAATTGTTTTTCGCCAGAACAATCTCTGCACTCCTTTCTCAATGTCGCTTAGTATTTTTTTTTTATCATTGTTTAATGTAGTTGTCTTTTCCTCTTGAAAGACAGGTCTGTCTTCAAGGATTTTGTCGTTGTTCTGTGTTAAGCAAGGAAACTTTCTTTCTTTGATTATCCTATTTCTACCAAATTTTTGTCATTTGAATAATAACGTTTTCTCTATTTCCAAAAGTTGTTGTGTCTACGGGTTATGTTTGCTTCTCAGCAAATGTGGGAATTGCCGTCGATAAGCAATTGATTTGTGCGGCGTGGTTGCATAGGTTGAATTTACAACAACAAATCGTGGTTATGAAAGGTCGAAGACATTTCGCCGAGCGTATTTTTAAGGTTTCAAAAGTTCAGATGTACCAAAAGGTCAATGACTAAAAGGTCAAAGAATGAAAAGTTCATGTATCTACGGCAGTTATTTACGTATACGATTGTTGCTTGATTGATTCACTGTTTCAGCCCAGTCAATTAATTACACGCTATGCTGACTGTTATTGTAGTTCTGGAATTTCTCTGTCCTCACAATTTTTTTTATCAGGCCCGAGAGCAAAATTACTATAAAACAAGAGGCGAAGCCTTCAAGGCTCACGTAAGAAATCGACAAACAGTAACACAAACTCAATCACTCCGTCACACATACACACACACACACACACACACACACACACACACACACACACACACACACACACACACACACACACACACACACACACACACACACACACACACAGTAAGCATAGGTGAAACTGTGCAAGAAAGCGAGACCCTGGATCTGCCAATTAGTCTCGGCCCGCTCACAATAACAATGACCGAGACTTTCAGTAATTCCTTTGCGTGACGTCTAACCCTCTTACGTCATAATGTGACGTCTTCAAATAGTTTCTATCACACACGTCAAACACTTTTGACCGAGACGTAATCTTCTAATGCGAGCTTTATCCATAGACTCGGAAATGTTAAAGTTTCTATCACACACACACGCACGCACGCACGCACAGACAGACAAAGTTTATCATCGCATAGGCTACACTTACGTGAGCCAAAAAGGACGTCAGATTAGAACATTCATTCAAGACATCTAGGCCGTCAACAATTGAGCTCTTCAACAAGATGTCAACAATTGAAGTCTATTCATTTTTCAACAGAAAGTATTATAGTTTACCTATTTCTATCCTTCAGCCAAACTGTCAACAATTTAACCTTTTCGGTGCTTCAAGAAGATGTCGATAAGTAACCTCGTTCTGCCCTTCGGTAAAATGCGGATAATAAATTTAAGTTCGGAAAACAATATGTGAACATTTCTTTCTTTGCTTTCTTTATTTGGTGTTTAACGTCGTTTTCAACCACGAAGGTTATATCGCGACGGGTGTGAACATTTAAACTTTTCTGTTTGTACAACAAATAAAAAAGAATGGTTAGTTCATATGTTTCATTTATGACAAAGCAAAACTTTCACAAGTACGTTGACCCAATGATCTTTACGGTGGAAAGGCAAACATTAATTAATATGAAATTAATTAAACTTATCTGATAATGTTTTTCGTCCGATCTCTGTCAAAACGGTAAAAGGTAGTCAAACCCCAAAATAAAGAGACTGCCAACGTTCCAAACTTCAGAATCAAAAAACAAGAAAGATAAGTTGTTGGAACGTTGTTATTGACAAAATTACGTTACAATCACAGATATTTCGACCCAGCGGTCTTTTAAGTGAACAGACAAACAAATATTCACACACAACTTATCTTGATAGAATCAGTTTTCGCCCACTCGCCAGGAAGCCGAGCGAATGAATGATGGTAAGAGGTGGTGTAGGGCTAGAGAAACAGCGGCAGAAAGCATGCTGCAACTCTCTGATCGTGTGCTTTGGAAAGCTAAACCATTGCATAATGAGCGCTTCTAGGGTGACAACGCGAGACAACTCCTGTGATCTTGCCGCGAGGTGGCGCCAGTTACCAGCCGAAAGAAAGAAGGGGCATAACCTCACCAGAACCGACCATTGTCTGTTTACCGTATAAAACGCACGACTTACACACGAACTGTTATCAAACCGATATGCTATTTGGGACCAATGCAATTTTTATTTCCTTTATCGTGTGATCTTGCTGCGAGGTGGCGCCAGTTACCAGCCGAAAAAAAGAGGGGGCATAACCTCACCAGAACCGACCATTACCTGGATAACAAACGTCAACACTGTGACTGTTTCAGCCCGGACGGCAAACACGACAAGCTGGGCAACAAGATCGCAGAGCTCGTGCTGATCACGGGGGAGACGATCAACATCAGTGACGCCTCGCAGGACCCTCGTTTTGACACAGAGGTATGCAGCTTTCTGTCATGTCATCGCTGTTTGCCTGGCGTTTGTTTTGGTTTTGTTTTGTTTGTTTTTGCTGGTTTTGCACACAGACACTGACAGACACGCACAGTCACATCCACACAGACACCCGCAGGCACGCACGCGCACACACACGCGCACACACACACACACACACACGCACACACACGCACATAAGCCACATACACACACACACACACACACACACACACACACACACACACACACACACACATACACACACACACTTGCCATTCCTTTTGCTCACAACAACAATTAAAATCAATATCTTCTGTTCTTTATACTTTTTTGAATGAGTGTTTAGGGTTGTTGCTATTTTTATTTGTTCGTAAAATTTTGCAGGATGTATCGACACATTTTCCATTTCCGAAAAGTTGCAATACTTTGTTGTGCCTTTAACCAACTTATGTAGCCTACTAGGCTAACTGACCACTACAGCGTTTTCTTTATTTTCATTGATTCTCACTGTCCCTTTTTCATAAGAACGTTTTATTTCTGCGTTAACCCACCTGTGTAATTTGCGGTTCATTTCACCCCAGTAGATAATGTTATGTATGTTTACATTTTAATTGACACAAATCCGTCTTCAGAAATGCACTGTACCCTTGACCCACTTTGATTCAAATCTTTTCTGTGCGGATTCTCCCTGCTCTTCTTTGGCCGCTGCCTGCTGTGTTCATTCTGCACGTTCTCTGGTTCAATGACGATTTTGATTAAGTTAAGTATCATAAAGCAATGAAAAAGGAACAATTGCTGCACAAAGTGAAGCAAGAGCTTATATACCTAACCAGGGATGGCCAAATCGTCCGCCCGGTCACCAGGGGCGAGTACAAAATCCGCCGGGCTAGTACAAATCGCCAGGCAACTCGCCCGGCTGGCCAATGCAAATTCTGGTCAAATTCGACTCTTTTGGTTGTAAGATCAAGTTTTAAAGCCATGTAAACACTGCATATCAACTGTGGTATGTGTGTACTGGGCCAGCGAAATTTCTGGCGGGCTAGTAACTTTCTTGAGGTTACTCGCCCGGCTGGCGAGTTAAAATGTTGAGATTTGGCCATCCCTGTATACCTAACGCAGTGTTCTAACCTCTATGGTTATGTATTGACAGATAGACAAAGTCAGTGGATACCACACGCGCGCCATTCTGTGCAAACCTGTCAGAAACCGTCAGTTTGACATCATTGGTAAGTATGCACATCGTGATCTATACCGAGCAATAAAAGAAACGCGAAAACATTCGTCATTGTTTGATTGACAAAATCTCCAACAATTATAGAGTTAGAATTATTAAACCACAAAAGTTTGATGAAGGCATGTTTGACCTTGCATTTGTGTGATTATTTTGATGCTGTGACTGTTAACACACGGGACAAGCAGGTTTAACGTTAAACACATAATGTGCGCTCGCAGCACGTGCAAGTAGAGCAGGAGAAATCTGATGTGTGAGATATGTTCACTAATGCATTAGCAACCAAAAGAGACCATGGCACGCTTGCTGCCAGTCTCACTTTTGAAACAGCCAAAAGGCCAAGATTGACACCACCAAAATGCCAGGTCGATTTAAAGGTGGGGATGATCCAGAAGCACTGGCATGTGCTTTAAACGTGCATATATCAACAGTCTAATCACTTTCAGCAATGTTCTGTTGACATTGGAAGCACTGCAGTTATGCAACGCGGTGGATTTTTCGCATTACCCCAATAAGACAAGATCACAATTTCCTGCCACAACGTCTTCGAGATCGATTCAATACAGCCACTGACACTACCAGGAACATCATTGGAAACCACCAGTGTCCGATCAGTGGCCAGAGAGCGCGATAAAGACTGACTGAGCAAGACCTCCAATATGTCGTAAACGTTAAACCTGCGTGTCCCGTGTGTTGAAACAGTCGCAGCATCAAAATAATCACACAACAGCTAGGTCAAACATGCCTTCATCAAACTTTTGTGGTTTGATAATTCTAACTCAATAATTGTTCGAGATTTTGTCAATGAAACATTGCAGAATTTTTTCGCGTTTCTTTTGTTGCTCGGTATATAAAGGAAGAATTAGTCATATAATTTTTTGCTTGAAATCCCAAAACAGATAGACTGCTAACGTTAAAAAAAATCAGAATAAAAAACCCAAGAATTGTAGGTTATTGGACTGTTTAGTTATTGACAAAGCAAAACGTTACATTACAGCACGTCGACCCACTGGTCTTTGAAGCAGACAGACGGACAGACAGACAGACGGACAGACAGACAGACGGACCGACAGACAGACTGATGTACAGACTGACGGACAAACAGACAGACAGACAGACGGACAGACGGAAAGACGGACAGACAGACAGACAGACAGACGGACAGACAGACGGACAGACAGACAGACAGACAGACAGACAGACAAACACTCATGATACAAATAATGAACTTATCTCAAAATGAAGGTCGCTTGCAAAATGCCGGCGAGATACCATGTAAAGAGATGGTCTTAAATCCCATGTAAAGTCCTGGGAAGATTTGAGGTAGCGTACATGACCGCCTACAGTAGAAGGAATGTAACTTTCAATTGTTATTGTTAAAATCGTCCAACAACATGGTGAGGTGAATCACAACCGATGTGTGAATTTGCGTGTGAACAGGTGTGGCGCAGGTGGTGAACCGGGTGGACGGTCAGCCGTTTGACGAACACGATGATCAGCTCTTTGAGGTCAGTTGTTGTGAGCGGCAATGGTCGGCAATGTTTCTGTTGTTGTTGTCGATGTTGGTAGCGGTGGTTTAAGCAGTGTTATATTCTTTTTCGTGTTTTATAAAAGCCATGGAATCTAGTAGGCTTATACAGCAAAGGAGCAAGACAAATTCAACTTATGAAAGTGTTGTTGGTGCTGATTTTGATAGTCCTAGTCACGCTAAACACTCGCATGGTGATTTGTTGAGGAGAATTTAGTCTGTCATCCCAACATAAAGATTAGGTGTACGACAGCTGCTAAATGGTTTAGCGATGGGGTGCTTCTATGATAAAAAGATTTATTTTTTATTTTTCTGTGTTATGATCTTATGACTTAAAGAAATAAGAACATGCTTTTCATGTCAGCTTATGTGCAAGGGCAATTCTGAAAGAAGCGTGAGTTGATACAGTCTAGCTGAATCAAACTGAATTTGTGGGTGCATGGCAAACTGTAGTTAAAAGGAATAAATATACATATGAATTAGGAGACCGGATATAACTCGTTAGGATGAACTGATGGTTGTACTTAGAGAGAGCCAAGACAACAAATGTTGAAAGAAGGATTGACAGTCAAAAGTGTATTAATGCAACTGCCAGTTGTACGTGTGATGTTGTGATCTGTATGGGGATATTTTGCATTGTATTTAAGACCGTTGTGATAATTATACTGTGGGATGAAGATCAGAAATTGCCACCTGCACTAGTGGTATTGTCATCTGTATGGTGATATTTGGCATTGCGTTGCAGTCATTTGTAATATTCTGATCTGTTTGGTGATATCTCAGCGCTGAAAGTCCACGAAATGGGGCACTGGCCTTTGGCTAGTACTTCTCATAATTTACTCGTCAGAGAGCCAACTTTTGTATTTGTACTCGCCAAACCAACCATTTGGTTCAGCAACTTTACTCGCATCTGGCGAGTAGATTTACATTTCTACTCACCATTTACATGTTTCTACTCACCATTTACATGTTTCTACTCACCATTTACATGTTTCTACTCACCATTTACATGTTTCTACTCATCATTTACATGTTTCTACTCACCATTTACATGTTTCTACTCGCCACTTTTAGGTCTGTATCTGACATTGCGTTGAAGGCCTTCGTGATATTCAGTGTGGTGGGTATAGCTGGCAACAGTACGTGTGATATTCTGATCTTTATAATGATATTTGGTATTGTCTTTCAGGCCTTCGTGATATTCAGTGTGGTGGGTATAGCTGGCAATAGTACGTGTGATATTCTGATCTTTATAATGATATTTGGTATTGTCTTTCAGGCCTTTGTGATATTCTGTGGGCTGGGGATCAGTAACTGCCAGCTGTACGAAGAGGTGTCCCTGGCTGCTGCGCGACAGGCCGTGGCCCTGGAGGTAATTAAGGCTACACAGACAGACAGGTAGACAGACACACAGACATACTGACAAGCAAAGACAAAGAGAGAGAGAAAGAGAGATATCAAATCAAATGAAATCAAAATTTATCACAGCGAAGCTGGAGGTATTCCACGAACGCTATACTGTAAATAGAGAATACTACGTGGCTTGCTGTGTCGTACCAGATTTACACGAGTTGTTTTTTTTAAATATTGAACTGCGAGCGAAAGTGAGCTGTTCACTACAGGGTGACCCCAAAAAAAAGAGTACCCAAACAAAACGTCTTAAATTTAACAAAAATAAAGCAATCTTCATACAATTTATTTACACACACAAGTAGCCTCTGCATGATTTGCACAGAAAATTTTAGCGTTCTAGCTTGTCTTTCAGGAAAGTTATGCTCATTCTACAGAACATGCTCCAAATGGCCTCCCCCGGATTTAAATCCCCCAGATTTCTATCTTTGGGGGTTCCTGAAAGACAACGTCTACAGGAACAACCCACAGACAATCACAGAACTCAAGAGAGCCATCACAACAACCATTCGCGGAATCTCGCAACAGGAGTGTGTGCGGGTGATTGATAACTTTGCGCGGCGAGTTCAAGTTTGCCTGCAGCGGCGCGGAGGCCATTTGGAGCATGTTCTGTAGAATGAGCATAACTTTCCTGAAAGACAAGCTAGAACGCTAAAATGTTCTGTGCAAATCATGCAGAGGCTACTTGTGTGTGTAAATACATTTTATGAAGATTGTTTTATTTTTGGTCAATTTATGACGCTTTGTTTGGGTACTCTTTTTTTTGGGTCACCCTGTATTTGAAAAAGCAACGAGTGTAAATCTGGCACGACACACCAAGCCATGTAGTAATCTGTTTATCCTACATACTGTACTTACGTGTATTTTATTGAAAATGTCCTGCAGTCGAGGCAGCTAACTTGAAGTCGCTTGTTTTGGAACCTCGATCTCTTCTAAAGCCTCGTGCAATCTATTACGTCAAAGTAAAGAAACGTCACTCTGAAAGTGTGGCGTGACGTGTTAGTTCTAAAAATTCATCGAGGGTAATTAGCGAGCGCAATTTTCTTCTTCTATAATGACGTTTGTCTCGGTGACTTTGGCATCATAAGCAGTGGAAAAACAGGTCCCTGCCAGACTTGCTTGACATGACCTCATTTACATGATATACACACGTGTGATTTGAACGATTATTATCTCACGAGTGTCTCTCTCACGTATGTAGGATAATGTAGGATAATTGACTTTATCCCACATACGTGGGGAGGGGTAGGTGAGGGTTTGGATAGTTGGGGGTGGTGGTGGTTGTGGGGGGTGTGTGTGTGGAAGAGGGGGGAGAGGGATGTTTATAGCTAACAGAAATAGTAAACATAACTGATTGAACGATGTGTATGTGCGCGTTACTGAATCAGTATGTCTATTGCAACCACCAACGCAGCTGAGCAGTGAAATAAATGTTATAAACTGTCTGTTGTCCACGGTTTGATCCATGTTTGTTTTGTCTTTCTTTAGTGAACATTCGCTCAGTAATAACTTTATTATTGACTAATTTGCATCAAACTATCAAGCTACCAGAGTGGCCGTGGGGATAAGAGCTACAGTATTTAAACACTGTTAGCTCCCAAGTCGTGGGTTCGAATCCCACTCCCATCAATATTTTTGTGTGTGTTCGGTCAGGAACCACCATTTCTACCCTACTATCTGTCCGGCATCACCATTCCTACCCTGCTATCTGTCTGGCACCTCATGTCTGTCTGGCACCACCATTCCCTGCCATCTGTCTGGCACCATCATGTCTTCCATGGTATCTGTCTGGTACCGCTATTCCTAACCTGACATCTGTCTGGCAATACCATTCCTATCATGTCATCTCTCTGGCACCACCAATTCTACCCTACTATCTGTCTGGCACCACCATTCCTACCCTGCTATCTGTCTGGCACCACCATTCCTACCCTCCTGTCTGTCTGTCACCACCATTCCTATCCTAACATCGGTCTGGCACCACCATTCCTATCCTGACATATATCTGGCACCACCATTCCTATCCTTACATCTGTCTGGCACCACCATTCCTTCCATGGTATGTGTCTGGCACCACCATTCTCACCCTTTCACCGGAATCGCAGCACAGCCGGGACAGATCACGTAACACAAACACACACACACAAATATTGGTCGGAGTGGGATTCGAACCCACGACTTGGGAGTTAACAGTGTTTGAATACTGTAGCTCTTATCCCCGCGGCCACTCTGCTCGCTTGAAAGGTTGAGGCAGATCAGTCAATATAAAGTTATAACTGAGCGAATGTTCACTAAAGACAGACAAAACAAACATGGATCAAACCGTGGACATCAGAAAGATTATAACATTTATTTCACTGCCCAGCTGCCTCTGTTCATGGTTGCAACTCAGTCACACACACACACACACACACACACACACACACACACACACACACATACTGGTGTGAGCCACGTTATCCGGTCAGTGAGTTTGCACAATCATTAAGATGCCGGGAAAAATGAGCAGAGTTTACAGGCCGATTCTGTCCAGATTTGAGATGAAACTTTATTTTGTAATTCTAAATGAAGTTAGAAAGAAATCATTCGCCTATTTTGAAAATTTAGCTAAGCTGACATTTTACATGAATAGAGATGCCATGTAGTGTATGTTGACATTTACTATCATAAAGTGGTCAATGTGTGTAAGCTAAATTTAACCATCATCAGGCGGTCATATGTGTATGGTAATGTTTACATCCTTTAGATGGTCGTGTTTTATTTTATCTTATCTTAATCAAATGCGTCCGCACAATCCTTTTTTTGTGTGTAATAATATGTTGTACAATTGCAACCGCACTATATGCACACAAAGCCTCGACTTGCTAACTTCAACCATCATAAGGTGGTCATGTGTGTATGGTAATGTTTACCTCCCTTAGATGGCCAAAGGGTTTTGTTTTGCTTTTCTTAACCATCATCAGGCGGTCATATGTGTATGGTAATGTTTACATCCTTTAGATGGTCGTGTTTTATTTTATCTTATCTTAATCAAATGCGTCCCCACAATCCTTTTTTTGTGTGTAATAATATGTTGTACAATTGCAACCGCACTATATGCACACAAAGCCTCGACTTGCTAACTTCAACCATCATAAGGTGGTCATGTGTGTATGGTAATGTTTACCTCCCTTAGATGGCCAAAGGGTTTTGTTTTGCTTTTCGTTTGTTTGTTTTTATGTCAGTCCGAGGACTACGATGAGCCTTTCTCTGAAACCTGATTCAGTTTGATGTTGGACATTTCACTGGAACAAAAAGAAACACACAAAACATTGTACAAAAACTGTTTATTATTCAACTGAAAGAACAAAACAACTTCTTAGTTAATTACTGGAATAGATCTGATACTTCACACCTGAAGTTTAAAACAAGTTTCAAACACAAATATAACTGAACAAGTTTCAAACTCAAAAAATAATTAAAGAAATTGAGGACAGCCCCATCTACTGAGACATGTTGCACAAATATGTTTTATGACATAATAGAGTGAAACAATTTTAATCATGAGAGAATGCTGACAGAGATGTCAAAATCAATATCAACTGTGCCATGGACTGAGAAAACAGTGAATGTCAGGGTTTTTTCATCGATTTTGATATAGTAATACATATTCTCTAGAAAAAAAAAAAGAGAGAATCAGATTGAGTCTTAACAATCCTTTGTTCTTGATCTCTTTTTTTTCTTTTTTGTGTGCATATTTTCAAACTACAGCTGCCCTAAATGTATACAAAGCCTCGACCAAGGTACTAGAGCAACTGATAAATCAAGCGATTTCTTTTCGGCAGTGACAGATTTTGGGGAATTATTAGGACGTGAAATTCTCAGTTAACACACAATGTGAAAAAGAAAATGTGATTAAAGGGACACAAAAGCGTATGACTTTGTTTATTTCTTTTCTATCTGAAAGTCATTATTCAATTTCCAAATATACAACTTTAAAGTAAGCACAATTCCAAGCAGTCTCTGCTTTTGTGTCTTGAAACGGCACTGTTTTTACTTTTTTGATCACATCATTTTAAAACAAGAAAAGCAAACGCTCAGACGACTCTAATTTGAAATTACTACTTTGACGACACCCCTGTGACCTTGAATGAAGGTCAAAGTCATTCATATTTTGCATAATTGTAAATATCTTCTTCTTCTTCTTTGTTCCTGAGCTTTTTACTCTCAGGGTCACCTTATGGTGAGAGTTTTGCGAGCCACACAGTTTTTACCCCGCCACGTAGGCAGTGCGACGCCGACTTTGGTGGAAGGCGTGCTGGGTATCTTTGTGTTTCCGAGCCCCTAAACTTTTGATGGAAACTCGGGATCTTTAACGTGCGCACTGGTCTTCTGCATGCACATGCACACAAGGGTGGTACGATTCCGTCCTTTTAGAGTCTGCACTGAATGTTGACTCTGGAAATACAAAAAAAATACCTGGGGTTCAAACCCTCAGCGGCCAGACCGACTGGCTTACAAACCAGACGTGCTAACCACTACGCTACGTCCCCGCCATTGTAAATATCAATACAGGGCATATTCCTGCCAAGTTAATGGGGTTTAGGTTCCATAGCTTCCGAGAAAAGCCCAATGTTAAAGTTTGTGGAGGTCGGCGGAAAAGCAGAGTTACTACCCTTATTTTTTGTTGACTATGACAAACAAAGTATGAACGTGATCAGTTTGATGGGATGATCATGAGCAATCCTACAAAGTTTGATGCAATTCTGAAGAATAGTCTGTGAGATACAGAACCTCAGGTTTTTACCTTTCTTTCTTTATTTGGTGTTTAACGTCGTTTTCAACCATTCAAGGTTATATCGCGACGGGGAAAGGGGGGAGATGGGATAGGGGAAAGGGGGGAGATGGGATAAAGCCACTTGTTAATTGTTTCTTGTTCACAAAAGCACTAATCAAAAAATTGCTCCAGGGGCTTGCAATGTAGTACAATATATATGACCTTACTGGGAGAATGCAAGTTTCCAGTACAAAGGACTAAACATTTCTTACATACTGCTTGACTAAAATCTTTACAAACATTGACTATATTCTATACTTTCTTTCTTTCTTTCTTTATTTGGTGTTTAACGCCGTTTTCAACCATTCAAGGTTATATCGCGACGGGGAAAGGGGGGGGGGGGAGATGGGATAGGGGAAAGGGGGGAGATGGGATAGAGCCACTTGTTGATTGTTTCTTGTTCACAAAAGCACTAATCAAAAAATTGCTCCAGGGGCTTGCAACGTAGTACAATGTATTACCTTACTGGGAGAATGCAAGTTTCCAGTACAAAGGACTTAACATTTCTTACATACTGCTTGACTAAAATCTTTACAAACATTGACTATATTCTATACAAGAAACATTTAACAAGGGTAAAAGGAGAAACAGAACCGTTAGTCGCCTCTTACGACATGCTGGGTAGCATCTTTCTCGTCCCAACCAATATGGGACTCCCCCTAACCCGCGGGGGGTACTATATTCTATACAAGAAACACTTAACAAGGGTAAAAGGAGAAACAGAACCATTAGTCGCCTCTTACGACATGCTGGGAAGCATCGGGTAAATTCTTTCTCGTCCAATATGGGACTCCCTCTAACCCGCGGTTTTTTTTTTACCTTCTAAGCCCCCCTGTGACCTTGAAAAACGTCAAAAGTAATTCATATTAGGAACAGTTGTAAAGATCAAAACAGGGCATATTCCTGCCAAGTCTAAAAGATTTTGCTTCCATAGCTTCCAAGAAAAGCCCAATGTTAAAGTTTGTTGAGGTCGAGGTAAAAGCAGAGTTACTGCCTCTGTTTTGTTTGATGAATAGTCTCTAAGATACAGAACATCATTGTTTTCTTTGAAGCTGTGACCTTGAAAAAGGTCAAAGGTCATCCAATCAGGTATCAACCCATAGAGCTCAATGAGGGTCATCATCACACAAAGTTTGAAACATGTTACATATTGTTTCCATGTTAAGGGCAAATTGTTACAGTTTTGACATGGCCGTACAGCCAGACATACACGCGACATTACATAGACTCTTTATGATTCTTATGAGCCAAAAATTAGAAATCCCGAGAGATCAAGCACACACATCAAGCGATTTCCCTGTACAGTCATGTCTCTCTACAAATAGTGCAAATCCTGAGAGATCAAGCATACAAATCAAGAGTTTTCCCTGTACAGTCATGTCTCCATAGAAAAAGTAGAACCCCTGAGAGATCAAGCATACAAATCAAGAGTTTTCCCTGTACAGTCATGTCTCCATAGAAAAAGTAGAACCCCTGAGAGATCAAGCATACAAATCAAGAGTTTTCCCTGTACAGTCATGTCTCCATAGAAAAAGTAGAACTCCTGAGAGATCAAGCACACAAATCAAGAGTTTTCCCTGTACGGTCATGTCTCAATACAAAAAGTAGATCTCCTGAGAGATCAAGCACACAAATCAAGAGTTTTCCCTGTACAGTCATGTCTCAATACAAAAAGTAGAACCCCTGAGAGATCAAGCATACAAATCAAGAGTTTTCCCTGTACAGTCATGTTTCAATACAAAAAGTAGATCTCCTGAGAGATCAAGCACACAAATCAAGAGTTTTCCCTGTACAGTCATGTCTCAATACAAAAAGTAGAACCCCTGAGAGATCAAGCATACAAATCAAGAGTTTTCCCTGTACAGTCATGTCTCAATACAAAAAAGTAGAAATCCTGCAAAATCAAGCACACATACCTTATAAGAAAGCTTAAAAGACAATACAAATTGATTCTGATTCTGAAAATTGATTCCGATTCTGATTCACACCAAGCGATTTCCATGTACAGTCATGTCTCTCTGCAAAAAGTATAAATCATGAGAGATCAAGCATACGTACAAATCAAGAGTTTTTCCTGTACAGTCATGTCTCAATACAAAACGTAGAACTCCTGAGAGATCAAGCACACAAATCAAGAGTTTTCCCTGTACAGTCATGTCTCAATACAAAACGTAGAAATCCCGAGAGATCAAGCACACAAATCAAGAGTTTTCCCTGTACAGTCATGTCTCAATACAAAACGTAGAAATCCCGAGAGATCAAGCACACAAATCAAGAGTTTTCCCTGTACAGTCATGTCTCAATGCAAAAAGTAGAACCCCTGAGAGATCAAGCATACAAATTAAGAGTTTTCCCTGTACAGTCATGTCTCCATACAAAAAGTAGATCTCCTGAGAGAGAAATCCCGAGAGATCAAGCACACAAATCATGTTTTCCCTGTACAGTCATGTCTCAATACAAAACGTAGAAATCCCGAGAGATCAAGCACACAAATCAAGTTTTCCCTGTACAGTCATGTCTCCATACAAAAAGTAGAACTCCTGAGAGATCAAGCATACAAATCAAGAGTTTTCCCTGTACAGTCATGTCTCCATACAAAAAGTAGAACTCCTGAGAGATCAAGCACACAAATCAAGAGTTTTCCCTGTACAGTCATGTCTCAATACAAAACGTAGAAATCCCGAGAGATCAAGCACACAAATCAAGTTTTCCCTGTACAGTCATGTCTCAATGCAAAAAGTAGAACTCCTGAGAGATCAAGCACACAAATCAAGAGTTTTCCCTGTACGGTCATGTCTCAATACAAAAAGTAGATCTCCTGAGAGATCAAGCACACAAATCAAGAGTTTTCCCTGTACAGTCATGTCTCAATACAAAAAGTAGAACCCCTGAGAGATCAAGCATACAAATTAAGAGTTTTCCCTGTACAGTCATGTCTCAATACAAAAAAGTAGAAATCCTGCAAAATCAAGCACACATACCTTATAAGAAAGCTTAGAAGACAATACAAATTGATTCTGATTCTGAAAATTGATTCCGATTCTGATTCACACCAAGCGATTTCCATGTACAGTCATGTCTCTCTGCAAAAAGTATAAATCCTGAGAGATCAAGCATACTAATCAAGAGTTTTCCCTGTACAGTCATGTCTCAATACAAAACGTAGAAATCCTGAGAGATCAACCACATTGTTAGGAAACGCTGTCGTTGCTGAGCTTTGGTTTAGTTTTGTGTGTTGCATGTAGTTGACTTTTTTGTACTTTGTGGGAAAGTACCGATATTATATTTTGTAAACACAATATTTATGTTTGGACGAGAATGCAGGTGAACTTTCTAATTATTCCGGATGCTGGCGCTCACGTGGTGCGCAGGCTGTTATGGGTAACTGAGCAAGGTCAGTTCATAGCAACGGCTATGGCTTTTCGTTTTGCTTGGTTACCACCCTTCTAAGGGCAGGTATTTTGAGTGTTTTTTTCGACATCTAGCATGTGAGATTGAAGTCAATGTATTTATGAGAATTGGAGTAAGAATATGTAATTTAATGGCTTTTGTCAAAATCAGTAAACACAGCTGAGAACTAATTCTCAACTGATAAAAAAAACTGTGTCTTAGAATGACTAGAACTGAATGATGTTCCTGACAATACTCTGTTAACAAAAAGTGACAACCACAGCATGAACAACAGTGATCTCAATGACTAGTCGACTCGCACGGTTGGCCTAGTGGTAAGGCGTCCGCCCCGTGATCGGGAGGTCGTGGGTTCGAACCCCGGCCGGGTCATACCTAAGACTTTAAAATTGGCAATCTAGTGGCTGCTCCGCCTGGCGTCTGGCATTATGGGGTTAGTGCTAGGACTGGTTGGTCCGGTGTCAGAATAATGTGACTGGGTGAGACATGAAGCCTGTGCTGCGACTTCTGTCTTGTGTGTGGCGCACCTTATATGTCAAAGCAGCACCGCCCTGATATGGCCCTTCGTGGTCGGCTGGGCGTTAAGCAAACAAACAAACAAAAAATGACTAGTCCTTGCACCTGTTCTTTTGGATTCTGTTTCTTACAAAATCTTTGACGTTTCGCCACGTCCTGTTCTTGAGAGCCTTATCCTCTATGAGACACTTGACAATAACCTCTTTGCCAGGCAGATGACCCAGGAGGATGTAGCTTTCCAGGTGTCTGAGCACAGCGCTGACTTCATCATCAGACCAGGCTTTCCTTGCTGCACAGAGAAAAATGATACAATGCTTGAGAATTTCCTCAGATTAAACACAGACAACACCACAACAGACAGCAAACAATTACAAAAGCACTACCTTCACAACTTATGTCATGGCACTGGGGAATAGAACTGTCCAAAACAAACTTTCAGAAAAAGCACATTCCAAAAATACGTAAAATTGTATTGTATAATGCACAAGAAGAGAAAGTTTTCCAGTCATGTGTCAGTAACTTGTAACTTGTTTTTCATGTGGGTTCTGAGCAGACGAAAACCAAGGAAGCCTTGTCAAATGTTTACATTTCTATGCACATTTGGTCAGTGATTTGACGAAAAGCTCGCGCTCAGACATGCAAGTTCCGCAAAGACTGATAACTTACTAAAAAAGAAGAGCAAACGCTCGATTGAGTCACTTTCGACGTAGAAAAAGGTCATGGTGGTCGAAACATTATCAAAACATAGGTCAAAGGTCAACTTAACATGGATATAAGTGTACATCATACCCGAGTACGCTAGTACTTGGGCTCAGCAGACTTTAATTGTGTGTCTGTCTGTCTGTCTGTCTGTCTGGATTTAACAGCTTATTGCTGGGAAACTACTGGGCGCAGTTCGTTCAAAAGTTGATACACTAACTTGATAATAGGTCCGATTGATCGTATTAAAACTTCATAATGTTAGCTGGGACCTAAATGCGAAATAATCCACAAAAACGACTCTTGGCGGTGGGCGCAATTCGCGGTGGGATAGAACTGCTGTTCGGCTAATAGAACTGCCAGCCAGCCACCGACACCTACAGGCTTTGCGTGCATGTGCCACTTCGCGTGCGCGCGACCTGAAGTTAGCACTCTAGGCATTTGAGTTCACTGGCAAAATTGTCAGAGTTAATGGCTTGGTGGAAAGCACGTCCGCCTATGGCCAAAGTGATCCGGGTTCGATTCCCGGCATAGGCGATTTATTTTATCTATTTTTTTTTAAATTCTTGTTTACTATTGTTTATCCCCGAGTACGCTAGTACTTGGGCTCAGCAGACTTTAATTTTTCACAAAAACGACTTAACAGTGGGAGGAATTCACACCGGCGGGGCAACACGCAGCCTGATAGAACAGCCAGCCAGCTCGCTGGTTATTTCCCGCATCATCACACGCACGCAGAGGATTTTTGTAGGTCAGGTTGTGGGAAAGTCCACAATGTTCCACAGGGGAACTGGTTGTGTTTGTATTGTTCATTTTCTCACAGTGATGTTGATGGTTTTTACACATATTATGAGGAACTTTTCTCAGATGTTGGATCCCGAGACCAGCCTCTCGTTTACGATTGTAGAGATCGATCAGCACACACAGAACAATCGCTTAAGTTTAATTTCAGAAACCAACATTCACACCACAGGCATTCCAAACATTTATATTGTTAAGTTATGAAGAGGGTCGGCAGTATATTTTTCACTGTGATCAAATAAAAGAGAAAGGCCAGTCACCACACACATCCTCGGCTCGCATGCAATGCATTTATATAGCAAAGGGAATGCCTGTAATTCACACAGAGCAATCACTTGGTCTTAAACGTGCACAAGACAAAAACTTTCATACTGGGGGAGCGAGCCAGTCTGAAGAGTACTCGGGTCCAGCGCGAGCGTTTTTTATTCCTTCAATTATCCGATCCTCTGAATAATAATTATACATTATTCACTGCTGTTTGATGCGTCGAGGTCAGATGCCATGATTGTTTCACCTGTCAGTGCAAAAGTTACCCCGAAGTCCGTAGGGCTGAGGGGCAACATTTGCACCGACAGGTGAAACAATCATGGCATCTGACCTCGACGCATCAAACAAAGGTGAAAAATGAGAGCGTACCACCAGAAGACTGAAGCGATCCAGGTGACTGTGTCGCACCAGAAGACTGAAGCGATCCAGATGAGAGCTTACCACCAGAAGACTGAAGCGATCCAGGTGACCGTGTCGCACCAGAAGACTGAAGCGATCCAGATGAGAGCGTACCACCAGAAGACTGAAGCGATCCAGATGACCCTGTCTGGCCACACAGCTGCGGATATCCAGTGAAGTTGTGGTGTCCTTGTCCTGAAATAAAAAAAAAGAGTAAAATTAAAAAGTCTCTTTTTGGATACCAGGGCCGTGGTTTACTTAAAAATGCTGTCAGGGTCTCCGCCAAGTTGTGGGAAGAAACAAACATCTTGACAAAAGTCTCGCAATAACTTTGACCAATCATACAAGCGCTCAATTCCCACCGTGTTAAACGTAAACCAGCTGCTCAAAATGCAGCCCTTCCCAGTCTGTGTCCGTACAATTTGACGGTTTTGACCCTTTCAATACGTATCAGATTTACGCCGTCGACCTGCTCCACTGAATTTAACAAGTTTTCCAACGAAACAAAAGTTTTACCGACAATAAACTTCCAGATCCATCTTCTTTAGCCAAGTAGGCAACGACGAAAACGTAAAAAAACAAACGATGGCGGTCAGTCTCGAGAGAACTGATTACTAAGATTAGTCATACAAGCACACAAGTCCCGTGCATCTTTTGAGCCGAGTTCAATACGTGATTTATGGCTCGCGCTTGCTGGCTTCTGATTGCGCGGTGCAATAATATTAAAATAAGGCTCACGATTGCTGGCTTTTGATTGTGGTTCAATAATATTAAAATAAGGCTCGCGCTGGGCTGCATTTGATTGGAGTAGAGTTTTGACTTGATTGACAGGTGGTAGGGTCCATTCAGCTCTTGCTGTGTTAATTAACAGTTTAACGAAAAAATCCTGCCTTAGTATGGCCACCAGCTCATCTCCTCTAGTGCTTGTCAATGAAATTTGATACCAAGCATTATATAGAAACAAATCATTTTCTAATTAGTTCAAATACCTTTTTGTGAGGCTGCTGTTTGAGGATGGGTATCTTCTTCATCGTCGTCGTTCTCCTCGTCAACAATGATGTCATCGCTGATGTCGACACTGTCCAGAGAAGTTGGGTTTATTATTTCTCCTTTCTCCAACTGAATGAGAAGTTTTGCCACTTTCGTCACTTGAAGCGCTGCAGAAGGTAATCTATAGTAACGTCTGTGTGTGCGAATGTCATGACCCAGAAACTGAGCAACAACGTCAAGCTCATTGTCTGCAAGATTGTAGAGTTGAGTCATTGTGGCTACGTGCTTTCTCAAGGATGTGGACGTAATAAGTTCAGGGTGCTGCAAATCTGCTTGTTGGCAATGAATCTTCAGAGTGTCACTTCCGCGAATGTGTCCATTTCTATCACCATGACCAAAGCAGCTTTGAGAGAAAACAAAGTTGTTTGTTTCAGGAATGCCAGCTTCTTGACGAGATGCAATGAGTGTTTCAAAAGAATCTACCAAATTTGCTGTCAGCAAAATTGGAACGATTGTGCCAGTTTTGCCAATAATCTCCACCCTTTGTAATGATTTACTCAAAGCTTGTTCAAATGAAGGCAAGCTGTGCAGAATGTCATCACTTGTATCAAGCTGACGGTTTTCAAAATCTTGAACTTTCATTTTGGACACTTCTCCAGATCTTCGGCGGTTGAAGAGGATCACTTGACTGAGTAGAGCTTTACAAAGTGAATGTCGAGCTGTTGTTTTGTCCCGAGAAGAAGAAGCGTTTTTCATGTCCTTTTTTGCATCCTCTGCAACCTGTGATAGGTGCGACGAGAGCTTTTGTATATCTTTCGAGAGTGGAAGTCGCTGCACATTGTTCTGATGTCTTCTGTAAAGAGTTCTTGCGGCTGACGACGAAACCCATTCATTCCACCGAACATCGAAGACTTCTATGAAGTGCTTGCACTGCTGTCTCAGTTGCATGTCATTTTGCTCAATGGCCTTTGCTTGCATCAACAAGGTGCATCTTTTCAAAGTGTGGCCAATTTTCTTTGCCGTTGATGGGTTTTTGAAGTCGGACGACTCTTTTGAAAATTCACAAAGTACACGTGTAGCTTGGACAATAGTACTGAACATGTCCGGTTTCAGAAAATCAATCAACTGTCCATTCTGATTGCCACTTTCTTTCCTGAGTGCAAGTACAAGGCGTGCTATTTCTCTCAGTTTATTTCGAATGTAAGCATGTCGATCGGAATCAAACCCATTCTTCCTCGTCTCTCGCAGTGCAAGTTCCCGAATCGTTATATCTGTTTTAACAATCATGCCCACTGGGTCATTTTTCACATGTTCCAATATTTCACGCAGCTTTTCTTCGTCATGGTCCCTGGTGATTTTACTCCCCGGGACAGCAGGAAGAAGAAGTCTTCCAGCAACAACCTTTCCTTTTGAAGACTTGCAACAGGGTTTTACGCACTTATGACGGTACATGTCCTTCGAATTGAAATAACCGTAACACTCTGGACAAGGTACAAAGTCTTTCACTTGCTTTTCTTCTTTGGCACTTTTGCGCTTTACCACAATTTCCCCTTTGCCTTCTTCCCAAACTTTCCGGTTATGCCTATGATCCCCTAAATTTCTCATCTTTGACAATTCTTTTTTCTTGTCTTTCCTCGATGCATGAAACAATGGAACAAGAATGGACTCATCTCTGTGAAAACTATTGAAATGTCTTTCCAACTTTGTTGTAGACAAACCACACACAAGACACCAATGAGATTTATCTTTTTTCTTCTTTTTTGGTCCATCTCCTGAACTTTGATCAACAGTAAAGCCAGTAATTTCAGGCTCTTGCTTGTCAGAGGAAGAATGACATGTGGAAGAAATATCGCAACGTTGCAATGTTGACGGAGCATTTGGATTTTCAAGTGGAACCGATAAGTAAGGAAAAGGGGAGGGTATTGTTTGCTCATTTACAGCAGAACTGTCAGAGTCAGAAACATGGTCCTTTTGAGACTCATCGTTGGGAATCCATGTTGGGTCTGTGTCCGACAAATCGTAGTCCGAACTGGCACTGTCTTTGTCCTGAAACATAAATGAAAGGGGTTTATCACATATGCTACATGCATTTTAGGTAAGAGAGCATGGGTCGTTAGTCAAGTAATTGCTGAATGCCTTTCAATTGGAGTTATTTCTAAGATCGTCTCAAACACAACTGCACCGTTGTCAATCTCACCACGTGCTTCAAATTCTTTCTGTATCATTCCTTATTGAAGTTATTCCCATGAACATAATTAATTTTCCAAAGTATTCTTATTATTTCGGTGACAAGATGGTAACTTCTTCTTTTTCTACCTCTGTGTTCCTGAGCTTTTTACTCTCAGGGTCACCTTATGGTGAGTCTTGCATGCCACACTGTTTTTACCCCGCCACTCAAGTGACTCATAAATTATCTTTCTGAAATTTACAGCTGTAATTGTTTTAGTTTGTTTAACTGTTCAATACATTTATAAGCAAGCTGTTGTTTTAAACTTTGACTAGTATTTTCTGCTTCTCTCTCTCTCTGATTTTTTCTCCATTGCTCAAGATCGAAAGTCAATGCCCTCATTTGAAATTCGTTTACGTTTGTATACCCCCCAAATGATTTTTCTTTGTTTTTATACCCCCAAGCAAGCAATAATAACGTGATTTTTTAATTTATTACGTGAAATACCCTCAATTGTACGTGATGGGAAACACTGTAAAACAATATGCAATAAGCTTCAATCTTCTTTACAATTCAGCCAAACTATATATATCCTCTGTAGGATTAAGTCTCACTCTGGTAAGTTGCCGTAAAACAGTTCAGGGGACTACCACTATATTGCAGTCCAGTATATTGTGAATTCGGCTATATCGCACCAACATGCTTGTAGCCCACTTGAACACAAGTGTTTTTAAATGCCTTCCACTACAACGCAAATACATATCGCGGTCCAATCTCTTGTACTTCCTTTGCAGATTTATTTTCCGCAACAGAGAATCGAATCGTCCCAGTAGGCTATCAGTGAAAGGCGACAGTTTTCTCGCCTTTGTTAACTCGGTAAGGGTTTTTCGGACATATATGTAAACTGCTGACCTGGATGAGCCTGTCACGTGGGCGAAGGCGTCCATCGGAAAGTGCCGGATCCTGCACCCCGGCCTTCATTTAGCGGCCCCCTGTGGTGCTGGCACACCCAACCACCGTGAAGCCCAGGCCTCCCGCCGAGCTCTTCTCTAGATCCACCGTGAAATCCTGTAACTGACAAAGGGTAGAGAAATGATTCAATCTCTTCTCTAGATCCACCATAAAATCCTGTTACTGATGCAGGGTAGTAGAATGATTTTTTTCTTTCTTTCTTGAACTTTTTACTGTGTCAGGGTTGCCTTATGGTGAGAGTATTGCGTGCCAGACTGCTTTTCCTACCCCGCTACGCGGGCAGCAAGACGCCAACTTCAGGGGAAGGCGTGCTGGATATCTTTGTGTTTCCGAGCCCCTAGACTTTCGCGGGAAACTCGGGATCTTGAAGTTTAAAATGTGCATTAATCTTTCTGCATGCGTTAGCACACGAGGGTGGTACAAACCTTCTGGTCTCCCCTCAAGTTGATTCTGGTACCTGGGCTCGATCCACAGTCAGCCAAATCAACCAGACGCTCCAACCAACAACGCTACAACCCCCGACAAGTGATTTCATCTCTTCTATCCACCGTAAAATCCTGCAACTACCACAGGGTTGTGAAATTCTCAGGCATTGTACAAAGTCGGAAGCAACTTTCGCTGAAAAGTTGCTTCTTGAACAATTCTCCATCATTTTCTGCAAAGATTTCACACTAATTGACTAAACACTAAAACAGGCTAAGAAATGGTGGTTCCAATCGGACAGACTTTGCTGATATCCGCAAATTTGTTGAAGGGTACCATGTGCCTGAATGATGTAATCCACCGCAAAAAAGCAAGAAAGTGTTATTGCCGGGAATTCTAGTCCACAGAAAAAATCCTGTAACTGACACAGGGTAATGAAATCTACTGCAGAAATGTAAAAAGCCATTTCAAAGAAAGCAAAATAAATGCATAAGTGATCCCTCTCAACTAAAATTTGGGTTCAGAATGGAAAATGATGAAATGACCTGTCCCCCAGACTAAAACTTCCATTGCAATATCTTAGGTGTGTGCAATGCAGTGAAATTTCTTACCTATAACAGTATAAGCATATAATTATGATAATCTATTCGAGTAAAAAGTAAGTAAAAACAAATTTTAAAAAATGGAAGTAAAACTAAAAGCTTTATACAATAGGGGTGAAATTTGTACATGTCAGCCCACATATTAGACTTAGCATTCATTTTTACTATAGTTTTATCCCTCCATGTTCGACTTGGAGGTACTACAAGCTTTAATGTGTCTGTCTTTCCCAACTGTTGTTTAGGTAACCCTGGGTTTCGTATTTGAACACCCCTGTTTTGTCATTGAAGTAACTTGCCAGAAAAACAACAGTTTTGTCTTTTTATAAACTCATAACTGATGAGTGAGGGGGAAAAGAGAAAAGGATTACCTGGTCATCGTTCAAGATCTCTTTCTTATCAGCAGTTTGACTGTTTTCAGTCACAGCGGTGTTGGTCACTCTCTCCTGACACATGAGCACAACGACAGAATCCGCCGAGCACACGCTGGCCGGAGATTTGTTCTTTATCATATCAGCCGGAGACACATCTCCCTTGTCGCCGCCACGACCTCTGCTAAGGTTGTCGAGGAGACTATCGTCAGCAGCAGCTGCCACAATGAAGGCTGCGTCAAGGTCAAAATCTTCATCACCACCATCAACGTCATGGTGATATTTTTCAGCAACGGTGTAAATCCTCTCAAACTCTGATCTAGAACTGTCCAAGACATCAGAGTTGATGTCGCTTTCAGTGTTGTTGGATTGTTCTTCCACTCGCAGCTCCCTCAGGTTGAGGGGAGGGGGCTGGGCGACGATGGAGATGTTGTGCTTGTTGACGGGCGTGGCAGCCGACGAGGCGAAGGCTGACGGAGGGGAGATGGGGGTTTCCCGACCCCCCTCTGCGATGGAGAAGGAGTCGGCAGCATGTAAGGCTGGCTGGGACTGGTGTTGTTGTTGTCTTTCCTGCAGTGAAAGTCTCTCCTGAACCTGAAAGTTTCATGAATAAAAAGTTGAGAGTTTTCCTTCAAGCTAACAGAAAAATAAGCTCTGTACTTATCTAGTCAATCACAATCCGGTTTATTACTGTAGATTTGCTATTGTGTTACTGAACAGAAAGGCTAGTTATCTCACTTATTTTTTTGATGACATAATTTGTAAAACGCTAAAGATGTTACTAATTTGATGTAAAGAACAATTCTACCAAGTTTGAAACAAATCCGATGAATAGTTTCAGAGATCTATATAACATTTCCAATTTTTCCTTCGAGGTTGCCCTGTGAATGATCTTAACAAGGGTCAACAAAACTAATGTTAAAGCGTTGGGGGTAATGATCAAACAAATTTTGAACTCAGTCACTTTTACTATAGTTTTATCTCTCCATGTTCGACTTGGAGGTACTACAAGCTTTAATGTGTCTGTCTTTCCCAACTGTTGTTTAGGTAACCCTGGGTTTCGTATTTGAACACCCCTGTTTTGTCATTGAAGTAACTTGCCAGAAAAACAACAGTTTTGTCTTTTTATAAACTCATAACTGATGAGTGAGGGGGAAAAGAGAAAAGGATTACCTGGTCATCGTTCAAGATCTCTTTCTTATCAGCAGTTTGACTGTTTTCAGTCACAGCGGTGTTGGTCACTCTCTCCTGACACATGAGCACAACGACAGAATCCGCCGAGCACACGCTGGCCGGAGATTTGTTCTTTATCGTATCAGCCGGAGACACATCTCCCTTGTCGCCGCCACGACCTCTGCTAAGGTTGTCGAGGAGACTGTCGTCAGCAGCAGCTGCCACAATGAAGGCTGCGTCAAGGTCAAAATCTTCATCACCACCATCAACGTCATGGTGATATTTTTCAGCAACGGTGTAAATCCTCTCAAACTCTGATCTAGAACTGTCCAAGACATCAGAGTTGATGTCGCTTTCAGTGTTGTTGGATTGTTCTTCCACTCGCAGCTCCCTCAGGTTGAGGGGAGGGGGCTGGGCGACGATGGAGATGTTGTGCTTGTTGACGGGCGTGGCAGCCGACGAGGCGAAGGCTGACGGAGGGGAGATGGGGGTTTCCCGACCCCCCTCTGCGATGGAGAAGGAGTCGGCAGCATGTAAGGCTGGCTGGGACTGGTGTTGTTGTTGTCGTTCCTGCAGTGAAAGTCTCTCCTGTACCTGAAAGTTTCATGAATAAAAAGTTGAGAGTTTTCCTTCAAGCTAACAGAAAAATAAGCTCTGTACTTATCTAGTCAATCACAATCAGGTTTATTACTGTAGATTTGCTATTGTGTTACTGAACAGAAAGGCTAGTTATCTCTCTTATTTTTTTGATGACATAATTTGTAAAACGCTAATGTTACTAATTTGATGTAAAGAATTCTACCAAGTTTGAAACAAATCCGATGAATAGTTTCAGAGATCTATATAAAATTTCCAATTTTTCCTTCGAGGTTGCCCTGTGAGTGATCTTAACAAGGGTCAACAAAACTAATGTTAAAGCGTTGGGGGTAATGATCAAACAAAATTTGAACTCGGTCACTTTTATAGTTTCCGAGAAAAGTCCAACCTTAAGGTTGTGACACGTCATCCGTCTGGCCAGACTAAACACGGGCCGATTACAAATGAGTCACTTTTACTCAAGTGACTAAGAAACAGGATTTTGCTTTAAATTTCACCACAAAAGTTACAAAAATGGCTTTATTAAGCGGCTTTTTCTTAAGCATAACATATAGTGGACATTCCGGACCCTAAAAAATTCAGTTTTTAAAGTGGCTGGCTTTATCAACCGCAGCTTTATTAAGGATGGATTAATTCGTTGAAGTGTCTCTCACAGAATCAGCCGGGCTTTCAGGACTGTCACAGTCATTGTGTAATTAAGACAACCTGTAAATTACAGCCACAATTATGGCTGCAATGAGGAGAAATCAATATTTTATCATTTAATTTTGAAGCGCATCTAAAGTCACTGTTCACAGTACTTGCCACCAGGGCTAGAAATTAACCTTTTTCCTTGAGTGCAACCCGGGCCCATTACTGAAAAAGTTTGAGTGCCCTGATGGAACTATGAGTGCCTTCTGTTGACTAAAAGTCATTGTTTTCGATTTTTTTGCGTGCAAATCGGGCACCTTTGACGCGAACTTTGCGTGCCCGTCACCAACTTTCCGTGCAAAATTCACCAGGCACCCGTTAATTTCGAGCCCTAGCCACTGAGCACAACACAGTGACACATCAAACGGCTTTCTTTCTTTGAAAAAAGCGCACGCTGGGCAGTGAAAAAGCGTGCAGACTTACAGTCAGTCGCACTCGCAGAGACTCAAGGACAAATGCGCTGCGGAGAAATTCGCCTTTGTGGGACTGGGGTCTTATTAAGTTGGTTTCCAAGTCAAACTAAGTGAAAATTAAATACAGTGGTACTCCCCATGTAAGACCTCCCAAAATCTGACAAATTTAGGTCTTAAAAGGGGGGGGGGTCTTACAAGGGGGGTGAGGTCAGGTCAGAAAAAGACAGTGAGAGAGAAAAAATCAGTGACAGAGAGAAAGAGAGAAATACCTTCAGGGTCCGTCGAAGTTGTGGCATAATTACAGTTGTGGTTTGGTGAATTAATTTGATAATCTAATTCAATAAAAAGCAAGAGGTATGTATTTTTTCTGTTTTTTTTTTTACTTTAATTGTATCCTCTACATGTATTTAAAAAAATATTTGGGAGTCAAAAGAGTTTATGTTCATATGGGTGTCAGTATTTGGAAGAGGACTATACACCTGTCACAAAACCAACTCCAAACGCGTTCGTTGAGGTCACCATAAATACATTTCCTTGCCTTGGAGTATTTGCGGTCACAATTTTCGCCGGTCTCCCATCGATTGACCACGTTTTCTTGGTCGCTGACGATCGATTGAATCTGAGTTTTTCCTACCTCAAACGACCGCGCGATCGAAATTGCTGTTTCGCCCTTACGGCTCCGTTTCACCACTTCCACCCTCTGTTCCAGAGTCAAAAATGTCCTCTTCTTTCCGCGCGATTGAGTGTTTGAAGTTGAAGGAGAGTTCGAAGCCATGGTTGAAGAAGAAGATCGTTGATGCTCGCGCGTGTGTTTGTTGATTTTTCGAAAGGAAGTGGACAAAGAACAAAGTTCCTCCCAAGAACAATCAGGGACTGGAACGAGACCCCTTCATCCCTCCTCCTCTCACACCCCCAGGCCCCAGACTCCTGCATTGCGCAGGAGTCGAGTTCCTGCATTGTGCAGGAACTCCCCAGCCCCCAGTAGATTCTAGCTAGGTTTTTTTTTTTTTCTTTACTCTTTGGAATCTGCAACCCTCCACAATGTGACATAATGGTCAGCCTAAATGACCGTGGTCACAATATGGAAGAAGAAGAAGAAGAAGAAGAAGAAAGAAAAGGGCATGTTGGGATCGTAAAATTGTGAACGCCGGACATGCGCAATCGAGACCTAAACGCGTCGTCTGTTATATTTCCGGCCGAGTGATTTTTGCGATCTTTTTTCAGTGATTCAAGCAAAACGTTACGATTTTTTGTTAGGTTTTGATTTGAAAATGTCGTTACAAGGTCGCAAATTGTAACAACTAGTCGGTCGCAAATCGGGTTCTGGGGGGAGTCGGCCATGGGGGTGATTTATATAGCAAAACTAATCCGTCAGCAAGAATGAGGTCTGAGAAGGGAGAGGGTCTCTGATGGGGGGGTCGTTCGTCGGGAGTACCACTGTATTCATAAATTAATAGCTCATCAATGCGGCCATAATTCTGGCTGTAATTTACAGTTTGGCTTAATTACAACATGACTGTTATGTACAGCCTTAAAGACCGAGAGATTCTGTGAGAGAGAATTAACCGACTGTGTATCTTTAAGCGGCGTCCACTATATTTCTTTTCAGTCTACCTAAAGTTTCAGACCCACTCTTTTGGTCAAGATGTCAAAGTATACTATCGTGGTGTTACTTGACATTTCTGTGTGTATACGTAAACCAAATTATCAGTTAAAGAACAATTTTTTTTACCAGAGGAATTTTAAATTTTACATATATATTAAATAAGAAAACCAACATAACAAGTAATACTTAAGAACCTGCATTTCCCTGCAACATTTTCTTTAAAAAAAAGTATATATTTACTCACATGAGAAATTTTAATCTTCTTGCGGGACAATTCCACCATCACTTGCCCTCTTGTCATCTGAAAAAAAAGGTGTAAGTACTGTAAGATAAAAAGAAAGTGAGTATTTCATTGTTTGATGTTTCAAACATCAAACACATTTGGCCAAAAAATAGTGTCTGTGTCTGTTAACGAAGATAAAGACAAATAATTTATACAATTGCAAGTCAGTATTTGGTTATCTATTTTTTTCCATTTCATATAAGGAATTTGTTTTTGTGAATTAAACAATTTGGCGGGCATCACTCCTGCTGTACTTCCAGAACAATTTTGTTTTCACTTGTTTTATCATTCTGATTTTTTTCTCCAGGTATTTTTGAGGGAACTTCTTGGTTCGAACCTAAACGTAGGGACGATCAGAAGTCAAGTAGACAGTTAGTTTTACCCAATAATATTTTCAGTTACTTTTTAACGGTATTCATCTAATCCTTCAAAAACTACAGTGAAGGTTAACAAGAGCATGTTACATAAAGATCTACATAAAACAATGAGGAACATGCACACCAACTTTTATGTTGAGAAGTGAAATCAATCAGTTTCAACGCACAATTGCTGACTTCCCTTAGATGTATGTAATTATCGTGCTATCACTTAAAGTTAAAAAGATTATTAAATCACACCTGTAAGTAATCACAAAGTTACCACATCGAAAGTGTAGAAGTTATCACTTTTCAATCGCCGCAAAGGAAAAACCTATTCCAAAATGGTGAATCCGCAAATGTTTTCATTCATGCAGTTACTTTAGCATGCACGTTGCCCCCCCCCCCCCCCCCCACACACACACACACACACAACCGATATCAGCCGTATTGCTGGCTTTGCGATATTGCTAAAGACAATGCCCTAGTTTTCAATCAAAATGAGGCACTTCCCCAATGAGACAGATTATGAAGTAGCAGACGACAACATGTATGGTTTTCAAATGTGTGTCTGCAGCGTAAGTGAAGCTGTCAAAGATTCTGAAAAGGTGCCTTTGTAGAAATGCGCCATTTTCGCTGAATAGAAGTCGAAACCATGATCAGTTGATAACGTCCTGGATTTTTACAACAGATCTAGTCTAACTCTAACCACTTCTGAATTAAATTTCGTCACCAATGAAAATCTTAGGCAGAACAAATTGCAACCCGAAAAGTGCATTAGCATGATAACTCATGTAGCACTAATAACCTATGTCCCGACTGTATGTGTGAGGAATATTATTCACCCACGAATTTTTTCTCTCACTTCCACGCACCTACCGTATTTTGATCTGGTTATTTTTCAAACAACAGCACTCAGACGATTACTTTAGGGTTGCGGTGAAAGCCCAACCTGTATCCTTTCAAGTTCAGTTGGTTTCGAGGTGATCAGACAAAGCGAAGGACACTAAAACAATCAGAGTTTGACAGCCTTGAACGATTTCAGGCGATCTCCCTTGCGGCCATCTTTGCAGGTTTGCTTGACTCAGTTACTTGCCCTTTGCACGCCGTGTGCTATCCATCAGTCATCTTCTTTCAATTTGTTCCTCAAAGTTTTCATTTCAATTTAACAAATGTAAAACTAAGTAAAACTGGGTCTTTCGATTGATAAACTCATTCACTCGACGATGGACGTCGTCAGCTCGTTGAGTCAAGTTTTACGATTTCAACAAACTTCCGGTTACGCGACAACATCGCTGTGACGTCATGATAAAAAAAACAAGACTTCTTTACAAACCAACGTAATTTACAACTACTTCAAAATTATATGTCAACAAAATATATGTAGACTATATCATGCTTTCGTATATTATAAACATTAATCATCCAAATTAAACATACCGGCCTCTTTCGGTCACATCGGCTTCGCTGCTCTTGCCGCCGCTCTCTCCCTGCGGTGTCCATTTTCAGTGTCAACTGAAGTTTTGGCGCGCCGAACTTGTGTGTGAACTTGTGTGAGGAATTATACCGTGTATGCGCGGTCACCTATTACGCAAGAGGTGTGTAAAAAACATGCATCCGTGACATTTTACCTCCATTTTCCTGCCTGACGTAAAACGAAACGAAACTTAATTTGGGGGTATTTATTGACCGTTTTATACGGCTTTTGACAATATTTCCCTATGCTGCCGGCAGGATATACCGACCCGGCATCCTAATGAGGGTGTGTAAACTTGCAAAAGGCAGCTTAACGGGGCTCACACAAACACACACACACACACACACACACACACACACACACACACACATATACAAACACTGACCTGTCAGTCACACTCATAGTGTAGGTATTCAAAATCATAACTGATTATTTCTCATTTATCCATGTATCCAAATGAAAACTGAAGAAAAACACTTGTCTTGGTCTGTCATTGGTATGCAGTATCACACTTAAGAAAACGCTTGTGGATACTTTTGTCGCAGGTGTTGTCTTACCACACCGCTGCATCATCTGACGAGGTCATCAGATTAAAGGTAAGTCCAATGCTTTTTATATTTAGTCAAGTTTTGACTAAATATTTTAACATCGAGGGGGAATCGAAACGAGGGTCGTGGTGTATGTGTGTGTGTCTGTCTGTCTGTGTGTGTGTGTAGAGCGATTCAGACTAAACTACTGGACCGCAGAAGTGCAGTGTCATCTTCCGAGGGTAGCCTACCGCAACGACCCGACATCCCTCCCTGGAGCGTCTGTAAAATCGACAAGTCTGGCAGCGGAACGAATTTCAGATGTGGATGGAGCAGCGAGTGCAGGGACGGGGCGGCGTGAGAGAACACCGGAACAAGGAACAGGTGTAAGGAAAAAAAAAAAAAAAAAAAAAAAAAAAAAAATACTGGACCGATCTTTATGAAATTTGACATGAGAGTTCCTGGGTATGATATCCCCGAACGTTTTTTTCATTTTTTTGATAAATGTCTTTGATGACGTCATATCCGGCTTTTCGTGAAAGTTGAGGCGGCACTGTCACGCCCTCATTTTTCAACCAAATTGGTTGAAATTTTGGTCAAGTAATCTTCGACGAAGCCCGGACTTCGGTATTGCATTTCAGCTTGGTGGCTTAAAAATTAATTAATGACTTTGGTCATTAAAATCTGAAAATTGTAAAAAACAATAAAAATTTATAAAACGATCCAAATTTACGTTTATCTTATTCTCCATCATTTTCTGATTCCAAAAACATATAAATATGTTATATTTGGATTAAAAACAAGCTCTGAAAATTAAATATATAAAAATTATTATCAAAATTAAATTGTCGAAATCAATTTAAAAACACTTTCATCTTATTCCTTGTCGGTTCCTGATTCCAAAAACATATTGATATGATATGTTTGGATTAAAAACACGCTCAGAAAGTTAAAACAAAGAGAGGTACAGAAAAGCGTGCTATCCTTCTTAGCGCAACTACTCTTCTTGTCAATTTCACTGCCTTTGCCATGAGCGGTGGACTGACGATGCTACGAGTATACGGTCTAGCTGAAAAATGGCATTGCGTTCAGTTTCATTCTGTGAGTTCGACAGCTACTTGACTAAATATTGTATTTTCGCCTTACGCGACTTGTTTTTCTTGTCTGATCTAAACTAAGATCATTATGATCCTTCCGCATCTTCATGTTCATTTCTTTGTCATATTCACATTGTGTGGTTTACTTTTTCTTCCTTTCGTCAATAAATTATTTGACTGAATTCGATTTTTAGGACTTGGAATTTGAGAAGGAGCCGAGGGTCTTTGAGTGTAAGTGTGTGTGTGTGTGTGTGTGTGTGTGTGTGTGTGTGTGTGTGCGTGTGTGTGAGTGTGTGTGTGTGTGTGTGTGTGTGCGACTCAGTGTGTATGTTGGAGTACAGTGATTCCAATAAAACAGATGTCTAGAAAACTTTATATATGGATTTTTTCCACATGACATCCTTAAATTTTTTCTATTTTGTCCCCACGAAATGTGTTTGATGGCGTCAAGGAGACCTGAGGGGGCATTGTGTCGATCGCTTTAAAAAGAAAAATGAAAAGTCATTGAAATGTTTTCATTCGGTCTGGAATCATATGATTGCTTTTAATACATTATTGCATCCCCCTAGTATAGCCGTGATGGTGTCCATCGTCATTGTAATTGCATAATCACGTGATTTCTTCCGTCCTAATGGCATGTGGCGTCATTGATATTGCATAATCAAGTGACTTCTCCAGTCCTAATGGCGTGTGGCGTCATTGTTATTGCATAATCACGTGACTTCTGCAGTCCCAGCGTGTCCCCGAGACGTGGGAGTGGCGGCTGGCGGAGCTCAACTTCAACGACTTCAGCCTGGACAAGGACCAGATGATGGTGGCTGCTGCACGCATCTTCATGGACCTGGGGCTCATCAAGAAGCTCAGATTGGACCTTGAGGTCAGCCCTTAGTCCTTGTTGTTGTTGTTGTTGTCGTGGTGGTGGTGGTGGTGGTGGTGGTGGTTGTTTTTGATGTTGTTGTTGTTGCTGTTTTTGCTGTTGTTGTTGTTAATGGCGGCAATGGTGGAGGTGACGACAACAGATTGTGGTGGCAGCCAGCCGTGTCTTTAAGGACAAAAGGGCATTACAAACAAAACAACTCTTGAGGAGAGTAACAGGATGAGAGTTGTTTTTTACATTCAGTCAAGTTTGATAGCTGTTGTTCACGTTTGTTACTTTCTCAGCTCTCACCTGCCATTATTATAATATTTGGCTATTGTAGGAGTTTTATATCTCTTTTTTTTTTGGCTGGTGTATGGCGATATAATGCCTCTGCGTTGTTGTTGTTATTGTGCAGGACGGGCGCTGTGGCGGGGTGGTAAGACGTCGGCCTTTTAATCGGAAGGTCGAGGGTTCGAATCCCGGTCGCGGCCGCCTGGTGGGTTAAGTGTGGAGATTTTTCCGATCTCCCAGGTCAACTTATGTGCAGACCTGCTAGTGGCTTATCCCCCTTCGTGTGTACACGCAAGCACAAGACCAAGTGCGCACGGAAAAGATCCTGTAATCCATGTCAGAGTTCGGTGGGTTATAGAAACACGAAAATATCCAGCATGCTTCCTCCGAAAGCGGCGTATGGCTGCCTTAATGGCGGGGTAAAAACGGTCATACACGTAAAATTCCACTCGTGCAAAAAACACGAGTGTACGTGGGAGTTTCAGCCCACGAACGCAGAAGAAGAAGAAGAAGAAGAAGTTATTGTGCTGGCAGGGACGGCGATGGTGGTGTACTGTTGTGTTTCTCAGAGTAACACATGAAGACGTACGAACGCTGGTTCCTTCTTCGAAGTGTGGACGCGTGATAGGTAACCGAGACATAAACAAGCGATTTATTCTGTTACACTCAATTACTGTCTTCATGTGCGTCGGAGTACGTGTTGGTGTGACGTCATGTTGGTGTGACGTCATGTTGATGTGACGTGTTTCAGACGGTGTACCGGTGGCTGCTGACGGTGCGACGTAACTACCGTAACGTGGCCTACCACAACTGGGGTCACGCCTTCAACGTCTGCCAGGTCATGTTCGCCACCATGATGGTGAGAAACGTACACCTCTCTAATCTTGAACTTTAGTGTATTAAATTCGTAGCTCAGAATCCAGTGGCATTCTTTTATTATTTTTGATACAAGTCGGGCTGTAATCAAACCAAAGAATATTTGTCGTGAAATTAATTGAAGGATTGAGCTCCAACCTTAAGCACAATTAATTAATTTGTTTGTTTGATCGACGAAAATGACACGAGAATGGCTACGTTGTCTACCATGGGACATCACTAGGGCAACGGGAGTTGCATCCCCTGTCACAGCTTAGGATAATTCCTTCTTTGATGCATGTAAACGAAATGCATTCCGAGCATTCGTACAGTTCATTCCGTGACTCTAAAGGAATCTTAAATGACTTGTTATGCTTACAAGTGCAGGTTCTGCAAATTTGGAGGCTTGAATGCCTTTGAATTGTGAGCTATGAATTTAACACACTCAAGTTCAAGATGACCCCTCTCTTCTTGGCCTCGTCTTGTCTGTCAAGCCTGTCCTGAATTTCTACAGCAGAAGTGACGAATTTCCCGAGACAAACTTCATTCTAGAAATCCTTTATCAGTCCTTCCGAAGACAAACCAAAGAAGTGACAGATTATTTTTTTAAAAGTGACGCCACTATTCGTGTTATGACTTCCTCTCTGACTATTTGTGTGTGCTTATGACGTCAGAGATTTCACTCTGGCAGAAAGGGTCAAGAAGAGACGTCTTTGTTTAAGTCAGTATCGTTTTTCATTCATTGGCACTGTATTTTGGTAAAAAGACTTCGCGAAATCCTCACGAAGTCACATTCGGGCTTAATTTAAGGCTGTCATTAATTGGGCGAAGTCGACTTCGCGTAGTCTCCTTCACGAGCCTCCTTCACGAGCCTCCTTCACGAGCCTCCTTCACGAGTCTCCTTCACGAGTCTCCTTCACGAGCCTCCTTCACGAGTCTCCTTCACGAGTCTCCTTCACGAGTCTCCTTCACGAGCCTCTTTCACGAGCCTCCTTCACGAGCCTCCTTCACGAGTCTCCTTCACGAGCCTCCTTCACGAGCCTCCTTCACGAGCCTCCTTCACGAGTCTCCTTCACGAGCCTCCTTCACGAGCCTCCTTCACGAGCCTCCTTCACGAGCCTCCTTCACGAGCCTCCTTCACGAGCCTCACCGCGCGACGTTTTGGCACTAAATGTTTGGTAAACAGATTTCGCGATTTTCTTTCGAAGTCAACTTCGGGCTCAATTAAATACAGGCCTCCATGACGACATAGAGCTAACTATTCAGATAGACATTCAGAAATCAACTGTCTCAGCATTCACCTACAGGCTCATATTGATATACACATGTTTGTTGTTGATGTCTGTTATCATTTCTTAACAATCAGCATTTTGGATATAACTCATGTTATTAAGTTGTGTTTTTCCCGTAATTTTCCTACCTTTTTGTATCCTCCTTGGGGTTTCAGAAGTAAATTTTGCCTTGCCTTGTCTTGCCTTGCCTTGCCTTGCCCTGTCTTGCCTTGCCTTGCCTTGTCATGTTCTGCTTTGCCTTGCAGTAATACAAGGCATGGTGAATGTAGAATGTTCGATACAGGGTAGGCGGCTGTACGGAAAGCTGTATTGAAGATTAAGGAAGTAAGGAGGGAGATAAGAGAGCCGGGAGGGTGTGAGAGAGGATTGATGTAAATCAATAAAGTAGCGCAAGATGTTATTAACGTATAATCAGCCCAAGGGGCAGCCTGTATTTTCCCACAGCATCACCTCTTGCCGTCTCGCCCAGAGGGCCATAGCGGGGATGTGATTGTCAGGTCACAGAGGTCGTGCAAAACCGTCAGGTTGTCCTCATTCTTCGAGATAGCAAAAATACTTTGCCAAAAAAATCATTATTTAATTGTATGACACAATTGTTTGTACCTGTAGTTTTATTTGCACCTTTCTATGACCTTGCAAATAGTTGATATGCCCCTACGCTTGGTGCAACGGTTGACATTTTGATAAAGCCATGCTTTTTTTTCCGCCAACACAAAAACAACGAGACAGAATTTATTTGTGAATTAATTAAAATTCGATAGCACTTACAACCTCACCAAGAGCCCCATCCCAGCACCTAAATATCAGTCCTCTGGCAAGCAGCAGACAGTCCTTGAACAAGGGCACAGACTGGAATGACAGGAAAAGGAGACAGGGCAGACTGGAGGACCTTTTTTGCGGAGGTCGAGAGTCGGAAAGGCGTCCAGATAATTACAGACTAAGAGTCCATAATTATAGGTCTGACCGAGCCTAAGTTGACGTGTACTACTGGATCCTTACTTAGGTTTCACCTCACAGACGACATCACCGAGACTCTGAATGCCGCGTGAGAAAGGTCAGGGCTTAGAGAGTAACGTGGTAGCCGATGGCTGGATTACGCACACATAACCTGCGTTACAGTATAGGGGGATGGTGCAACACTGGATTGTCATCTGCCAATACTGTGGCTACATACCTGGAGGGGTATTCATAAGACCTTATTAGAGGCACTTGACCGTATGGTGGCGCTGTTTGAGTTGGCCGCTAAAGCCGCTTCAAATGTCCCACTCTTCATGCATTGGCCTCCTGACCAGTGCATTCATCGCTTCTGAAACACACGTATTAGTCCTCTTCTTTTCTTTATATTGAGCTGGCTCTTTGCAACCAACACACCTCATTGCTCACTATCGTCTGTCATTTCACATGTTTGCACTAGATTACACTGTTCATGTTCTTAGAAATAGTCTATGAAGTGGAATATTAGAATGCAAGGGTTGAATCTCCACAACTATTTGAAAGGCTTTGATCACAAGAGCACAGAGATTTATGCGTCGCTGACTTCGAAATACATTTAAAGATAAAGTAGAAAAGTATCCATAGACCTAAATAATTAGTATCATTTGTTGTCATTTGAAGTACGAGTGTCAAAACAGTGCATGTTTCTGTTGAGTCCATCGAGGATTTTATGTCTGTCGTAAAGATATCCCAACATATATAGTTGAATGGTAGGCTGGACGTGTCCTAATATGTCCTACAGACAGTGTGTCGTGCAGATGTGCTATGATGCATTGCACCGCACAAACGTGTCACACAGACGTGTCCATGATTTGACATGCAAGTGTGTCATGATGTGTCTAACAGAAGTGCAACACACGAAAACAGCTGACAGAGAACGAGATCATCGCCATGATAGTGGGCTGTCTGTGTCAAGATGTTGTATCGTGATGTGTTATACACATGTGTCATGATGTTTCAGAAAGCGTGTCATAATGTGTCTTACAGAAGTGCAACACACGGAAACAGCTGACGGAGAACGAGATGATCGCCATGATAGTGGGCTGTCTGTGTCACACGTACATGTGTCATGATGTTTCAGAAAGCGTGTCATAATGTGTCTAACAGAAGTGCAACACACGAAAACAGCTGACGGAGAACGAGATCATCGCCATGATAGTGGGCTGTCTGTGTCATGACCTGGACCATAGGGGCACCAACAACGCGTTTCAACACAAGTAAGCGCTTTTTTCCGCTTTGCCTGACACTTCTGTCAACTTAGGAAATGGTGTTTACTTTCCCTCACGGACTAGAGAGACAGCGAGAGAAAGAGAGACACACAGAGACACAGAGACAGAGATAATTGAATTGAATTGAACTGTATTTTACAAGGATGAAAATGTAAGGCTATACCTTTTCTTACAATCTGTCCTTGGCAGAGAGAGAGAGAAAGAGAGAGAGAGAGAGAGAGAGGGGGGGAGAGAGACAGACAGACAGACAGACAGACAGAGAGAACTGAATTGAATTGAACTTTATTTTACAAGGATTAAAATTTAAGGCTATACCTTTTCTTACAATCAGTCCTTGGCAGAGAAAGAGAGAGAGAGAGAGAGAGAGAGAGAGAGAGAGAGAGAGAGAGAGAGAGAGAGGGAGAGGGGGGAAGAGAAAGATTTCAGCAGTGCATAACGTCACAAACACCATGGAAAGAACTAGAAACAGATAGTGCATGTGAGAGGGTTTGAAGAGAGAGAGAGAGAGAGAGAGAGAGAGAGAGAGAGAGAGAGACAGACAGACAGACAGACAGACAGACAGACAGACAGACAGACAGACAGACAGACAGACAGACAAACAAAAAGACAGACACAGGGAAGGAAACACACACAAAGTTATGTATCCCAACTTCGCATGACCATAGAAAAATCAGGGAGTTATTAACATGTTAATAAGACTTATCCCCTGAGGGAAAAAGAGGATATTACAGATCGACACTGTACCTGCTTCAGACGACACGGCTTCTATCAAAGCATGCCTGAGGAAGCTAATACTTTTTGAGAGACTTGGAGGAAAGTTAACACGTTTTGCAGTACATTTTCTTTACTCTGCAGCAATCTTAGCTTTGGGAAGCTGTCAGCCTGTATACATAAATAGTAATTATCGGACGATTGCTGACTAATCCTTTGCCAAAACAAAAATAAATTACACTTTTAGACCTTTTTTTCCAATCTTAATTCAAGATTTTATTCTCTATGTTTTATGTTCAAGTTGATTCAGCTCTCTCTCTCTCTCTCTCTCTCTCTCTCTCTCTCTCTCTCTCTCTCTCTCTCTCTCTCTCTCTCTCTCTCGTACCCTCTCTCTCTCTCTTACTCTCTCACACACACATACACATACACACTCTCTCTCTGTCTCTGTCTCTCTCTCTCTCTCTCTCTCTCTCTCTCTCTCTCTCTCTCTCTCTCTCTCTCTCTCTCTCGCTGTATGATTGTGTTTCTCTAAAATGTTGTTAGTGAGTTTTGACTCATCCCAGTTGTTGTTGTTGTTGTTGTTGTTGTTGTTGTTGTTGTTGTTCTTCTTCTTCTTCTTCTTCTTCTTCTTCTTCTTCTTCTTCTTCTTCTTCTTCTTCTTCTTCTTCTTCTTCTTCTTCTTGTTTTTGTTTCACACTTGTGTAATGTTGTGTTCCGTGCTCAGAACAAGTTCAGCGCTATGCCAGTTGTACGGGACCAAGGCAACGCTGGAACATCATCACTTCAACCATGCCATCATGATTCTCAACAGTGAGGTGAGTAACCTTGTAGTGTGTGTGTGTGTGTGTGTGTGTGTGTGTGTGTGTGTGTGTGTGTGTGTGTGTGTGTGTGTGTGTGGTGTGTTGTGTTGTGTTGTGTGTGTGTGTGTGTGTGTGTGTGTGTGTGTGTGTGTGTGTGTGTGGATCTGTCTTAGTCTTTGTCTGCATCTGTCTATCTGTGTCTTTCTGCCTCTTCGTGTTGACAATGTCCTTTTTTTTTTGGGGGGGGGGGGTGGCGGTGGATACGTTACGATCAGATCAGACCTATTCTTATTTTGGCATTTCCACTTGTTTGTTTGCTTGCTGGTGTGTTTTTCTTACCGAATATAGCCTTGCACTGTGTACTACCTGGCAGGTACACTGCAGTTATACTTCGTAAAGTCGTACGACGTGGCCGCATTCTTCAACAGACGAATTCCGAAAATAACTCTGTCTGGTCTGTAAGTGTCGTGAAAGAGTAACTCTCCTTTGACAATACGAGACACGCTTTCCCGCGTGACATTATACTCCAACCACTAGCGAGCGGCATGTTTTCACCCGTGGACAAGGACCATGTGTGGAGACACTCCCATCACTATAGTGATTGGTCTACACTGTCACGCGGGAAAGCGTGCTTCATATTTTCCAAGAGTAATCACTCTTTTACAACACATACACTCCAAAAGAGTTATTACCGAACATTGTCTTATTATGCGTAATATTGAGTGTTTCTTTTTATCAGGGTCACAACATCCTGGATACAAACCATGCAGAGTTATTTCCGAACATTGTCTTATGATACAAACCACAACCGCCCTGATATGGCCCTTCGTGGTCGGCTGGGCGTTAAGCAAACAAACAAACAGAAAAATACAAACCACACGAGTTATTTCCGAACGTTGTCTGATGATACGTTGTTGTGAGTGTGTAATCAGGGTCACAACATCCTGGATGCAAACCATACAGAGTTATTTCCGAACATTGTCTTATGATACAAACCATACGAGTTATTTCCGAACATTGTCTATGATACAAACCATACAGAGTTATTTCCGAACATTGTCTTATGATACAAACCATACAGAGTTATTTCCGAACATTGTCTTATGATACAAACCATACGAGTTATTTCCGAACATTTTCTAATGATACGTGTTAGTGCGTGTTTTATCAGGGTCGCAACATCCTGGATATAAGCCACACGAGTTATTTCCGAACATTGTCTAATGATACGTTGTTGTGTGTATGTAATCAGGGTCACAACATCCTGGCCAACCTGGGGTCAGAGGACTACGCTGATGTCATCAACTTGCTGAAACACTCCATCCTGGCTACCGACCTCTCGCTCCACATACAGTGCGTTTGTCTGCTTGTATTCTTGTCTGTCTGTATGTCTCTCTTACCGTCTATCGCTCTGTTCTAGCTGCTTTCTGGTAAAAAAACATTCTCGAGGTGTACAGCAAACAATTCTTCACACGCTTTTCAACGTAATTTGTGTGTTGTCCACAGACTTCGTGAGAAGTTCTTCTCCATGGTGGAGTCGGGCCAGAGGACATGGGACGACAGAGAGTCCAAGGAGATTTACCGCAGCATGCTGATGACTGCCAGTGACATTGCTGCCATCACCAAGCCGTGGGACGTACAGCGCAGGGTAAGGCTGGATGTTGTTGTTGGTGGTTGTGGTGGTGGTCGTGGTGGTGGTAAAGGTGGGATGGCAGGGAATCCAATGAGATTTACTGCAGCAAGCTGAAGAAAACCTGCCCTTGGCCACCATCACTTAACCCTTGGACTTACAGCGGAGGCAAGGCTGGTTGTTGTTGGTGGTAGTGGTGGTGCTGGTAGTGGTTGTGGTCGAGATGGAGGACTTGGGATGACAGGGAATCCAAGGAGATTTAACCCAGTATGACAAAAACAAACTGCCCTGGGCCACCTCTACTAAACAGGGCCGGACTAGGCGAAGAGGAGGGGGGGGGGGGGTTGCCAGTGGTGGCCCAGGGGGATGTCCCCCCTGGCGGCAGGGGCGGATCAGTTCATTTTATGACTGGTTTTTTTCAAAAGTATATTGTGAAGATATGGGTGTGAAGGCGCGAAGCGCCGAGCCGACGGCACGAAGCGCCTAGCTTGCTAGGGGGGTCCGGGGGCATGCTCCCCCGGAAAATTTTGAAAAAAGGATGCAAAATGGTGCAATCTGGTGCATTCTGAGGATGATCATTACCAGTTTCAGGCAGCAGATTTTGTCAAAAAAGATTACCCCAAAAATGGAAACTCAATGTAAAATAAAGAAATGCATACCTCATTCAATATTTTTATTTTTTGGCTGGGGGGGGGGGGAGGGGTCCGGAAACCCTAGAACCCACCCACCCCCCCCTCGTTGTGGGGGTCAGGGGGCAAAGCCCCCTGAAGCTGACGGGTAGGTCATATTCTGAGATAGGAAAATGGTCGCTCCTTGCATGAAACGGCATAAAATAAGCAATAATTAAAAAAAAATTAAATAAGTAAGGTACATGTTTAGGCTAGGGGGGGGGGGTTGCGCAACCCCCATAACCCCCCCGGTAGTCCGGCCCTGCTAAACCCTTGGACTTAGAGCGAAGATAAGGTTGGTTGTTGTAGTTGATGGTTTTGATGGAGGTTGTGGTGGTTGTCGAGGTGGATGACTTGGGATGACTGGGAATTCAAGGAGATTGAACGCAGTATGCTGAAGAAAACCCTGCAACTGGGCCACCATCACTAAACCCTGGGACGCACAGCGCAGGGAGATGCTGCTTCTTCTTCTGTCGTGGTATTGCTTGTGTTCGAACCTTCCTCGCGCACCACAATACAATGCCCAACGTATACAACGTGGAGGGGGGTTAGTTTGCAAGTCTTAAAATAGAAGCAGCCGTCAATGAACGACAACCTTTACTGCTAATTCGAACTCTGATAAAATTGGTTTGTGGTCTTTCGGTTTGTGCATTTTTTTTATGTTGATGGTGATGGTAGTAGTGGTTGTGATGATGTTGGATTTTGTGACCGTATTTTGCATGCAAGTGTGAGTTTGAGAGAATATAAAGTTCCTGAAAAGAGCGGATAGCAATTGACCAGCGATGGATATGTGTGTTGCAGGCAGCGGACCTTGTGGTGACGGAGTTCTTTGACCAGGGCGACAAGGAGAAACACGTCCTCAAGCTGCAGCCACAGGTCTGTGATCACTTACACACATACACAGTTTGAACGATGCAAGCTTCTTCTTCTTCTGCGTTCATGGAATGAAACTTCCACGTTCACTAATGTTTTTGTGCGAGTGGGTTTTTACGTGTATGACCGTTTTTACCCCGCCATTTTGGCAGCCATACGCCGCTTTGGGGGGATGCATGCTTGTTATTTTCGTGTTTCTATAACCCACCTAACTCTGAATTACAGGATCTTTTCCGTGCGCACTTGGTCTTGTGCTTGCGTGTACCCACGAAGGGGAATAAGGCTCTAGCAGGTCTGCACATAAGTCATAAGTTGACCTGGGAGATCGGAAAAATCTCCACCAGGCGGCCACGGCCGGGATTTGAACTCACGACCTTCCGATTAGGAAGCCGATGTCTTATCCTCTACGCCACTGCGCCCGTCGTGGCGGTCGTTCGAACCCACGACCTTCCGCTTAGGAGGCTGGCGTCTTATCCACCATGCCACTGCACCCGTCGAACTATGCTAACAAGTTTCGGGTCAAATGTTTCTTTTACAGGGGTCACGTGAACCCTGAAGAAGAAATCTCTTATCCGAAAAATATGCCAGATAGCCAAGTTGTGTGTCTTTAATGGCAAAGGACGTTTAAACTAAACGACACGCATTGATGTTTTTGCACAGTTTAAATCATTCTTTGGTCATCGGTCACTGACAATAGAATATGAATTAACTGACCACATGTGTGGTGCCTTCATATCGTTAGTCAGATGAATACCCGCCGTGGTGGTCAAGTAACAACAAGATGGAATGGTCATCAGTCTAATCGTTTTCGTGTTTGGACAAAAAATAACAGACGATTGTGAACCTAGCGATATCATGCTGCAGTGAACATTATTGTAGTGAGAATCAAGCTAAGCAGTGCGTTGCAAGCTAGTAATGACTGGAGGCACTAACAAACATAAAAATGCATCTCACCTGAAACATTATAACCAAGGGCAAATTGTAACCTGCGTGTTGGTGTGTCACAACAGGCCTGTATGGACCGAGAGAAACAGGACGAGGTGGCCAAACTACAGATGTCATGGATTGACGGAATCTGTCTACCTCTCTATAAGGTATACATTCTCTTCTGTATGTTCGACACACGTCACAGCTCTTCAGTGCACGCGTGAGTGTGTGTGTGTGTGTGTGTGTGTGTGTGTGTGTGTGTGTGTGTGTGTGTGTGTGTGTGTGTGTGTTTTAGTGTGTGTGTGTTAGTGGGTGTGTGTTAGTGTGTGTGTGTGTGTGTGTGTATGTATGTGTGTGTGTGTGTGTGTGTGTGTGTGTGTGTGTGTGTGTGTTAGTGTGTGTGTGTTAGTGTGTGTGTTAATGTGTGTATGTGTGTGTGTGTGTGTGTGTGTGTGTTAGTGTGTGTGTGTTAGTGTGTGTGTTAGTGTGTGTATGTGTGTGTGTGTGTGTGTGTTAGTGTGTGTGTGTTAGTGTGTGTGTGTTAGTGTGTGTGTGTGTGTGTGTGTGTGTGTGTGTGGGGGGGTGGATGGGTGATTGGGTGCGTGCGTGCGTGTGTCGTACGTTTAAACATGACTGTGCTTGTCTTGATGGATTGATAACTTATTGAAATGACAAAAAGGTGATTAACTGTGGATAACTAGATGTATGTATCGTCTGTACTGTATAATATATATATATATAAACAGTATATACAAAAAAGAGAAAATTGTGCGCATATCTGATCAACTCACTGCTAAAATACAGGTGACTTTGTGTGAAAGTATGCTCCGCTCAATACTGCAACCGTGCTTGAACATTACTGTGTGTTATTCTTTGTCCTGGTGTGATAATAGACGATGTTCAGAAATAACTCCGCCGAGTTTGTATGGCCGGTTGTGAAAGAGTTACCTTTCCTTGCAAAACCTCTGCCAAATATTGGAGCGGCCAATCAGTAGCGAGGTGTCATTCGCAAAAACGTGGAGAGGACCACGTGTTTCCGTCACACCCCTCGCTAGTGATTGGTCCCTCGAATCAGTGTTTGGCAAAGGTTTTGCAAGGAAAGGGCACTCTCCCACTAGCCATACACACCCGAAGGAGTTATTTTCGGAATTCTTCTCTTATGGTAGTATGCTACACTGTGTGTTGTGTTATGGTAGTATGCTACACTGTATGTTGTCTTATGGTAGTATGCTACACTGTATGTTGTCTTATGGTAGTATGCTACACTGTGTGTTGTCTTATGGTAGTATGCTACACTGTATGTTGTCTTATGGTAGTATGCTACACTGTATGTTGTCTTATGGTAGTATGCTACACTGTGTGTTGTGTTGATCGTTACAGTCACTGGCCAAGATGGAGCCAGGCTTCAGACCCATGATGGACGGGGTGCTGAGCAACAGGGCACGCTGGGAACGACTGGACGCTGAGCGGCTCAGCCAACACGTCATACTGGAAACCGGAGTCTGAGCGGCGACTCGGCAGTGGTGTGGATTGTGTGCTGAGCAACAGGGCACGCTGAGCGGCTCAGCCAACACGCCATACTTGAGACCGGGGTCTGAGCGACTCAGCAGTGATGTGGATTGTGTGAGGAGGAGAGGGAAGTCTGACTCCGCTGGGACACAGTGTAGGGCAGAGAACTGCAGCGAGGCTGATATTTCTGTACGCTGGAGAGGGATGGGATAAGAGGGAAACATTGTGTGTGTGTGTGTGTGTGTGTGTGTGTGTGTGACAGTGTGTGTGTGTGTGTGTGTGTGTGTGTGTGTGTGTGTGTGTGTGTTTCGAGGGTGTGTGTGTGTGTGATATGTTTGTATGTGCAGGGCTGTACCAGGGGGAGGGGGAGATCTTGAGTTACGTTAGCCCCCCCCCCTCCCCCACATAACCAGCAAATGTATCTTTTTCTCAAGGAGAGACCGAAAAGACCCCTTTCAAATGCTAAATTTCATCAGCATCTTAGGCAAGCCCATGTACCCCTGCCTCATTTGGAAAGCCCCTCCTCATACCATAGGTCCTGCCCTGGTGTGTGTATGTGTGGTTTGGCGCGCGCGTGTGTGTGTGTCTGTGTGTGTGAATTCATTCTCGTGTGTATATGCGTCTCTGTGTCTGTCTATGCGTGCATGTGCATAGTACGAGAAGAACAGAGTGAAGAGCACTGATACGGAATGTGAATGGCTGACAGTTTTCCACACACAATGCTCAGTCAGTGACTTTCCTGGCAAGAGAACCCTGCACTTTCTTCACATCCGTACTTCCAGTGCACTACTCTAGTGTGTCACGTAGCGCCGTCTTCTATACACCCCGTGCCTAGCTATGCAGAACGTCACTTTTCTATTGGTTTGTGTTGGTGATATATTGGACGTTTTGTCTAACTAAAACTGTGTTTAGTTGTCAGTGATGGTGAGGCAATGTGAATGAGAAGATGCTTGACTTGGACTGTGGGCAGATATAAGTGTGTGTTAGACGATGCGAAGATGCTTGACTTGGACTGTGGGCAGATATAAGTGTGTGTTAGACGATGCGAAGATGCTTGACTTGGACTGTGGGCAGATATAAGTGTGTGTTAGACGATGCGAAGATGCTTGACTTGGACTGTGGGCAGATATAAGTGTGTTAGTCAGAGTTGAGAAGATACTTGACTTAGACTGTGGAAATATTTAAAGAGTGTTGGTTAGAGTTAAGCCGTTGCTTGACTTGGACTGTGATCAGATCTAAGTGTGTGTTAGACGATGATCAGATGCTTGACTTAAACTGTGGAAAGATATAAAGAGTGTTAATTGGTTAGAGTTAGGCAAAGGTTTGACTTAGACTGTGGAAAGATATAAAGAGTGTTGGTTAGAGTTGAGCAAATGCTTGACTTAGACTGTGGAAAGATATAAAGAGTATTGGTTAGACGATGACCAAATACTTAATTGACTTAGACTGTGGAAAGACATATATGGGAGTGTTAGACGATGAGCAGATAATTGACTTAGGCTGTGGACAAAGACTGTCGCTTCGACAGTCAGTAGGTACTTGATTGACTAAGACTTTTGAATTATGTGAGCGTGTTGGCCAAAGTTGGGTAGATATGAGAGTGCTGGATAGACGCAGAGCAGATACTCGAATTAAACTTTGGAAAGATATAGGATATGAGAGTGTTAGGCGATGAGCAGTTACTTAGACTGTGGGCAAATAAGAGAGTGTTGCTTCAACAGTGAGGAGTTACTTGACTGAGACGTTTGACACGTGTAAAAGTGTTGGTCAGAGTTGAGCAAATGCTGGACTCAAACTATGGAAACATATCCGAGTGATAGTTATAGACGATGAGCAGGTACTTGACTTACACTGTGAAAAGATATGACAGTGCTGTGGACTACCTGGGAGTTTCGGTCTGCTGACTTTGAGCAGTGGACACGCCGATCCTCGAGGGGTACGTCATAGTCTGCATGGCTGACGGCGTTGTAACAAAAACAACAACCACGGGTGTCTCAGCAAAGACAGAATTCGTAGCCCAAATCCGAAACAGATAGGGTGCTCATAGAAATCGTAACATTCAGTGTGATCATGAACTGAGAGTGTGAAACAAAGGCTGATGAGGTGGCACTCATGGTGCGTCAGTTGCCGTGTTTCGTACACTGAAGTGATCGACAGCAAGTTGCAGAGCCGAGTGTAACCATGAAGCAATCATAATGTGTTGTCAAAGTTCCATGTGTTTCCTTCTCTAATGCTGAAAAACTCCAGCGCAGGGGGGCCCTGTCTGCCATGGGCTTGGCAGAGCCTTTAGTCAACATGCTCAGATCACATGACTTGGACAGGGTTGAACCTGCGCGCAATGGGGAGGGGCACCTGGTTGTCCACTGAGAGGACCTGAACGTCCCTCCCAAGGTCACAGGGATATCAATCAATCAATCAATGACGCTTATATCGCGCATATTCCGTGGGTACAGTTCTAGGCGCTCTGCAGTGATGCCGTGTGAGATGAAATTTTATACGGCCAGTAGATTGCAGCCATTTCGGCGCATATTTACCTTTCACGGCCTATTATTCCAAGTCACACGGGTATAGGTAGACAATTATTAACTGTGCCTAAGCAATTTTGCCAGGAAAGACCCTTTTGTCAATCGTGGGATCTTTAACGTGCACACCCAATGTAGTGTACACGGGAGGAGGGTTCGGACACCGAAGAGAGTCTGCACACAAAGTTGACTCTGAAATAAATTTCCGCCGAACCTGGGATCGAACTCACGCTGACAGCGGCCAACTGAATACAAATCCAGCGCGCTACCAACTGAGCTATATCCCCGCCCATACACCTGAATGGCCCTCCCAAGGTCACAGGGATACACCTGAATGGCCCTCCCAAGGTCACAGGGGTAAAAAGTCAAAAATCAAGTCCACCGAGAGGACTCGTATGACTCTCCTGCTGTCCTGGTTTCAAGGGATAAAAAGTCGGGAATCATGTCCGCAAAAGCAGTGTTGACAATGAGAGTACCTGACTTAAACTTCGTCTACAAAATCGAAGTTAATTGTCCTTTCTTCTGTAGCATAAGGGCTGAAGACCAAGCAGTGTGTGCTATGAAAAGCAGTCATGCTTCAAGAAATACAATGTGGCATGATTATGCGTGGTGGTTTTCAGAGAAAAAGTCTGTTCAATATGGCAACAATGGTCCAAATATGTGTTAGGCCGCTCCACTGATTTCTGATTTTTTAAGAAATCGTATTTGTTATTTTTTCTGTGTTTGTACGTGCGTCAGTTTTTATTAAAGTGTTTTGGTATACCTATCATATGCGTCTGCCAGGGCGTAGGCCTGCGGGATATCCCTTGTCCATGTCTGATCCACGTAAATCGAAAACAAGCAAATAAATAAAGATAAGCACAAACAGAGACACAAACAAGCCAACAACAAACAAACAAAAACATCCTGTAAAATACAGCAAAAACAAGTACATTTTGGGAGGGAGTGGCAAAAATCATGTATGTGGCAAATCGTGCATGTCAGTGGCAAAAAAATACTTGTCACAAAATGGTTATTGGAGCACTCTAGATGAGTATACTTTTCATCGTTTGTGATCAGGAAAGATTCTTGAAGGAAAGTAGCTAGCGCCTTGGGCAGTTAGGGTAGGTGATATCGTGTTGTCTTTAATACAGGTTTGGTCGTGTGCAGATTGTATGCAGTGGATATAAGGCCAAATACAAATGTATGTTGGTTTAGGGTAACGCGACCGACCCTATTTTTTCCTCCGACCCTAACACTTTTTTTTCATTTCTAAAAAAAACCAAAAAAACTGTTGGCACATTTTGCGAACCATACTGAGGCTAAGGGAAGTAACCTCCTTTAAAATCGACTAAATTATTTTTAAAAAAATTAAATGATAAAAAGCTGATCTATCGACCCTATCTTTTTTGGTCCGTTACCCTAAACCAACATATCTTTTTATTTGGCCTAATGACTGAAATGCAAAAACATTTGTGATCCAAAAGTCGACTTTTTTTGTCATCTCATTAGCAAGTACATCATATGGGTTAAATGGTGGCCAGACCTGTGTGATAGCGGTGATTTTGTTTTCTATATGTGCCAGTCAGTGTTTTGGTTTTGCTGATGGCTTGTGTGTTGTTGTCTTGAATTGTTAGATACATGTGAACCTTTTCCTAACAACTTGAATTAAAATGTAAAATGTCAAGATGCCAACACTGAACATGTGATGAGCCAATGCAATTATAAATGTTTTCCGATTTTTGCTTGCTTGTTGTCTGTTCTTTCTCTAGCACTTTTTGCCACACATTGTTGAAGGTATTATTGTTCTAACTCTTGTTTCTATCATCATTAATAACGTTTGTCACAGTATTAGTACTATTTATGAGGGTAGAGTGCACCAAGTTGTATTTTATTAAAGTGGCTGAACTGAAATAGGCTCCTTTAGTTACCATCAACGGTTGCTAAATAGAGGAATATACTAAACGAAAAAATGTGTTATATATTTGAGCTTGTGAATATTTCTCGACACAGTTCCGTTTCCATCACAATATTAAGGAGGAGCGCAATAGACAAAAGAAAGCAACAACAAAATAATAACAAGACAACAACAACAACAAAAGACAAACAGCAGCGAAAGGCAACACCAACAACAACAACAATAAAAGACAACAACAACAAACAACAACAAAAGAAAATAACAAAGTATCAGGTGCAGAAGAAAAAACCAACGACAACCAAAACTAATTTATAAGCAAACAGTTCTTCAAAAAATAATTGTCAGTTCGATTTTACGAATTGTTTTGTGAGTGCTTACTTTCTCTAAATAATTGTTAACCTTCTATGATTTGTGCCGCTGTTGTGTATTGATCTGTTGATCGATTGATTGCCATGGTAGAATTGATCAGACTTGTACACAGACCAGGGGATGTAACCGGCACATTTTCAAGACAACCGTGCAGCACTGGTTACGACAGAGTTGCACACCTTTTCAGTGGTTCCATTGTTCCTTTCGTAAATTATTGTTTATTACTAATGTATGCTTCATTATGATAATGAAGAATCGCATCACTTTATTGTCTACTATCATGCAATAGTATTCGTTTCTGTTCCTTGCAGCACTTCCAGTGAATGTTTGGAAACATTTCAGAAAAAAACACCTGATTACAAAAACGATCCACTTTACGAATTGTTTCACCACGTCCGATCTTTTTGTCAGCGTCTGCTGAAAATTAGCATCATTTTGCGATAGTTATTCGTTATTATAACATTTGCTTTATTTTAAATGCAGGTGCAGGTGCAGTTCCTTGACGAATTTGTTTTACGAAATATTACTAACTGGCAAAATACGATATTTCTCTATTAATCATGTTGCTAATGTCTCATACATGTTCTACAAATTAATTTTGTGATCTCATAATCACATTACATATACACATCGATAAAACAAAAAGAAGTTCAGAAAGAAAACGACGATATTAATAAATAAAAACATCATACAAATCAATTAATATAATTGTATTGATACAAAAAAAAACGTATAACAAAACTGTTACACAAAATTTAAAAAAATAAGATAAGTAAAACAGTAAATACATGAATAAAGACTCATGACGAAAACTCACAATTAACAAGAAGAGCAAACGCTCGATCGAGTCACTTTCGCAGTTCTGAATATTATATGAGGCATCAGATGGACAGGAAGAAATTGCTATTCACAACACAATGAGTCACGTTCACATAAAATTTGAGCCCGGTCACTTTTATAGTTTCCGAGAAAAGCCCAACGTTAAGTTGTGTGTTGCCGAACAGAAAAGGCTAGTTATCTCCCTTGTTTTTCTGATAACGTTCGTAAAAGGCTACAGATGTAAATACTTTGATGTAAAGAATAATCCTACAAAGTTTCAATCACATCCGATGAACTTTGTCAAAGATATAAAATGTCTAATTTTTCCTTTGACGCTGACCTGTGACCTTGAAAAAGGTCAAAGGTCAACAAAACCATCGTTAAAGTAGAGGTCATTGGAGGTCACGACTAAACAAAATATGAGCCCGATCGCTTTGATAGTTTCCGAGAAAAGATATAAAATGTCTAATTTTTCCTTTGACGCTGACCTGTGACCTTGAAAAAGGTCAAAGGTCAACGAAACCATCGTTAAAGTGTAGAGGTCATTGGAGGTCACGACTAAACAAAATATGAGCCCGATCGCTTTGATAGTTTCCGAGAAAAGTCCAACGTTAAGGTGGTGTCTACGGACGGCCGGCCGGACGGCCGGCCGGACAGACTAACACTGACCGATTACATAGAGTCACTTTTTCTCAAGTGACTCAAAAACATTACTGAAGTTGGTGTGTACTCTGAAAGCGGCGTATGGCTGCCTAAAATGGCGGGGTAAAAACTGTCATACACGTAAAAAAAAAACACACGAGTGTACGTGGGAGAAGAAGAAGAAGGTGTGTACTAAAAGCAAAGAGACAATAGCGACAAAATAAAATCAAATCGAAGTATTCTGATTATTATTTGATTATTTTATTTCTGATTGTGTTCTTTACTGTGATTAAGTTATGGATTAGAACATGTATGTATGTGTTTGTTATGCTCTTATGTACTTTAAACAGAAGACAAAACCGTTTCGTATTTTCTTTATGTAGTTTTAACGTGCGGGTCAAAAGAAACAAGATCAAGCTCTCAATATGAAGAGTGCGCAAGAGGCATGTTTGTAGAGCATACAAAAACACAAAAGTTTAGCGATAATATTTTGTTGTGTTTCCCTTTACTAATACTCATGTGCATGTATTTAATTTCCTTCAAGATTATCTGTGTGTGTGTGTGTGTGTGTGTGTGTGTGTGTGTGTGTGTGTGTGTGTGTGTGTGTGTGTGAGAGAAAGGGAGAGAAAGAGGGAGAGAGAGAGAGACAATTAATTTATCTCATTTTCCCGCAAATAGAATTTTGCTGTGAATTACTCAATAAAATACTTTCACCCCAGGACCAACAAGGTTGTTATTGATGAATTGTGATAAAACTTTAAAAAGTGTACAAAACAATACAACCCACAAAAATGCTGATAACTTATACATCTGTTGACCGAATTACTTCACACGGCATAAATAAATCCCTGCGCCTTGAATATGTGCGCGATATAAATTGCATAAAAAAAATTTTTTTTTTAAATCCCTGCGCTTAGAACTGTACCCACGGAATACGCGTGATATAAACCTCATATTGATTGATTGATATTTGTGACCCTCCACCACGGAATGAGTCGCATGTTACCTTTTCATATTTTTACATTTTCTTAGTTTTTTTTATTCTCTATCCAGTGGTGAAAACCGTTTTAGAAAAGATTGAACACTTTTCGAGTTATAAGCCTGTGACTATGGTGATCCTCACACTGTTACTAGACACCCCCCGGACTTATATTCTGCCGCGTGAGGTGACATGCGACTCATTTCGTGGTGGAGGGTCACATTTGGTGTACATTAACTTCACCTTAAGTCAATCCCCGAATTTGGAAACTTTTTTTTAATTTGCACAAACGTCAGACCATTAATTGACCTACAAACTTGCCACTCTATGGACTGGTCATTCAATAGCTAACTGTAGTTAATGTACACCATAGTAAGTAATTCCGCCAACAGATGTAAAAGCAATTAACATTTTTGTAGGTTGCATTTTTTGATGGCCACCCGGTATGTTACATCTGTTTTTATATAGTTATATTGTTGTAACAAGTAAATAACTGATTCATAATGCAGAATTTCTCTGGAGCTAGCCCTTTGTGATCTCATGTGTACCCATAGCTGTGGTTATTGTACTGTTCAGAGAGTTGTTACTCAAGCTATAAAAAATGACGGCATAATTTGTTTCCTATTGCAAAGGAAAAACAAGGTTGTTAATAAAATGTTGCCATAGACTATATCTGTGTGTGTGTGTGTGAGTGTGTGTGTGTGTGCGAGTGCTGTGTGTGTGGGTGAGAGTGTGTGTGTGCTGTGTGTGTGTGTGTGCTGTGTGTGTGTGTGTGAGTGTGTGTGAGTGTGTGTGTGTGTGTGTGTGTGAATGTGTGTGAGTGTGCGTGTGTGTGTGTGTGTGTATGTGTGTGTGTGTGTATGTGTGTGTGTGTGTGTGAGTGTGTGTGTGCTGTGGCTTTTTGTCTGTCTGTTTACCTCTGCCTGACTGGGGAAAAGAATTCCACACACAGGGGAAAAAAACACACACATCATACCACCTTATCTCTGAGAACAGAGCATATTTATTTTGAATATGTTGAAAGACTGACAATTCCACTTTTCTCTTCAGCTGTTTTTGGATTTCAGTTTCGCAGGCAAAAAAGTTTTCCGAGATGGGTTTATTTAAAAAAATATATATTACCGCAGATATATATTACATGCACTGTCAAAAGATTGTAAATGATGGTAAAAAACATATTGGTCTCATAAAAATTGCACTGACAGATGCTGCACATATTCATTAACATTTGCATAATTTAACATTCGCATGTGTCACATGACAAAGGCACATATCTGAAAAACACACGAGTGAAGCTAGGAAGAAGCGTTTCACGGGGAAATCTCGCCGCGAGGAAGCCTAGGATTGTACCAGAGTAGGTGATTGGCCCTGTTGAGGCGCTCGCCATTGCGAGAAGTCATTAAGGCGGCTGCACAGCTGCTAATCCCATTGGATGTTTTTGGCTGTTCACAGACCATTGCAGACGACTCTCAATCAATCAATATCAATCAATATGAGGCTTATATCGCGCGTATTCCGTGGGTACAGTTCTAAGCGCAGGGATTTATTTATTTTTTGTAAAAAAATTTTTAATGCAATTTATATCGCGCACATATTCAAGGCGCAGGGATTTATTTATGCCGTGTGAGATGGAAATTTTTTACACAATACATCACGCATTCACATCGGCCAGCAGATCGCAGCCATTTCGGCGCATATCCTACTTTTCACGGCCTATTATTCCAAGTCACACAGGTATTTTGGTGGACATTTTTATCTATGCCTATACAATTTTGCCAGGAAAGACCCTTTTGTCAATCGTGGGATCTTTAACGTGCACACCCCAATGTAGTATCAGTATCAACCAATCATGTTTAATTCTTGGCAGGCTAACACAAAATCTTTTCATATACACCCTTGCTGTTTTGGAAAGCAAGTGTCTGGCTGCAAGCATTTCAGAAAAAAACATCTGCATACACCCATGCACACAATCAGTATTTGAGACACATTGTTCATAAGGCTTTCACATACAATTCACCAGGTAAAGCATGCAGATATCAATTGCTTGTGTACAATATTGCTCAAAAATAGAACTGCCTTCTTAGCCTTCAAAAATGAAGTGTCCAAAAATATCAAAACTCAGCTGTCAAGTGGTCAAAAAGCCTTTCCCTCATCCATTATGCACACTAGCCCCCCCCCCCTCCCCCACCACCACCACCCCCACAAACAATAGAGAGAGACTGAGAGAGAGTGTGACAGAAAGAGGCAGAGAGAATTAGGCTCACATGTATAAACAGATTAAATAAAAAAAAATATAGCAGGAAATGGAATGTTTCTTTTCAACTCATCTTATATTATCACACTGTTCAAGACACACCAACAAAATCATTCAACTATAACCAATAAGCAAGCAAGCAAGGAAACAAGCATAGAGCCAGAAGAGCTGACCCAAAACAGGTAAAAAAAAGTCCTTGTCACCCTTCCCCAGGTCTCAATATCACAAACAGCAGTGTACATGTCATGCCCACATCAAAGAACAACCCACGGCACCCAGGTGTTGTTGTGATACTTGGGGTTGCCACGGTCGTCATTCGGCTTGTTGCCGGGGGTAACCATGGTGTAGGAATACTGCAACAGTCGCTGAAACAGCTGGTCCACAATGGCGGGGTTGCTAGCGGCAATATTGTTGTACTCGCAGGGATCAGAGGGAATGTGGAACAGACAGGGAGATTTCTCTGGCTGACAGTTGGTGCTGGCGTTGGCAGGCTTGGGGCCGCAGTTGATCGTGACAGGACCTGACCTTTGTCGCGATGAGACAGGCTGCACTGATTCGTCAACAGACATCCTGTTTATGAACCTGTCGTCCTTCACACCAGAAAACCTTGAACGACTGGACAGAACATCTGACACTGTCCTGACTTTATGCTGACTCGGGTGGCTGAGAAGCATGTCCTCATGATCAAAGCTATCAGAATGAAAGTTGTCCACATGCAGTCTGTCTTCATCGCCAGAGAGCTGCCACCGTGGGTACCAGTCATTGTATCCATTGCCAATATCCCCGGACACCAACTTAAAGTCACCCACCCGTAGCCCTGCAATTTCATTGAGGGGGTCAATGTTGTGCAGCATTTCCGTCCTGATCGCAGCGCCATTTGTGGACAACATCTGCCAGGCGCTCACTCCGTCCAGGTTTTTCAGTTTCTTGGGGTTGCCTCCGGCAGCTTCGTAGAGCGTAGGCAGCCAGTCACAGACGTGCAGCATCTGTTGGGACACGTAGCCTGCTTTCTGCAGCAGTGGGCTGTGGAGGAAGCCAACACCTCGCACCCCTCCCTCCCACAGCGTGGCTTTTAGGCCTCTGTAACACAGTGTAATAACAATGTGATATGATTTAGTATTACAGGAAAACTATCCTCCCTTATACATGATAGCTTTCATGCCTATGTAACACAATGTTATGACACTGTTTTATTGTCTGGAGTACTTTGGGTGTTCTTACTTCGTATGTTTTACTTTTTGTTTTTTAAAGTTGTTGTCATATGTTGTTTTGGCTGTTTTAAGAGCAGATGAACCACACTTTTCCATCAATTGTATTAATTGTATGGACAATAAATGATCTGATGTCTTTATGTCTTATGTGTAAAATGGAAAAATATCCTACATACGAGAAAGAGACCACACATGTGATAAATAAACCATCTCTTCACATGTGTGCATATCATGTAAATGAGCTCGGGTCAAAATACAGTCAGATCTGACCCTTTCCGTCTGTAGCCTTTAGAGAGAAACACATCTTTTATCAAGCAGGCACTGCACAACACACAAAGACAAGACAAGTTACAAGACAAGTATCCTATATAGGAGTTCATTACTGGCATGCATGCCTACCTCAAAGGGAAGTTATTTGCAGCGTTGAAGTCAAACCCATTAGCTGGTCCACCGTTGTCTGTGGTGAACACGATGACAGAGTTGTCTGCCATGTTGTTTTTCTGCAGTGCAGCATACACTGCCCCAACCCCATCATCCAGCGCTGACACCATGGCTGCACAAAACACCACACAGACACACAGACATGAAGATCGACTAAAGCACTGTTCTTTTACAAGGTTTAAGCATCCTTATTCTGTTAACAATGAATACCCTATCAGGCCTGAAAGTGGCGAGTATTTTACTCGCCATGGCGATTAGAAACATGTAACTGGTGAGTAGAAATATGTTCATCTACTCGCCAAATGCGAGTAAAGTTGCTGAAACAATTAAATTGTTGGTTTGGCTAGAAAAGTTTGCTCTCTGGCTAGTACATTTTCAGAATCACTAGCCAAAGGCAAGTACACCATTTGTTAGACTTTCAGGGCTGCCTATTGTCTGGCAGAATAGATTATAAAAGAGTAAACAGATCTTTAAATACACAAAGAAAGACATTCTGACGATAAAAAGACAGATGGACTGCATTGAAATATAAACAGATAGAAAGAATGAATGAATGAATGAATGAATACGCGTGTGCCAATGGCAGAAGAAACAAAATGTGTGTAATATGTTCAAAGTAATAAATTTAGCCACCAGTACTATAACTAAGCAGCCGGCGCCAGTTTATAAGCTCAAATAACTTTTGATTCCCTTATGAACAAAAATGGGCAAACATTTTTATCGACGTCACATACAAGTCCCACATATCCCTCATAAACCACGACTTATTGTTGAGAAACTACCTTCCTGTATTGAGAGATGAATGTTTGACCTAGTAGTGAAATGCGGGCTTACTTGGAAATGGACCAACACAGTTGTAGTGATTTTTGTTTTCACAGCGAGGAATGGCTTGTTATCAAATGGCTACACACCAACGAAGGTGCACTGATGTTTATTCTTATACAGCCAATATCTGCCCTGGCAATAACCTCTGTATAACAACCACCTGCCCAATAAACACCCTAAATACAGTATCCCTGATGATTTTTTTGCTACATATATAATTCACTTTTCCGCATGTCTATATAAATTATAATGACCACTGTTGGTTGGTCCCTGAGGTGATTGTTATGGAGGTTTGTTCTTGTCATGAAAATGTTATTTGAAAATGAATGCACACAAGTGCAGATGTAATCTTCTTCTTCTTCTTCTGTGCTTGTGGGCTGTAACTCCCATATACACTCATAGGCACAAGTGGGCCCCGCTTTTACGTTTCCCCCCAGCCATTTAGATAGTCATACTCCAATTTGGGGGGTCAGATGTATTGATGTTTTTTCTCACATTGAAAAAAGGGGTTATCTAGAGATGAATTCCTACCAGCATAGATGCGACGTTGCTTGTTCTCAATGTGAGGAAAACGGTCGATGTAGCTCTGTGGTGCCTGAAGGGGGGAGGGGCTGTTCCCATTACCGCTGTGAACTGCTTGGTATGGCAGATACAGGAACAAGGGCTGCACACACACGAAGAGTTGCAAGAAACGATGCATGTTCAGAAATATCTGTGCAGGGAAATAACTCTGTTGGATTTGCATGGGTTGTGGAAGAGTGAATACTCTTGCTTTTAGTGAGTCAAACTTTCCCACGTGGCATTATAGGTCAGTTTGTTTTGTTTGTTCATTCATGGGCTGAAACTCCCACGGCTTTTACGTGTATGACCGTTTTTACCCCGACATTTAGGCAACCATACGCCGCTTTCGGAGGAAGCATGCTGGGTATTTTCGTGTTTCTATAACCCACCGAACTCTGACATGGATTACAGGATCTTTTTCGTGCGCACTTGGTCTTGTGCTTGCGTGTACACACGGGGGGTGTTCGGACACCGAGGAGAGTCTGCACACAAAGTTGACTCTGAGAAATAAATCTCTCGCCGAACGTGGGGACGAACTCACGCTGACAGCGGCCAACTGGATACAAATCCAGCGCGCTACCGACTGAGCTACATCCCCGCCCTTATAGGTCAGTTACTTGCGAGGGGTGTGTCTAAAACACGTGGAAAAGGAGCATATGTGCCAAAAGCTTGGTCTACTAAAAGCAAGAGTATTCATTCTTTCACTTTCTTTCTTTCTTTATTTGGTGTTTAACGTCGTTTTCAACCACGAAGGTTATATCGCGACGGGGAAAGGGAGGGGGGGAGATGGGATAGAGCCACTAGTTAATTGTTTCTTGTTCACAAAAGCACTAATCAAAAAATTGCTCCAGGGGCTTGCAACGTAGTACAATATATTACCTTACTGGGTGGGAGAATGCAAGTTTCCAGTACAAAGGACTTAACATTTCTTACATACTGCTTGACTAAAATCTTTACAAACATTGACTATATTCTATACAAGAAACACTTAACAAAGGTAAAAGGAGAAACAGAATTCGTTAGTCGCCTCTTACGACATGCTGGGGAGCATCGGGTAAATTCTTCCCCCTAACCCGCGGGGGGTCACTCTTTCACATTCCACACAAACCTGACAAGAGCTATTTAATTCCGGAGTTCGTCTATTATACAAGAATTCTTTCAGCAGTCCATATGAAACATCTACAGACTAGGGTTGGCAGGTACACAAACATACACTGGCTGTTAACACAAACACACACGCATGCACACAGACACACACACAAACACACACATACATTCACACACACACCCAAGCACACACACAACTTGCACACTACACACACACACACACAAATCTAATTTTTCCTGAATATTTTTTTCATTTTGTCATGCGCCCTACCTGTGACTTGTCATGATTGTCGATGATGCTGACAGCCTCCTCAGTGAAGACAGTGGTGGAGTAATTCCCTGTGTAGTTGTTCAACACTGTCATGTCTCGCCTGAAGTCCAGTCCCCACTGAGTCTGACACACAATGACAGGTGTAATAATTACAGTGGAACCCCCCTTTTAAGACCCCCCAAATAAAGACATCTTCCCTTTTTACATTTAGTCAAGTTTTGACTAAATGTTTTAACGTAGAGGGGGGAATCGAGACGAGGGTCGTGGTGTATGTGCGTGTGTGTGTGCGTGTGTGTGTGCATGTGTGTGTGTGTGTGTGTCTGTGTGTGTGTGTAGAGCGATTCAGACTAAACTACTGGACCGATCTTTATGAAATTTGACATGAGAGTTCCTGGGTATGAAATCCCCGAACGTTTTTTTCATTTTTTTGATAAATGTCTTTGATGACGTCATATCCGGCTTTTCGTGAAAGTTGAGGCGGCACTGTCACGCCCTCATTTTTCAACCAAATTGGTTGAAATTTTGGTCAAGTAATCTTCGACGAAGCCCGGACTTCGGTATTGCATTTCAGCTTGGTGGCTTAAAAATTAATTAATGACTTTGGTCATTATAAAAATCTGAAAATTGTAAAAAAAAATAAAAATTTATAAAACGATCCAAATTTACGTTTATCTTATTCTCCATCATTTGCTGATTCCAAAAACATATAAATATGTTATATTCGGATTAAAAACAAGCTCTGAAAATTAAATATATAAAAATTATTATCAAAATTAAATTGTCCAAATCAATTTAAAAACACTTTCATCTTATTCCTTGTCGGTTCCTGATTCCAAAAACATATAGATATGATATGTTTGGATTAAAAACATGCTCAGAAAGTTAAAACAAAGAGAGGTACAGAAAAGCGTGCTATCCTTCTTAGCGCAACTACTACCCCGCTCTTCTTGTCAATTTCACTGCCTTTGCCATGAGCGGTGGACTGACGATGCTACGAGTATACGGTCTTGCTGAAAAATGGCATTGCGTTCAGTTTCATTCTGTGAGTTCGACAGCTACTTGACTAAATATTGTATTTTCGCTTTACGCGACTTGTTTCTTCTTCTTCTTCTTCTTCTTCTTCGTTCGTGGGCTGAAACTCCCACGTACACTCGTGTTTTTTGCACGAGTGGAATTTTACGTGTATGACCGTTTTCTACCCCGCCATTTAGGCAGCCATACGCCGTTTTCAGAGGAAGCATGCTGGGTATTTTTGTGTTTCTATAACCCACCGAACTCTGACATGGATTACAGGATCTTTTTCGTGCGCACTTGGTCTTGTGCTTGCGTGTACACACGGGGGGTGTTCGGACACCGAGGAGAGTCCGCACACAAAGTTGACCCAGAGAAATAAATCTCTCGCCGAACGTGGGGACGAACTCACGCTGACAGCGGCCAACTGGATACAAATCCAGCGCGCTACCGACTGAGCTACATCCCCGCCATCTTCCCTTTTAAGACCGTGTCTTCTAAGACTTTCAGTTCATTCCCTATCTAAATTTACCCCCATTTTAAGACTTCCCCGCTTTTAAGACCTGAGTTTCACAGATTTGTTTAGGTCTTAAAACGGGGGTTCCACGGTATAGGTTAGCAGTGTGTCAAACTGCACAGGTGTACGTACCTATCATACATTGTCTGCATGTGCTGGTACACTGGCTGCAAACTTTACCTTGTCAGTTTTACATTTTATAATTACAGTGCTTTCTATATACCCAGATGCGAATACCAACACTGTTATTTAACAGATAATGGCATTACACAAAACATAAAAGCGATCGGCAACATAAACTACAAACACTAGACTAAAAACAGTTACATGTACCAGGACTTTTCGTGTCTTTTCGTGTCTTTTCGAGTTTTAGTGACACCGCTCTTAGTTACCCTTACAGTGCGTTTATACTAGCGATCAGCAAACTAACTTGTCCACAATATCTGTTTTACAGGGTTATACTAATAAATCATATCAATTAACTACTCTGTTTTCTACTGCGTCCGTTCTAGTATTCAACTGGGAAAATACTCCTGAAAAGAGTCTGCTAGGCTACATACCATGTCCGCCTCGTACGTATGGTCGTAGTAATCTTCACAGCCTTGGTAGTACCCCAGGTGAGACTCAAACCCGCGGTACAACGGTGTATACTGCTTTGCAAACATTCCCAAGTGCCACTGCAACACACATCATCTTCTTCAGATCAACTAAAGTCTGAAAAAGTTCTTGTAAGCATTACAAAGTGCTCAAAACACTCGAATCTTTGGAGGCAATTAAAGCCAGTCAAACAGGATAGACTGTGGGTTGGCCATGTTGGGTTTGATGCGTGCATGCCTGGTTTTCTCCTGTAGATGGGTGTCGGCACAGAAGGTCTGCCCGCTGTCCTCAGCCAACATGCTCCGTCTTCATGGCAGCTCAAATTTTTTATCGAGGTTCTCTCCTCTAGATCCGCCGTGTTTCGCCTAGGGGCTTGCGCTGCCTAGTTGATAGGGTCACCTCGTAGAGGATGTGGTCATAGACCATGCACGGTCGGTCTTGGGATAGGGAAACGTTATGCTAGTCCGGAGGGATTACGCCACAATGGCCACCTCGCGAAGACCCAGGGTCCTAGACTAGGGAGGTCCAAGGGGGAGCACCGGGAGGGCTACCCCTCTACCCGCACCTCCAACACAATCCCTTCCCCTGGTAGCTTCATCCCCAAGGAGGAAACAGAGCTACCTGCAACACCCCAGACTGTGGGTTAAACTAATAGCCTTGTAGGAACTGCTATGTGAAGACAAAGGTTTGCAAGACCAATTACCAGGTGACAATAGCAGCCAGACTCATCACAAACAGCTCTCCATTATTGACTGGTGTGCTGTCTACCGACGTGCAAGACAGATTTGATACATCACATCATATCAAGGCATATATTATCATATACCGTACTATGTGAACACAAATAGTGAAGCTTCTTTAGGATTCATGTCTTTTAAAGCTACTGAACTTATCACATCTGGGGCTTTTATTCATGCCTCAGGCAGATATCCGTTTGAAAAAATACCAAGTTTCATGGACTTTCATGTGAGGAGTCAAAAACTGCAATTTTTTTACGAATTAATTTTGGTCTGTCTTCGGGCAGGAAAGCGTGGCCCTCGATGAGGCTCACAGCAGGTCCCGCATGTGACCTAATATTACATATGTACGTCAAAAAACAACATGGAAGTCTATTAGTCTCGGCGAGAGGGAGAATTCTACCTATATTTTGGGCACTTCATTTTAAGACATTGTGTTTGATTACATAAGAAAATTATAAAAGATGGTATGTGGTGGGTCCATTTTGGCACAGCCTTCTGCTCCAGAACGTACGTGATCACGTGAAATGTTAATTACATTTTGGCGGGAGATGTGTTTGGTTGACAACATTAAAAGTTTGTCTAGTCTTCTGTGAGATAGTTGTGTAAATCTTTTGACTGTTTTTATCGTAATCTGCGACAAAAATACAAATCGTTGCTTCAGCAATGCGGTGACGCCTGCACTGCATCTTTAAAAAAAAGTTATCTCCACTTTAAGACTGCAATCCTTCTCTGTAAGACCTGAATTTCTCAGCCCCACGGACATCTTAAAAACATTACAGATCAAGGCAACATAAAAAGTGGAGCGCCTGAACAATGTAGAAGAAATCACACACTGGCGTTTACACACAAGGGAAGACAACTCACTTTGCCCACGATGTGCGAGCGGTATCCCAGTGGGTTGAGGTACTCAGGCATCAGGGTTTCTTCCAGAGGCAAGCCGTACGGCTGATCTCCATATATCACACCATGCTGCATGCCTGTGGTACGTACACCAAGACAAAACAACTCAACAACTGCATGAAAATAAGGTAAAGTAAATCCTGTAACAACTAACATCACAGAAGTCCAATACAAACATTATAAACAAATCCATACGGTATACAGGCCACAAAAAAAAAATAGTCTGTTTACGGTAACCTGACCGACCCTATTTTTTTCGCGCGACCCTAGACTTTTTTTTGGCATTTGGGGAAAAAAAACAACAACAAAAAATAAAAAAAATCCCGACCTACCGACCCTATTTTTTTGGCCTATGTTACCGTAAACAGACCTATTTTTTTTGTTGGCCACATCACCACTTTAGGTCTCACATGAAAATACACTCTAACACAATCCTGTATGACATTATTCAGGCCCCATATCAAGATGAAACACAAAATATTCTGGATCAAATGCAGCAGTCAGACGTTTGCAACAGGGCCGGGTGAGGTCCACGAGAAAGTTACCAACCGGGTGGGAACCAGCCGTGGTGTTGCATTGCTTGAAATTGTGATTTGTTGTGATTTCAACCAATCAGACACCGCGGTTTGTTCTCCCACTTTAGGTTCATGTGCCTCAGCCCTGGTCTCCAAATTCTACATGTTTAAAGGGAGACAACCTAGCTCTACCAGGCTGGGGTGACATGGGGAAATACTGAGTCCCCTTGCTACAAGAACATGGCGGTAGCCAAGGTTCTGCAATGGGTCAGACCGCATGGAGCTTCACAGACGCATACAGATGAACTTCTAGTCTTAATTAAAGTAAGCCAGCTATTTACACATGGCTCTTGCTGTGCAAGTACAGTGCCGCCAGCACCCCAAAAGAAGACGCAACACCGACTGTTGCAAGCGATTTTTTTTGTCATGTTCAAACTGCATGTTGTAAAATACGAGAGGGCAAAGAGATCTCCAAAAGAAACATAGGTATGACTATATGGTATTTTAGTAAATCTATGATCAATGTATGCTTTTTACTTGAAGTCCTGTTTCAGCTGTTCAAAAATGGCATATTCTAGTGAGTTGTGACTTCATGCAGCCAAAGGCAAACTTTAAACAGCTACAGTACCACGTGCACAATCCTAAATATTCACTTTTCTTTCTCAGATTTTCTGTTGATAGCCTCTGTAAATTTGACCCAAAGTTTAGATTCCTATCTTGTTTCAGGTTTAAGTTTACTAGTGGAAAGTAATCGCTTTATTACCCCCCCCCCCCCACACACACACACACACACCACCTCCACCCCCTCTCAAGTTAGCAACAATTATTCAAGTGCCTGCTGATATAAAAGTGATACAAGTAACTAGTTTGCTGTAACATTGGGATCAAGGACACAAGATAGTAGTCTTCAAACATGAACAATTGATCTTGACCTATATCCTACAGACAAAAAATACATATCAGTCAACAGTGAACTAAAACTACAAAGCAATCATCGGACTGAAAAATACATATCAGTCAACAGTGAACTAAAACTACAAAGCAATCATCGGACTGAAAAATACATATCAGTCAACAGTGAACTAAAACAAAGCAATCATCGGACTGAAAAATACATATCAGTCAACAGTGAACTAAAACTACAAAGCAATCATCGGACTGAAAAATACAAAAGAGGCGCACACTATTGAGACTGTACAATGAAAGCCACATTTCAAGACCTCCAAAATTTCCACAACAAAATGTGGTTTTAAAAAGTATGTGATTTTTAAATGGAGACGAGCTTACAGAGGTTATTAACAGAAAATCTGAGTGAGAAAGCAAAGTCTTAAAAGTGAGGGAGTCTGAAATTAGAGGGGTCGTAAATGGGGGGGGGGGGGGGGGGGTCACTGTTACAGATACCTGTGTGAATAGGGTGTCGGCCAGTCATGAGGGCACTGCGGGTGGGGGTACAGATGGGGGAGACGTAGTAGTTGTTAAGAACGATTCCACTGTAGGCCAGGCTGTCGATGTTGGGGGTGGGGATCTGATCTGAACCATGAAAACTGACGTCATTGTAGCCCTGAAAGTGAAACATGATCAAACTTATGGTTAGGTAACAATTAAATCACTTATAAAATACACGTTCAAGTTCATTAATTGTACACTGCAATTATTCAAATTTATGCAAGATACCCCCATTTAAATTTGTCTGCTTCAGAAAAACTCAGTTTCTGGTAGTCTTCTCAGACCCGCAACAAGACCTTAATTGTGTTTGCTGGTTGTTTCAGCTCTTGCCTGATACACATTGCATGGTTTCGGAGCATATAAGGAATCAGCAGCTTGACACACACACACATACACACACATTGTTTAAATACAACCCTGTCAGAGTGTCTGAATACATGAAACAGAAAAGATAAGATTTTATTACTACAAAGAGGAATCAATTATACTGACCAGGTCATCAGCCACAATGACGATGATGTGTGGCCGCTGTGTCGCACTTGACCCACCAGTCACCACTGATGACATCACTGCGAATATCACCACAGAAACCACTTCCATCATTGGACCTAGCTACTCACACCTTTTCAATAGATGATTTGGAGTCAATTAAGTCTGTAAAAGATAATTGGTGAAAGTGTAAAGTTCATGCTAGCCTGAGATCAAATCACATGCTTGAGCGGTCATGTATAGAGTCATGCAACAACAATTAAAACATAATGCTGACAGAGTATATATGTGGAGCTTATATAGCCCTTACAGGAACACACACATGCACGCACGCACACACGCACACACACACACACACACAAACACATGTGCACACACACACACACACACGCACACCAGAGCACACACACCACATATTGCACAATCAACCAGAATATTAAATTACTAAGTTCTGACACACCCACCTTGCATTCAGCACACCAAAACTGCCTGGATGTATATGACATATGCACCCTCTTATCAAAAGCCGCTATCTCTGTAACAAGAAAACAGCGAACATTAAACTATATCGACAAGCTTGGCGGCCCACTGATAACTGTTGCAACAAATAATTTCAGCAGTCTTGAACTAAGACCGGTCCTGGAGAGAACAAAAGAGACCGCATAAAGCAGTTGAGAATATATATAAACCCAGGTCAGTGGCAATGTTTGTTTGCACTTTGCACTCAAATTGCAGTGACAAAGTTACACCATCGCTAATCTGACCACAGGCGGAAGGTATCGTCCACTGGACTACTACTATCACAGAACAAGAGGCGAAGCCTTCAAGGCTCACGTAAGAAATCGACAAACAGTAACACAAACTCAATCATTCCGTCACACATACACACACACACACACACACACACACACACACACACACACACACACACACACACACACACACACACACACACACACACACACACATACACACACACACACACAGTAAGCATTCATGTGAAACTGTGCAAGAAAGCGAGACCCTGGATCTGCCAATTAGTCTCGGCCCGCTCACAATAACAATGACCGAGACTTTCAGTAATTCCTTTGCGTGACGTCTAACCCTCTTACGTCATAATGTGACGTCTTCAAATAGTTTCTATCACACACGTCAAACACTTTTGACCGAGACGTAATCTTCTTATGCGAGCTTTATCCATAGACTCGGAAATGTTAAAGTTTCTATCACACACACACGCACGCACGCACGCACGCACGCACAGACAGACAAAGTTTATCATCGCATAGGCTACACTTACGTGAGCCAAAAACTACTTTCTGTGATAGTAGTAGTCCAGTGGACGATACCTTCCGCCTGTGATCTGACCATCCCTCTTCATACACACGTGCTTATATGTGTGTCCTTTTCCGCGTCGGATATCATGTGCAGTCTCTGTCACGGGATAATGCCGCTGAACAATACAAAACAACATCTGTTCTGTTGTTTTCTGTAGTCACAAGATTCAGTCAGCGCACAAAAAGCGTCTGCTCTGCTTCGTTGTTTGATATGCGCACACAATACAACTCTGTAAAATTTTGGAACCTAAAAACATAGGCTTGATTTAGTCGTTTGTGAAACGTCTAAAATACAAATATCAGTATGAGGGTGTTTAAAACGCATATGCACGAACAATTATTTGATGACAGTTAATAATCTTGACAAAAAATAAGGAGCGCACAAAACTTTGGTGGACATATTTTCATGTAGTTTTGTATTCGGCACACATACTGTAGCAAATACTATCCAATGAAAGTCCAGTATTTCTGTAACCTCTTGACTGTAAATTCCAGCGGAAGTTGATGATCGTTGCTACAGAAGCCGATTGTAATTTTGTCTTTTTGCGGGGATATTTGATACATTTGTACCTTCTGGGTCCTTTTTCCAAGCATGAACTACGGCTGGTATGGTGAAGCTTCGTTTTTCACGTCTGTGACAACTTTGTAAATTCAACGGAAAGGTATTTTTGCCTTGATAAGTTGATTGCCACCTGCCATCCTTGCCTTTTGAGTTTTGACTTCAGGTTTGTTGAGTTGAAAAACAATGGTTTTATTTTTTTATTGAGTTGAGTCGAGTCAAGCAGATGTAAGACTGTCAATTATTCTCTCTCTCTCTCTCCCTCCCTCTCTCTCTCTCTCTCTCTCTCTCTCTCTCTCTCTCTCTCCCTCTCTCTCTCTCTCTCTCTCTCTCTCTCTCTCTTCCTCTCTCTCTCTCCCTCTCTCTTAACCCAAAGAAAACCAAATATATGATAATTACAACTAGACAAAAACGACAGAATTTTACCTCAACTGGTCCCGATTTAATGATTGACGGCAATATAGTGGAAAAAGTCGACCATCACAAAGTTCTAGGTGTCCACATCGATAACAACCTGTCTTGGTCAACTCACATTGAACAACTTAGTAAATTAGTGTCAAAGAAAGTGTACCTCTTATCTAGAATTAAACACTTCCTTAATTGTCAAGCCAGGAAGTTATTTTTCACTGCTCATATTCAGTCTCTTATTGATTACGCATCCACTCTATGGGACTCTGCAAGTGATAATTCCCTAAAGCTACTCAGCAGATTACACAAAAGAGCGCTAAAAGTAGTATTACTCAAACAGACTACTCTCACCGACTCAGACTACATCAACATAGGGGTCCTACCTCTGAAGTCAAGAATGAATTACAACAAAGGAATAATGATGCATAAAATTATGACAGAAAATGCACCCGAAACCATTTGCTCAAAGTTCTCTTTGAAGAATTCGCACCACTTTATAAAACTAAACACTCCTCTTCCTAGGATAGACCTATTTAAATCAAGTCTTGTTTATTCAGGAAGCAGCCTCTGGAACGCTCTTCCGGACGCCCTGCGGCAATCCACCAACACAGATTCTTTTAGAACCAAATATTCTTTCCATTTAATGAACTCTATGAACAAATAAACTTGATTGGTATGTTTTCTTTGTATACAGTTGTTCATTATCGGAATTATGGTTTATTGTGACAAAATCACGAAGATTTGGCTCTGTAATACATTGTTTTGCTGAGCTAATGTATTGTTGGGTTACTTTCCGTTTATCTTCATTGCTTTACACCCAATTTTGAACACTACCTTATGATCTACAATGCTTCTACATAATGCGCTTCATGTACATAAACTTATATGTTCTACCATTAATGTTTTTATGTAACCTTTTTTTCCCTAGTCATAGTTATAGTAAAATAGTTTAGTCCCTCTTTAGGGCGAGGGCCAGATGCAAAAAAGCATATCTATGCTTATTCTTGTCACCCTCGAAAAATAAAGATTTGTCATTGTCATTGTCATTGTCTCTCTCTCTCTCTATCTTGTCAAAAGATATGTACTGTACTTTCTCATTTTCATTCTGAGTTTGACCAGAGAAGAAAAATGATCGTGTTGTGAATAGTGGGGGGGGGGGGGGGGGGGGGCATTGATCAGAGTGGGTGCTCACGGTGCTGATTTCATTCACACGTGAATGGAAAGTCAGGCAACTGAACACACCTTCAAAGTTCAAACTCTTTTAATTCTTTTTACCTCTGATCTCTCTTGACTGCATTAATTGCAGCATCATCGCAATGATTATGATGATAAAATGATGAGTGGGCAAAACTTAATTAACAGTGTGATGTCAATGTCAGGCAGTATTCACGAGGCCCCTCCACAGCCAGGGTGACGGACAAGCAGGAGGATGGAGGGGGGTGGAGAATCGCTAAAGCAGCAGTTCCAGCTTCTCCAGGAGCAGCAGCAGAAGCGACTCCAGATGCGACTGCAGCGCAAGGAGGAGAAGGAACAGAAGAATTCGGCCCACACAGCAAGGTCCACGGCTAGTGCCACTTCTCTCACCAGCCGTACGGGCAGCGAGTTTGGTATCCGCGATAACTTGGACCTCCAGGTAAGCTGTGGGGATTTCCTGAGGCCTGTCATTAATTGGCGAAGTCGACTACGCGAAGTATGCTTCGCGAAGCTGGCCACACGGAGCTTTAGCACTGAGTTTTCGGTACAAAGACTTCATTAAGGACTGCCTTCAGGGAATTCTGTGTATAGCTCTCTTCTTCAATTTTTCAGACCTAGCTAGCTGACTCCAGTATATATATATATATAAATAAATCCCAAAACAAAGAGACTGCCAACGTTCCAAAATTCATAATAATAACAATAAGTTTTTGATATTGTTTGTCTGTGCACTTAAAAGACCGTTGGGTCGATATATTTGTGAATGTATTGTTTTGTCAATAACAAACGTTCCAACAACCTACCTTTCTTGTTTTTTCCAGTATAGATATATATATATATATTTTGCAATATAATTTTGTTTAAGACTATTTTCTGTGTGATATGCGATGCCTCATGTTGGTTATGATGATTTTAAGTGTACATTAGTAACTGTTTGGCTATTGTTTTTCTTGTGACCTTTTGTTTTTGTTTTTGTCAGTTTTCAGTGGAGTCCAGCTATAATGAACCTGGGTATAACGAAATCCCGCTTTTAACAAACTGCCATTGATTTCCCGGCAGACAGCCTTCTATTTCTTACTTGTTACTTTCGGGCTACAACGAACCTTTTGAACTCATTTGCATAACGAACATGTTTTCATCGCCCCAGAGCCGTTTTGTCTCTAACAGTCACAAGGCTACAACGAACTGATGTCAATAATTGTCTCCAAAGACAAAAATACACAAACACAAGTGCACATCGCGTGATGAGCGAACTCTGAACAAACAGCGGGAGGTGCACGGAACAGCCACCGCCGCTGTGTTTTCACTATTCCAATCAGCTGCTAAGCTATGACTGTGCCCTAAAAAGTCGCAAGGCTATCTGCGTGTGAGGCGAGATCAAAGGCAGGTCCATTGTGATAGCTGGGTGGCCTTGTTTAGAGACACTGACCTTCTTCCCAGAGGTCATTGACCCAGTTTTTAGCTATGAGAGGTGGTTCCCCTTTCATATGAGAGAGGAAACACTTCCTGCACCCGGGTCAGTGACCGAGTTTAACCTATGGGGAGTTTAACCTATGGGGCGGTCTCTTTGATGTCTTGAGAGGAAACTTGGCCAGGGTAGTACATGCACCAGAACTGGTGGACACCATGAAATCGGAGATTGATCAGAATGTACATGTACAAGCTTTTACACGACTTTTTAAATTTTACTTCTAAAATTGTGACAGTAAAGTGAACATTTGAACTATGCCTCTATGGATTATATTATGAAGCTGTTGAAAACATGCAGAGATTGTACTCTCCAAGGAAAGATCGATGGGAGGATCATTTGAAGGTGAGTGGGAAAACTTGTCTGAAGGCCATTTAGGGTTGAAAACTCTACAGCGAATTACTGATATAACGAACTAAAATGTATCTCCCTTGAGATTCGTTGTACCCGGACTCCACTATACATTAATGCTCATTTCACCCAAAAATTTTTATCTGCTTATAGTAAGTTATACATAGTCTCTTGTACCAGGTTAATTTTGTTGTACCTGTTGGCTTTAACACAGCTGTGTTCATGCTGGAATACATGACAAGTATATGTATATGAGCCTTTGCCAAAAGGTGCCATTTCGGACCCATGTATTTTTGGAAAGCAAGTGTAATTAACTGGATTACCCCAACATGTTTACATGTATTGTGCTTTGACAAAGTGAGTTTGATGAATGCTTTTTTTAATGTTTTGAAGCCTGTTGTTGTTGTGAATGTTAAATAAAAAATAAAATGTTTCAAACATACACCAGAAACGGCCCCGAAAAATTTTGGACATTTTGGTGTCCTCGGGGAATTTTCGATTTTTCATGGTCTGCATCACTGCATCGGTTTTAATCAGCGTATTTCATACAGTCTAAGCATGCAACTCTTTGTAGAATGTGCAACAATCGTAATTAGAACCAGAATTTACCGAAAACCTCGCCCAGTAAATACCCGGTTATTTTCGAAGGGCTCATGTCCGCAGACCAACTTGTTTACAGATTCGATTTTCGCCGGTCTTGGTGCTTTGAATGGCCGCCATTTTGGATGAAAACGATAGTTTCGTGTTCGAGGAAATAAAAGCAGTGTGTTGCATTTGAGTCAGAATTTGCGAAGTTATTGTATCTAGCAGCTAAAAAGAATCGATGGAGTTAATGTCCAAAAGTAACGTTTGACACATTTTGTTATTTTTGCAATTTTCACAAAGAAGTTTCGCGAGTATTTGATACAAAAGCGTGGAAACCACTAGCTTTGCTTCTTTGGCGTTTCCGGTCACCGATTCGATTGAAATCATGGAGACGACGAGCCGTAAAGTTGAGAAAATATTGTACTGTCTGTTCAGGGTAAGGTGTAGATCTATACGTAACGTTTGACACTTTGTAGATCTAATATGTTTGACACATAATTTGCCCATAATTCTTCTCCCAACGAATTGAATTAGCTTATATTATCCCATGACCTGCCTCTTTATCTCTGTTAGCTGAGGAGGTGATTATTCTGAATATTCCATCACAACCATATGGATATCCTATGGATATCCCATCACAACCGAGTTTCGATCTCAACTGTCATTGGTCATTGTCTTTGATTTCAGAGTACAATTGAATAATTTATAGAGGTCATCTACATATTCAGAGTTTACAGATGGACTACTTTTTACATTTAGTCAAGTTTTGAGTAAATGTTTTAACGTAGAGGGGGGAATCGAGACGAGGGTCGTGTGTGTGTGTGTGTGTGTGTGTGTGTGTGTGTGTGTGTGTGTGTGTGTGTGTGTGTGTGTAGAGCGATTCAGACTAAACTACTGGACCGATCTTTATGAAATTTGACTTGATAGTTCCTGGGTATGATATCCCCAGACTTTTTTTCTTCATTTTTTTTATAAATGTCTTTGATGACGTCATATCCGGCTTTTCGTGAAAGTTGAGGCGGCACTGTCACGCTCTCATTTTTCAACCAAATTGGTTGAAATTTTGGTCAAGTAATATTCGACGAAGCCCGGACTTCGGTATTGCATTTCAGCTTGGTGGCTTAAAAATTAATTTATGACTTTGGTCATTAAAACTCTGAAAATTGTAAAAAAAAAAAAATATTTTTATAAAACGATCCAAATTTACGTTCATCTTATTCTCCATTATTTTCTGATTCCAAAAACATATAAATATGTTATATTTGGATTAAAAACAAGCTCAGAAAATTAAAAATATAAAAATTATTATCAAAATTAAATTTTTGAAATCAATTTAAAAACACTTTCATCTTATTCCTTGTTGGTTCCTGAAGAGAGAGAGAGAGAGAGAGAGAGAGAGAGAGAGAGAGAGAGAGAGAGAGAGAGAGAGAGAGAGAGAGAGAGAGAGAGAGAGAGAGAGAGAGAGAGAGAGAGAGAGAGAGAGAGAGAAAGAGAGAGAGTGAGAGAGAGAGAGAAAGAGAGAGAGAGAGAATGAGAGAGAGAGAGTTTGTTTGTTTGTTCGTTTGTTTGTTTGTTTGTTTGCTTAACGCCCAGCCGACCACGAAGGGACACACACACACACACACACACACACACACACACACACACACACACACACACACACACACACACACACACACACACAGAGAGAACCCGACGACTGAATATGTAAGTGATCCACGTGTGAAAACCAAAACATAACAGCGCGATGACAGCCAACATTTCTATCCCCGACTGACAAACAGTAACACTGCATGCAAACTGACTTGGGTCAACGATCAAACCAGCACGGCCCGAACTGAATTTGTTGCGCTGCCATTATCGTGCGCAATTCTGGTAAAAATATAAACCCGGTATGCCGAATTGAGTATAACGAAAGTCGATGTCAAATATACACAAGGATATTTTAAAATGACTTTCAAAATGTAAAAGCAGATAGCAGACCTTTTTATAAGCAATTTGAATGACTGAATGTCTACACTACAAGTCGAATGACGCCGTCCATTATGCTGACAAATGGGAACTAGCTATGCGCATGAATTCATTGACATGAATTTCCGACTGCGGAGGCTTTTGGCAAGCTGAAAACAGGCACGGGCAGGTTTTAGTGGAAAAAGTAAGTGTTTTTAATGAAAACGTCGGAGTAATGGGATAAATAGCTTACACACTCCGAGTTCTGATTATCTTGCATATTGTGTAACCTATATACAACTGCTTGCTACTTTTGGAGGCAAATTTGATTGAAGAAAAATTCGATCCTCTGTTTTTGTTAATATCCGTGTTACGATTCAGGAGGATACGTTCATATCCGTGTGACGATTTAGGAGGAGACATTTATGTCTTTGTAAATATTGTAGCCAAAGCTGAAAAAATGCTTTTGGGTTAGCAGGGGAAAGGAATATTTTCATGAGATTGTTTTAACACCACCCCCCCCCTCCCCAACATAAAAAAAATCAAAGTTTTTTTTTTTAAATTTGGATTTTGCTAGGATTTTACGTACAATTAATTAAAAAAATTCGATTTGATTGAGAACCTTGTTCCAGATGTACCTAGACATTAGGTTAAAACTGTATTCTAAATGTCTGTTTGAATATTATAGTTATTTTTGACGTTTTCATTGATTTCATGTCCACTGACTCCATGTAACACGTGACAGGTAGAACGCAGATTTGACCTGTTTTGAACATGATGTTACTTTTTTTGTGGTGCTTTGATGTTCCATAATTACCTAATCTTCAAAATATGAATGTATCCAAAAGGTCTATTTAATATCAAAGTTGTCATTTATAACATTTTGAATAATTTCATGTCCACTGACACAGTGTAACATGTGACACGTAGAATGCTGTTATGACTTGCTTTTAACATGTTTTGCTATTGTTTCTGTTTTCATATTCCATAAATAACCTAATCTTTAGATTGTAAATGAAAAGTTAGTGTATGTATAACATTCTGGTTGTTATTTCAAATATTATGAATATTTTCATGTCCATCAATATTTTTGTAACACGTGACACCTACAACAACATGTTTAACTAGTTTGAGCAAACTGTAACAACTTTTAGGGATATTTTTAACATGTGTCAGTGTTTCTGTTGAAGTGCTATATTTTATTTTAGGGTTTATACTTCTTGTGGTTACTTAGCAGAAAGTATCAGTTTTGACTTTTATGATGTTTGAGCGTTTTGCGACATTACGTGACACTGCATTCAAGATTTGGCTCCAAATGTACTTTTAAAGACTGATAATGCTTCTGCAGGGTCTGTTTACTAGAAATAAATCATTACCAGTTGTATGAAATGATATTAATGGCTTCTGTGGTCAGTTTTGTTGCACATGTGGCTTTTCTCAAAATTGGCGTTTTATGGCATATTATCAAACCGTACACATTTCCCAAATGCACAAACCATTCTTTTATTACACAAATGTGTTCATCAAAGACTAATGTATCACTTAAAACACCAAAAAAAATCAACTGAAAAGGTTTAGTTTGTCACAAATGTCCAAGCACCCCCCCAGCACCTTTTGGCAAGCCTCATATATATATATGAACTTTTTATGTAAGTGAAAAGTAAGTGAACAATTTGTTTGTGTTTTGCATCATCAGCTAACAGAGCCTGCACCTTTGGGTGCCAGTTACCTGTCTGAAGAACTTGTGGAACACCTCAACACACAGATCAGGGTATAAAGAGAGAGAGAGAGAGAGAGAGAGAGAGAGAGAGAGAGAGAGAGAGAGAGAGAGAGAGAGAGAGACTGAGATCATGTGTATGTATCTGTCTCTCTCAGCTGTCTCTATGACCAAGTGTTTGTAAAGCATGTGCACATGTGTGTGTGTGTGTGTGTGTGTGTGTGTGTGTGTGTGTGTGTGTGCGTGCGTACATCTCTTTGTCCATCCGTCCGTCCATCTGTCTGTCTCTCTGTCCCTATTGAAATTAGGCAAGGGATACAGTAAAACCTAAACAAAGTAACCATTTATTGTTCTTGAGTGTTGTCTGCCTGCACATCACTGTAATGTTATATCTCTGCCTCACAGGAGATGAAGGATGAGAATGGACGACTGTACAAACTGCTCAGCCAGAAGGACTTTGAGATCAAACAGCTGAAGAAGAAGAAGAAAGATGAAAAAACTGCTGTGATGGGTGAGAATTTCATGTGTGATTTTGTCCTTTACCATTAGAGACAACACCCATTGGCGCACCCACTCAAAGCTGTGCTTGTTTTCATGAACACTTAATTCTAGTCTTAATGCAGTATATTGTATGGTTTTGTGGTGTGAAAAAGCAAAAATAATGTTTCAATCAATAGTCTGTGTGTGTTTGTGTTATCTTCTTTTTTTAATGTTTGCATGTGTTTTGTCTGTTTTTCTATGTTTTGTATTTCTGTATATGTCTATTTCAAATAGGAAACTTGTAGATGTACCAGAATCAGAAATGTAATTGTTGCAATATTAGAACAGGTTAATGCCTTTGGGACATTAAATTACCAAAATCAGCAACTGCCATTGTAACAAATGATGTTTTCTGTTTCCAACCATTCCTCAGAGTCCCAGCTGACCAATGAGACGGCAGCGACAAAGATTGTCGAGTTGTCCAAAAAGATCAGAGAGCTGACAGCAGAACTGGAGTCTGAGCGAACAAGAAGCAAACAATTCCAGAGAAAATGCCAGGAGCTTCAGCTACATGTATGTGTGTGTGTGTGTGTACTGTACATGCATGTGTGTGTATATGCTTGCATGTTGTATGGGTTTCTGTCAGTCTGTCTGCCTTTATATTCCTGTGTACATATATATGCGTGTGAGGGTGTGTTTTTTGTTGTTCTTTTTTTTAATTTTTTTTCCAGAATTTTTTTCTTTCTATGGAGGCTCACAGTGATGAATTACCTTATTAATATTATTGTGCAAGTTCACATTGTTTTTGTTTTTGTTTCACATAGAGACATTTATTGTCCCAAAACTATACCTGCATGGGCCAAGCCAAAGTAGAATATGAATTGAAGACGGTTGTCATACTAAAAGCCTAATATTTTTATTTCATCTGGGGTGGTATTCAGTCATTGTTCAGTCATATTGTACTGATTTCGTTTGCTTTCAGATGGGATCTGACGTAAATTCTGACAAAATGTCAATGCGATCGGCGCCATTTGGTTCTGTCATCAGTCTGCAGTCAGTGGCCTCAGAGTCAAAGGTGGGCATGACGGCAATAAAGTGAAACCTCCTTTTTAAGACCCCCCCAATTTAAGACTCCCTCTCTTTAAAGACCCTGTTTTCTCAGACTTTCTGTTCGTAACTTCTGTAAATTTATCACTATTTCAAGACTCGATCCCTCCTTTTTTCTTCTTTTTCTTCTTCTGCGTTCGTGGGCTGAAACTCCCACGTACACTGCGTGTTTTTTGCACCAGTGGAATTTTACGTGTATGACCGTTTTTACCCTGCCATTTAGGCAGCCATACGCCGCTTTCGGGGAAGCATGCTGGGTATTTTCGTGTTTCTATAACCCACCGAACTCTGACATGGATTACAGGATCTTTTTCGTGCGCACTTGCAGGTCTTGTGCTTGCGTGTACACACGGGGGGTGTTCGGACACCGAGGAGAGTCTGCACACAAAGTTGACTGAGAAATAAATCTCTCGCCGAACGTGGGGACGAACTCACGCTGACAGCGGCCAACTGGATACAAATCCAGCGCGCTACCGACTGAGCTACATCCCCGCCCCGATCCCTCCTTTTTAAGACCCTGTTTTCTCAGACTTTCTGTTCATAACTTCTGTAAATTTATCGCTATTTCAAGACTCGATCCCTCCTTTTTAAGACCCGCTTTTCTCAGATTTTTGGAGGTCTTAAAAGGGTGTCCCACTGTACAAGACAAGATGTTATGTGATTTGATGTGTTGTGTCATGTGATTTGTGATGTGCAGTAGACATGTATAATGTGATGCGATGTGATGTGATACCATACAGTATGATGTGTTACCAGGAGGGGGATGAAATTGATGTGAAGGCGATGCAAGACAAGCTGTGATGTGACATGGTGTGACGTCATGTTATGTGATATATTTCAGTATTATGTGTTATCAGGAGGTAGACGAGGTGGATGTCAAGGCGATACAAGACAAGCTAAAGGCAACAGAAAGCAAGATGGCGGAGTACAGGAACCAGTGCCAGGTGCTCAAACAGGAAATCAAGGTGGCTCACAAGGTAAAACACAAATCCTTAGTTGTGGGACTCTGCTCTGGTACGTGGACCATTGTCATTTTTATTATTTTTGCTCACTTCTTTTGTTAATTTAGTCAGGGTCATCTTTTAAATGTCTTTGGTTTTTTATCTTCGTAATCCGATGCGTAATCCGATGAGTTATAATGGTTTTTTTTAGCACCATACTGTATTCACTTTCCTGACCAGTGTTAAGTCAAGTGATGAAAGAAAGATGATTTTGTACATAATGATTTACAGTGGTACCTGAGATGAAAGGACACCCTTGGGAACAGCCAAAAGTGTGTCTCCACATTGCAGGTGCATATAGCCTCTTATGACAGGTTTATTTTGGTGGAGATAATAGAGAAAGGGATGCCAGAAGGTGTCCTTTTAAGGGAGGTGTTCTCTCTTCGAAGGGGCCACACATCGCAGGTACCACTGTATACCTAATATTTTGTGTGTGTGTGTGTTTTTTGTCAGGTGTTAGCACAGCTAGGAGCTGGGTGAGAACGTCAACATTCAGTCACTGCTCTACCAACTGAGCTACCAACTGAGTTATATACATGTCTTATTTTGTGTTGTGTGTTTATTGCCAGGTGTTAACACAGGAGCTGGGTGAGAACGTCAACATCCAGTCATTGCTCTACCAACTGGCCACTGAGTTATATGTCTTATTTTGTGTTGTGTGTTTATTGCCAGGTGTTAGCACAGGAGCTGGGTGAGAACGTCAACATCCAGTCACTGCTCTACCAACTGGCCACTGAGTTATATGTCTTATTTTGTGTTGTGTGTTTATTGCCAGGTGTTAACACAGGAGCTGGGTGAGAACGTCAACATCCAGTCATTGCTCTACCAACTGGCCACTGAGTTATATACATGTCTTATTTTGTGTTGTGTGTTTATTGCCAGGTGTTAACACAGGAGCTGGGTGAGAACGTCAACATCCAGTCATTGCTCTACCAACTGGCCACTGAGTTATATGTCTTATTTTGTGTTGTGTGTTTATTGCCAGGTGTTAGCACAGGAGCTGGGTGAGAACGTCAACATCCAGTCACTGCTCTACCAACTGGCCACTGAGTTATATGTCTTATTTTGTGTTGTGTGTTTATTGCCAGGTGTTAGCACAGGAGCTGGGTGAGAACGTCAACATTCAGTCACTGCTCTACCAACTGAGCTACCAACTGAGTTATATACATGTCTTATTTTGTGTTGTGTGTTTATTGCCAGGTGTTAACACAGGAGCTGGGTGAGAACGTCAACATCCAGTCATTGCTCAACAACTCCGGAAACTTCCGTGGTCGCGCTCAACAGATAATTACTCTGCAAAATAAGGTGTGTTCCTGCACAGTACATCATTATTATTATTATTATTGTGATCATTTTTATGCGCCTAATCTAGATATAGCCCTAGGCGCTTACATATTAATTTCTGCCGTTTGAAATGGAATTTTTTACAGACAGACAGACAAACAGACATTTTTTACACACAATATATAACGCATTCACATCGGCCAGTAAAGCTCAGTAGCCTATTAGGCGAGCATTCACCTTTCACAGCCTTTATTCCAAGTCAAACGGGTATTTGGTGGAGATTTTTATCTATGCCTATACAATTTTGCCAGGAAAGACCCTTTTGTCAATCGTGGGATCTTTAATGTGCACACCCCAATGTAGTGTACACATTGATCTGGTTCGACAAATAAAGGTGTAATGTAATTATGAACAGGTTCTATGGGACAGTGAAACCTCCCTTTGCAGACCACAAGTGTGGACTGGGTGGCCGAGTGGTAACGCACTGGGTGGCTGAGTGGTAACGCACTGGGTGGCCGAGTGGTAACACACTGGGTGGCCGAGTGGTAACGCACTGGGTGGCTGAGTGATAACGCACTGGGTGGCCGAGTTGTAACGCACTGGGTGGCCGAGTGGTAACAGACTGGGTGGCCGAGTGGTAACGCACTGGGTGGCCGTGTGGTAACGCACTGGGTGGCCGAGTGGTAACGCACTGGGTGGCCGAGTGGTAACGGACAGGGTGGCCGAGTGGTAACGCACTGGGTGGCCGAGTGGTAACGCACTGGGTGGCCGAGTGGTAACGCACTGGGTGGCCGAGTGGTAACGCACTGGGTGGCCGAGTGGTAACGCACTGGGTGGCCGAGTGGTAACGCACTGGGTGGCCGAGTGGTAACTCACTGGGTGGCCGAGTGGTAACGCACTGGGTGGCCGAGTGGTAACGCACTGGGTGGCCGAGTGGTAACGCACTGGGTAGCCGAGTGGTAACGCACTGGGTGGCCGAGTGGTAACGCACTGGGTGGCCGAGTGGTAACGCACTGGGTGGCCGAGTGGTAACGCACTGGGTGGCCGAGTGGTAACGCACTGGGTGGCCGAGTGGTAACGCACTGGGTGGCCGAGTGGTAACGCACTGGGTGGCCGAGTGGTAACGCACTGGATGGCCGAGTGGTAACGCACTGGGTGGCCGAGTGGTAACGCACTGGGTGGCCGAGTGGTAACGCACTGGGTGGCCGAGTGGTAATGCACTGGGTGGCCGAGTGGTAACGCACTGGGTGGCCGAGTGGTAACGCACTGGGTGGCCGAGTGGTAACGCACTTGCGAGAGGTTGCGAGTTTGACCCTGGGTCAGGGCGTTAGCAATTTTCTCCCCCCTTTCCTAACCTAGGTGGTGGGTTCAAGTGCTAGTCTTTCGGATGAGACGAAAAACCGAGGTCCCTTCGTGTACACTACATTGGGGTGTGCACGTTAAAGATCCCACGATTGACAAAAGGGTCTTTCCTGGCAAAAATTGTATAGGCATAGATAAAAATGTCCACCAAAATACCCGTGTGACTTGGAATAATAGGCCGTGAAAAGTAGGATATGCGCCGAAATGGCTGCGATCTGCTGGCCGATGTGAATGCGTGATGTATTGTGTACAAAAAATCCATCTCACACGGCATAACTAAATTCCTGCGCCTTGAATATGTGCGCGATATAAATTGCATAAAAAAATATATAAAAAAATATTAAAAACATCCCTGTGCTTAGAACTGTACCCACGGAATACGCGCGATATAAGCCTCATATTGATTGAATGGAAGTCTTAGATAAAAGGAGGAAATCTTGAAATGAGGGTGTACATTTATCGACATTATGAACAGATTTCAGAAAGCAAGATCTTTTGGGGATGTTTGACTGCATGTATATATGCACAATGCCTGTAATACCTGAACCCTAATAACTTTCAGACTAATAGCTAATATATCTCAATACACTTTTACACAAACTCAGTGCGGGGACTCAGGACTCAGTGCGTCATTACTTAATATATATACATTGTCATGCACATGTACTACACTATACCCGTCATAAAAAAGTACACAGATACACTTTGCTGTAGATCTTTGTGATGCGGCCAGTTATACCAAACAATTATCTTTTTATTCAAATACTAGAGTTACTGCCCTTGCACACAATTACTGCCCTTGCATAATAATTAATACTGTCAGTCAGCAATGTGACACACAGCATTTTTGATACAAATGTTGTGGTGGCTACATTAAAATCAAGTATATTGCCAGAAAGATAATTCTGGCAATATACTTGGTTTAAATATAACTGGCCGCATCACAAAGATCTACAGCAAAATGTATCTGTGTACTTTTTTATGACGGGTAGTGTACAACAGAATGTGTGCTGCAATTTTCAGGTGGAAGAACTGAGGAGTCAGATAGAGGCCATGCAGCCAAAGTCACTGGAGAGCGAGTTGCTAGGCAACAAGACGTTGGCACGCAAGCGCACACAGGACGACAAGTACAGGGAGGAGTTGCGTCGTCTTGAAAGGGAACGCAAAGAGGCGCAGGAGGTAGGTCTCAGCATCTGATGGTAAAAAGGATCTTCGGATACAGTATAAATATAAGACTTTTAAACCAGAAGTCTGTCAAGTTGGTATTCATGGGTTGTGGAAGAATATTATTGTTTTCTCTTGTTTCCATAGAAGCCTAAAATGTCACATGTTGCGTGCCTCAGTGTTTCTATGGAAATTAAGGCAAGGAAAAACAAGGGAAAGCAACTCTTCCAAACCCATAAAAACCCGACAAAATACAAACAAAATGTTGAGAAAGTACGATTGAGTCACACCTGACTTGCACGAGCAAAGTAAAAACCATAGTATTTGTTCCACAAAAGTATCTGCAAAAGAAGACTGACTAAAACATGCACCATGGATCGATACAGGTCACATAATTTTATGAAGCTGAAACAGCTTCTTTTTTTTGGGGGGGGGGGGGTGGGGTCATAGGTAGTGGAATCCTCCTTTTAAGTCAGGTCTTAAAATGGGGGTAAACTTTCAGAGGTTATGAACAGAATGTCTTAGAAAACAGGATCTTAAAAATGTCTTATCGGGGATTTGGAGTCTTAAAAGGAAGGGCGTCTTCTAAGGGGTAATAAGGGGGTTCAGGGAGGGCCGGCGGGGGTAACGAAGACGAGTCGTGTGTAAGCATTTGCTTTTCTTGTTATTGTTGGGTACAATCGCTATCACTGTATGTGCAGAGAGAGGCATCAGAGAGAAAGAAACTAGAGGAAGATTACCATAATCTCAAGCAGCGCATGGAGGCAGCTAAGGCAAGGTATGTCATGAGACCTTCTTCCTTTTCTTCTTTTTCTTCTTCTTCTTCTTCTTCTTCTTCTTCTGCGTTCCGGTTAGCTGTGCAGAGAGAGGCGCCAGAGAGGAAAACCAATTTCTTGGGTTTTTTTGTAATCGTTCTTTGATTTAACTGTAATGCTTCTGTAAGTGTAAGCATAACTTAGGCGTCTTTTTTGTTTTCTTTTTATCTCCCCTTATACTTTTTGTGTAACTTTGTTTCCTTTTTACATTTAGTCAAGCCGAGCGTGACCCGTCTCGGTATTCTGCTAGCCCAGACTTACTACATTTAGTCTTGGTGATGGGTGGTTTATGTTGATCTTTTAGTTCCAACCTGACATATTGACTAAATGTTTTAATATCGCTTCATGCGACTTGTTGTTTTTTTAGAGAGAAAGAGAGAGAGAGAGTATAGCAAAACAAAATAAAGATGGTGACGGCAACTCCATGTGTGCAGGAACAAGGTGCTGTCGGGGGAAGTGAAGAGTGTCAAGGAACAGATGCAGACACTGATGCAGAAAGGTCACAACGACAACGAGCTCATCACTGCACTCATGGTAATTACATGCAGTCGTATGTTCAGACTTGTAAAGTTGCCATTTGTTATACTTCACTCTGCATAAGCATGACTGCATGGATGACAGCATACTTCTTATCGTGATTATAGACTGCTTTCAGCGAGCATTTTAACTCTGTTCCCTACAAGCTCACACGTAGTCAAGGGATTCCATGCAATTATTAATGTCACTACTTGAACCATCTGTAATGTGTGTTTTTGTCATTGAAAAACAACAAACCACAACAACAAAAATTAAAACTCGTTGCAAAACTAATTAAACTGACTGTAGTGTTTTTGTGCCAACAGAAGCAGCAGACTCAACTCAAAGAGCTGCTCAACGAGACCGACCAGCAGAAGTCCTCTGCTGAGCGCATGCAAGAAGCGGCAGCTCAGCAGCTATCCCAGAAAGCTCAGCAAGAGAAGAACGTGGTCAACCAGCTGAAGGCCATCGTGGCCGACAGGGAGGGCAAGGTCAAGGCTTTGGAGCAGGAGCTGGTGCAGCTGAAGAACAGTCGATTCCAGGTAGGACTTGATACAGTGGAACCCCCCATTTAAGACCCACCCCCCATTTCAGACCTACCCCCGGGCGGGGATGTAGCTCAGTCGGTAGCGCGCTGGATTTGTATCCAGTTGGCTGCTGTCAGCGTGAGTTCATCCCCACGTTCGGCGAGAGATTTATTTTTCAGAGTCAACTTTGTGTGCAGACTCTCCTCAGTGTCCGAAGACTCCCCGTGTGTAAACGCAAGCACAAGACCAAGTGCGCACGAAAAAGATCCTGTAATCCATGTCAGAGTTCGGTGGATTATAGAAACACGAAAATACCCAGCATGCTTCCTCCGAAAACGGCGTATGGCTGCCTAAATGGCGGGGTAAAAAGTGGTCATACACGTAAAATTCCACTCGTGCAAAAAACACGAGTGTATGTGGGAGTTTCAGCCCACGAACGCAGAAGAAGAAGACCTACCCCCCATTTCAGACCCCCACCCCCAACCCTTTTTATAACCTTGATTTTTTCAGATTTTCTGTTCTTCTTTTTCTTTGTCCGTGGGCTGAAACTCACACAAACACTTGTGTTTTTTGTGAGAGTGTGTTTGGTGTTTTGATTTTACCTGGCCATTTAGGCATCCATACGCTGATTTTGTGGGATGCATGCTTGCTATTTTTGTACCGTACTTTCCGGGTGACAAGGCGCTTTGTTATCTAAGACGCACCCCCTTCTTTTTAAAAAAAATTGTAATCCAGTCACCCATTGGACGCAGGGGGCCGATAGGGCGCACCAAAATGACCCAGTTTTTGCCATGAGAGGTGGTTCCCCTGTCATATCTGAGAGAGGAAACACTTCCTGCATCGGGGTCAGTGACCGACTTTAACTGAGTGAAAATATGTGTGCGGCCAGATCAAAGGCATTGTGATAGCTGGGTGGCCTTGTTAAAAGACACGACCTTCTTCCCAGGGGTCAATGACCCAGTTTTTGCCATGAGAGGTGGTTCCCCTGTCATATCTGAGAGAGGAAACACTTCCTGCATCGGGGTCAGTGACCGGTCAGTGACCGAGTTTAACAGAGTGGAAATCTGTGTGTGCGGCCAGATCAAAGGCAGGGCAGTACCTAGTAGCTGAAACATGCATTATCACAAGTTGTTTGACTGGTACTCAAGCGGTCTCTTTGATTTTTTTCGTATTTCATACACGGATTAGACGCTTCGTTAAACAAGACGCAGGGGTCGAACTCGAGGAAAAAAGTCGCGCCTTATGACCCGGAAAGTACGGTATTTCTATAACCCACCGAACTCTGACATGGATTACAGGATCTTTTCTGTGCGTACTTTGCCTTGTGCTTGCATGTACACATGATAGGGGAATAACAGGCACGATAGCAGGTCTGCTCATATATAAGTTGACCTGGTAGAAAAGAAAAATCTCCACCCTTAACTCACAAAGCACCACGGGGATTTTTCTGTTCATATAACATCTGTAAGTTAAAATTTACCCCCATTTTAAGACTCCCTCCTTTTTATGACCTAATTTGTACAGATTTTTGGAGGTCATCAAAATTGTGTTCCAGTGCTGTACACATCAATCTGCTGTGATGGTGTAAGTGTGAAGTTGGAATTTGTGATAGCTGAGGTACATATATATAAACTACTTTTTGATGGTTCGTCAGTACATGATGTCCAACATCTTGACTTCTTTTTTGCAGTGTAGGAAATTATAGCTTCTTTGGAACGCTTGATTGATTATGATTTGTGCATGTCTGTATCCGTGTATTGCATATCCATATAATCATGTGTTAAACTGTGTCATCAACAGGAGCAGCAAGAGCAGTTCTTCATCAACTCAGACAGGACATCACCAGAGTCCCAGTCACAAACGCCAGTGAACACACCCTCACATCCGCCAACGCCTGTGGTGACCATCCCCATGTCGGGACGCAGCAGTCGCCAGTCGACACAAGACAACTTTGTGGTCAGCTCCGTCACACCGCCCCAGTCCAGGTGAGTCCCAGCCAGCATTTTCATTTCTTTTTTCATTAAATTTCCATTACTTTACTATCCCATTGCTGGGAAATTCAGGTTGATTCCTCCCAGTGGAAAGCTAGCTGCAGGAAGAGTCTCGCTACCCAGGTGTGTGCTTGTTAAGGTGTGATCAGCCACCTTCACTTAATATGGCAGAATGACTGAGGTTTTTTACGTGCCACTGTGGTGACTTGGGGAAGGGACATGGATACCATCTCTGAGTTTGCGCATAGTTGACCTGTTTCTGACCTGGATTTGAACCCGTGACCCATTTAAGAATCACAAGTCTAGTGCTCTACCAATTGAGCCACCTGGGACCCTAGGATCACATGTCTAGTGCTCTACCAATTGAGCCACCTGGGACCCCAGGATCACAAGTCTAGTGCTCTACCAATTGAGCCACCTGGGACCCTAGGATCACAAATCCAGTGCTCTACCAATTGAGCCACCTGGGACCCTAGAATCACAAGTCTAGTGCTCTACCAATTGAGCTACCTGGGACCCTAGGATCACAAGTCTAGTGCTCTACCAATTGAGCCAAAGTGTTTGTGTGAAGTATAGTGTGACGTACGTACTGCGACAGGTGTTTTTTCAAGGTGTAACACTAATCAGGAAGAATGGTACAATGTAGCAGGGGTCTGGTAGCTATGTAGACCACTGGTCAGTGGACTAAAATGTGACTGGGTTACAGGTTTGAGTCCAGGCTGGGATGGATACGGGTCCATTTAATGAGTAAACTCGGAAAAATACAGTCTCCATGTTCCATCCCCATGTCACCGCCACAGCACCTAAAAGGCCTATGCTATTCTGCCAGAAGTGCAGGGGGCTTAAATTACACAACACGTGACTGAGTTGTTGCTGCTAGCTTTTGACTGGGAGAAAGTGACCCAGATTTCACAGCAATGGGATATTTCTGTAATAATAAAAACAAAACAACATCAAAAAAGTCCACACACAAAAATGAATTACAACTCTTACAAGAAGTGTTAATATTGCTCATCTGACACTAGTTAATTAAGTGCAACAGCTCAGCTAATAATTCATTTTGATAGCATTCAGAATAATGTCATTTCTAGTTTGGAAGTCACAACGTAATACCAAACAAGAGGTACAACTGTTGCTGTTGTGTGTGTGTTAAAATGATATGACATGTGAATTGTGTGTTGGCAGACACAGCCATAGATCAAAGTCAGCGCAGAGAGGTGCACAAAATGGTGTCGTACGGTCAGCAACCACGACCAAGCCCTCACAAGGGTGAGTTCACCAGCATGCTCTACAATCTTTTTTTTTTTATATAAATATCTTGGTTAACTATTGGTCTGTTCCCGTCTCCATTTACATTCATCATTGTAAAAAAAAAAAAAAAAAAAAAAAAAGTATTTAATGTGTCAGTTTACACAAAAATAAAACCGGGCATCTTGCAGAGCACCTGAAAACTTTCAATCAATATGAGGCTTATATCGCGCGTATTCCGTGGGTACAGCTCTAAGCGCAGGGTTTTATTTTTTTATTTTTTTTATTTTTTATTTTTATTTTTTATGCAATTTATATCGCGCACATATTCAAGGCGCAGGGATTAGATAGATAGTCACTAAAAATAAAATGTGCAATGAGTGCAATCGACACTTGAGACTTTTTACTTCGACATATCAGCAGTAGAAAATGAATGGTAAGGCCACCAGGCACCATGGCAGTGCATGTATTGGTATTGTATATGATTAACAGTGACGGGAGTGCGATGGGGGAGCTACAGTACCAGTGCCAGGAGTACCACATGTTGATGCAGGCCAGTAACGTGGAGCGTGATCGACTCTCTGAACTCCTGCAAGTTGTACAGAAAAGGTGAGCACTACTGCATACTTTATGGCATTGTTCCATATCTGAATGGAGAATCGCAGAGAAGATGCGATCGAGTTGTTATGCTTGTTGCTCAAGCTATTTGATCTTGCAAAAAGAAATGTTTCAATGAATAATGGCCGGTATACCTTTGTGTTTGCTTCTGCAGGTTGAATGCAGAGACAGAGGCAATGAGTGACCTCCAGGCGGAGCTACAGACTATGCGTCGGCAGAATGTAGAGCTGGAGAAACAGCTGGGTCGCCAGGGGCTGCAGAACACAGGTGTGTGGTACTGTAATGTCTTCTGGGAATGATGTGGTGAAGCTCGTATGGCTATATATGGGAGCACAAGGAGGTGTTGTAATGGTGTGCATTGTTACACACACACACACACGACACACACACACACACACACACACACACACACACACACACACACACACACACACACACACACACACACACACGGAGGTGTGAAAACTAATAAATGTGTGTGGTGTAATGTCTTTCGGGAATGATATGGCGCATGCAGCTCTTATGGCTATATATAGGAGCACAAGGAGGTGGTGTAATGGTGTGCATTGTTACACAGCACACACACACACACCAGCAATGAGATGTGTGGTGAATGTCTGTGGGGAATGGTGCAGTGCAGCTCTTATGGCAGCGCAGGGAGGCGGTGTAATGGTGTGCGTTGTTACACACACAGGTCACGGTTGACACTAACACTAACACTAATAAGGTGTGTGCATGGTGAATGTCTGAAGGGATTGGTGCTGTGCAGCTCTTTGGAATATATGCAAAAGCACAAGGAGGCGTTGTAATGGTGTGCGTTATTACACACACGTATGCACAATTATGGGTACCTGTGAATTCTAGTAAGGTGCATTGTGTGGTGCAACTGTTTAAGGGATCGGTGCTGTACAGAGTTATGGGTGCGAAAGGAGGTGTTGTAATTCATGTGCTTTAATTGTTAGTCACATGCCTGGTAAATGTATTCACGCACATATGGGTGTGTCTAGGGATTTTTTGAGATTTATTGTGGTCTCACAAGAGGGGTACCACTGTTGCTGTTCCTATACAGTATGCTGCTGTGTTAGTTCCCTTTTTACTGTGTCAACCAGGTATTCACACCTTCACATTAAAGGCACAGTAAGCCATCACAGATACTGTCAGGCTTTTACACACAGTACAAACACCCTTCCATTTGAACGCTCACCAAACGGGAACATCCTAGGTGCCCTACGTAAAGAGCGAGCAATTTTCAAAGAATTAATTTTGCGGAGAGAGGTACGTGTCATGCAGAGACAATCGGACCGTGGTGCGTTTTCAGGCGCAAGACCTAACTTTTAAAATCTAAATAATAAATTGACAGCTTGTTACACAAACATTCTTAAATCATAAAAGAATTCTTTTTTCATCAAGACAAGATCAGTACAATTCGAAGTTTTGAAAGTTTGAAAAAAGAAAAGCCCGGAAGCAGGGTCACGCAAGGTCGTGGTTCTCGTAGCAGACGACGGTTTATAGGTATCGCCAGTTCCTCTGAACAGTCAAAAGCCATCGCTAGAGTTCTTGTGAACCACAGCCGTTTGTTTCGTGCATAGTCAGAGGTACTTAATAACGTGCTATTGCAGATAAGCTGACAGCAAGTCGCATTCAAATTACTAACTGATGACTACATTGTGAAAAAGGGAAACTTGATCACACGGGATCACAATGGCTCAGGGGTAAGATAAACCACGCAAAAATAAATTCTTTAAAAATTGCTCGCTCTTTACGGAGGGCACCTAGGATGTTCCCGTTTGGTGAGCGTTCAAATGGAAGGGTGTTTGTACTGTGTGTAAAAGCCTGACAGTATCTGTGATGGTTTACGGGAGGCGCACTGTGCCTTTAAGGTTGTCAAAATTGAGCTTAAGTTGGCACCCTTGCATTTGAGTGTAGTAAGAAAGTATGTCAGGAAAACAATCTCTCTTCGTCTTTCCTTCTTCTTCTTCTTCGTTCATGGGCTGAAACTCCCACGTTCACTAATGTTTTTGCACAAGTGGATTTTTACGTGTATGACCGTTTTTACCCCGCCATTCAGGCAACATACACCAATTTCGAAGGAGCTCCTCATCTCATTCTGTCCATTTGCTTGTTACACAGGTAGCGGCAAGAAGAAAGGCGGCACAGCCAGAGCAGCGTCAACCATTGAGGATATGGAGCCACCTGCAGCAGTGACCTCTAACGATAGAGACATGCAGGAATTGATGACAACGTCAGTTTTTCACTGTTTCTCATCTTTTTTTTTGCTGGTGACCAAGTGTTCACTTTTTTTGCTTCGTCTCTTAATTGTTTCATAATTTAAGTTCAGTGACAGCTATAAATGCCTCACTCTAAGTACTCTGAAGGAGACAGCATTGAAAATTCTTTTTGAGAAATAAGTGGGGAAAGCAGATGGAAGTGTGCGTTTGAAAGATGAAGTTCAGGGTTCGGCGCCTGAATTTCAATCCTGCTAGCTTGAAGACAGCTGCAGAGTGGCAAAGAAGTGGAAAGCTCTGATAAAATTCTGTACTGGTGTTACGATAAAAGTTATACTTTAATTGTGATGTCTGTGCGTTATCTAAAAAACCATGTGCATATTCATAAATTGCCTGTACGGTGGAAGCCCCATTTTTCGACTCCCCGATATATAAGACCCTGATTTCTCAGATGTTCTATTCCTAGCAACAGTATTTTGACCTCCATTTCAAAACTCCCTATCTTTTAAGGCCCGTTTTTCTTAGATTTTTGTTTGTTTTCCAAGGGGTGTTTTTCTGCACATCAAGATTTCACAATCAGTAAGTTTAACTATTTATTGTTATTTCTTGTCTTGTGAACCAAGCCGCCAAGCGTGTCGACCGATTCGGCATTGATGTTAATTATTCTCTGGTTTTGCTCTCAGCCTATTTTCTTTAAAAACTCTTCAAATATAATAAACTTGGCCAAAAAATTATTGCAACAAATTTCAAACCCAAATTAAAGCATTAATCCCCGTGTCATTTCATTAAAACTGTATATGCCAGTTAAGACCGTTCACTTAACCTCCAGGATCACCTTTTGGATTAAATATTTCATTTACAGGGATCACGTGACCGCCGCTCAAGTAAGGGTACCCTCAAAATCGACCAGACAAAAACGGAAGGGCCGAATGAAAAATTGACAAGAAATCACAATAGGCAAAACTTTGCAACTTTGACATACGAGAAGAAAGTCAAACCAATTATCTACCCTGAATAGATTGTTTTGTTTTGCTACCTTGCGTATTTCGCGTGCTATGCTATTCCTACTGATGCAGGTGTCGATCGCAAGCGCGGTCAAAAACGGGGCTTTTTGCGTCATTCTTTAGGGGTATCTACTACTTACTTACTTACTTACTTACTTACTTGTACTTACTTACTTGTACTTGTACTTGTGCGACGATTTAGGTTAAAAACCTGTACGCCGATCCACAAAAGTAAGCTGCATACGCGGGGGGGCTAGTAGCAGCTTGGTGTGTAGACACTTGATGTGTCTTTCCAGTGGCTGTCCAGTCGTGCTTTAAAGCAGTTAACGCTATCAGCTGTCACAACATTGTCGGGCAGGGTGTTCCAGTCTAAGACAACTCTGTCTGCGAAGAAGGCACTCCTTACTTTCGACTTGGCAAAGTTTTTAAACAGTTTAAGACTGTTTCCTCTCATGTCCCTTTCAGTGGGTGGGGGTTTGTGTAGATTGGGTTTCTGGGTAATGTATATACCTTTGAGGTATTTAAAAGTGTCAATCATATCACCCCTGCGCCGACGATGCTGGAGACAAGGAATTCCCAGGATCCTAAGCCTTTCTGAGTATGACAGTTCCTTCAGATTTCCAATCATCCTTGTTGCCCTTCTCTGGACATTCTCTAGGTCTTTGCAGAGCCCTTTAGCCTGTGGATTCCAGACTGAGTGACCATATTCTAGAATGGGCCTGACCAAGCTTTTGTACAGCTGTACGAAGGTTTCCTTGTCCAAGTTCTGAAAGGTTCTTCTAATTACTCCAAGTACTCTGTTTGCCTTTGATACTGATGTTGTAATGTGTTCCTTGAAAGACAGTTTGTCGTCAATGTGCACACCTAGATCTTTCTCTAGCGTCGTTTCAGATAGATCATGTTGTACTCCATCTGCTGAGTTTGTCATGTGGTATTTTGCGTCCGATTTCTTTGGACCTATTTTCATGGTGTGACATTTCTGGGGGTGGAAGGACAAGAGCCATGTCTCTGACCATTCCTGGAGTCTGTCCAAGTATCATGACAAAAAAGTCTGCACTTTAGCAATGATTTGGTGGATTGCTTTGAAACTTTCGGAATATTTTACCAACATACTAGAGATACTTCGAGCAAAATTATGGATTGTTACAGGTGTTTGTTAAAATGTTATGCAATTTTTCGAAAGAAGTTTTTAATCTTGTCATAGGATTGTTCCCTTGGGTCAAACAAATTCATGACTTTGCATGTCTTTAGAAAAAGGATTGATACACACACTGCTAAAGTTTTATGTGCGTGTAAGCACTGACGCAAATTTGCTGGGCCCGTAAACGCGCTACGTATTTAAGCGATGATTCTGGAGCCACAGCGATGCCCAGCCAAGCATGACCGTAGCATTGTTTTAAGAGGCACCCAGCGATAACAGCTATAAGCGCGAAACAGCGTGAACGTTCCATTTTTTTCTCATGTGTTTGCATGACTAGCAAATTAACGCCAGCGGCTACACGCAAATGCAACTTAGACAGAATCTGTATTAATCATTTATCTGTGGATATACAAAGTCATGAATTTTTTTAAGACAAGTGAGCAATCCTATGACAAGTTTAACAACATTTTCCGAAACATTGCGTCACATCTGGATAAACAACCGTATCAATCCAAACTTTCGCACGAAGTATCTCTAGTATGTTGGTAAAATATTCCGAAAGTTTCAAAGAAATCCACCAAGTCATTGCTAAAACGTAGCGCTTTTTGACATGATACCCATAAAAATTGACGTAAAACGTTCCGTTTTTGACCGCTCTTGCGATCGACACCTGCATCAGTAGGAATAGCATAGCACGCGAAATACGCAAGGTAGCAAAACAAAACAATCTATTCAGGGTAGATAATTGGTTTGACTTTCTTCTCGTATGTCAAAGTTGCAAAGATTTGCCTATTGTGATTTCTTGTCAATTTTTCATTCGGCTCTTCCGTTTTTGTCTGGTCGATTTTGAGGGTACCCTTACTTGAGCGGCGGTCACGTGATCCCTGTAAAAGAAATATTTAATCCAAAAGGTGATCCTGAAGGTTAAGTGAACTGTCTTAACTGGCATATATACAGTTTTAATGAAATGACACGGAGATTAATGCTTTAATTTGGGTTTGAAATTTGTTGCAATAATTTTTTGGCCAACTTTAGTTCAGTTGAGAGTAGTGAGGATGAAAGTCACTTATTCATTTCAATGCTTGTTATTCTCTCAGGTGCCTGGAGAATGGTTCCGAAGAACTCTCACTTACTCTATTACAATTGTCGTATGCATTTTGACCGCTTACTTCCCTTTGTTTATCATATTCAAATTTAAGGTGTAATTACTATCAGCAAGACCAGCTTATCTGTGTATTTTCAGGCTTGAGATCCAGAAGGACGAGATAGACGCGCTGAAGGCGGCGCTACAGAGAACACTGCAGGCAAAGGAGGAGGACCTGGGTCTGTACAGCAGAACGATTGACGAAACCAAACAGGTGTTCCTCCAGGCGCTCAGACAACTCAAACAGTCCAAGCTGCAGACATAACACAGCTAGGCTGTGGTTTTTGTGACCTGAACTGTTAGGATGGATGAAGGTCTTACTCCGTTGTGCTATCGATCTGGTTGTGTCTGATGTGAAAGAGAGAAATGAAGAAAGAAAGAGATGATCAATGTTGTTTACCGCCCTTACAGTTAACCCTTTCGCTGCCAATCAAAACTTCCTGACTGCCAGGGAATATTGGAGTTCGGGGTGTAATAATTCACAAAAAATTCTAGCTCCAAACTGGCAGTAGGTAGGAAAGTAAAACCTATGTTATTTTTAAAGGAAATTCAACCAAGAATCTGTTTTTAGTATCTAATCATGGAAATAATGCACAAGTGCAGGACGGGTATACCCATCCTAAGGCAGTCAAGGGGTTAAACCATTAGGGGCATAAAGAAAGAGAGAGAGAAACAAGTGAGAACAAAGATAGGAAAGAAAGAGAGAAAGACAGACAAAGTAACAGAGATGTCAAGGCCTTCTTATCAAAACCAATGCAGTGTGCGCCTCTGTGAAAAAAAATGTTATCTTGAAATTTCTGTTATTTTAAAGATGTTTGTATGTAATTGTTGAATATCAGAAAATAAATTGTCAATCCGATCAGTCAATATTGCCTAGCAATTAAAAAGCCACAGATTTGTACATCAGTAATTACTTTGTTTGACTAGTCACCAAGACCAAACTATCAAAGGCTTTTTTTGTAGATTTATTTTTTCTTTAGAGCATTACAAGTTTACAAAACACCTCTCGTGATCACTTAGATGGCACCGGCATTTATGACTTTTGTGCATGCTTGTAGTCAAGTCTGGGTGGCCGAGTGGTAACGCACTTGCGCTCGGAAGCGAGAGGTTGCGAGTTCGACCCTGGGTCAGGGCGTTAGCAATTTTCTCCCCCCTTTCCTAACCAAGGTGGTGGGTTCAAGTGCTAGTCTTTCGGATGAGACGAAAAACCGAGGTCCCTTCGTTGTACACTACATTGGGGTGTGCACGTTAAAGATCCCACGATTGACAAAAGGGTCTTTCCTGGCAAAATTGTATAGGCATAGATAAAAATGTCCACCAAAATACCCGTGTGACTTGGAATAATAGGCCGTGAAAAGTAGGATATGCGCCGAAATGGCTGCGATCTGCTGGCCGATGTGAATGCGTGATGTATTGTGTAAAAAAATTCCATCTCACACGGCATAAATAAATCCCTGCGCCTTGAATATGTGCGCGATATAAATTGCATAAAATAAAAAAAATAAAAAATAAATAAATCCCTGCGCTTAGAACTGTACCCACGGAATACGCGCGATATAAGCCTCATATTGAAGTTAAATATTTGATAGAAGAATTTGAGGACATAAATTATAACTGCTTAGACTTGTTTTTCTGGCCAGACTGCAGTCTGTATTGCACTAATTCATGGTAATAAAGAGACTGCACTCACACTACATGTGTGTATGTTTTACTCTGCCTTTGTGTGTGTGTGTGTGTGTGTGTCTGACAATGTGTGCAAGTATTTGTAGGAACTGAGACCAGCACGTTTGCACTACTTTGATTTTATCAACAAACATCTCCCCCCCCCCCCCCCCCCTCTCTCTCTCTCACCCACACACACACGCCAACTTAACTTTCAGGGCAAACTAAGCAAACAAAATCAAGTCAAGACATATCACACAAAAGCCACTGATAGTTTACAACATCTTTACTCTTTGAACAAAACAAAATAAACTATTTCACTCAGCTTGCATCTCTCTCATTCAGACAAAACATTGTCCTACACTTCCATGTGGAAAAAAAAAGAATGAGTCGTGTTCCCGCTGTAAGCCTGCAAAACACATTGCATACGTCGTGCCTATGGTAATGTTGTTGCACCAGTCAAGCGATGTATCTAGTGTACAGTAAAACAGTGTCCGCTTTCACAGATCTATACAACCATCACTAGCAAGTAAATGATTGCGGAATTGTTTTATTACATGTAACATGTACAATGTTATTATATTGTAAACTTGCGGGTTTCAGTAAAACTACATGCACCTTTGATGAGGGGCAGATAATAACACTTTCACTGAATAATAGCTAACACTCTCACTGCAGGCAAACCAAGTAACTCGCATGTGACAATGATGTGGCTAAAAAAATGAAACATGAACAGAAACCATCCCTGTTTTGTAGAGATAGCATGGCAGATGTGAAGTGAGTGTTACTGATGGCTGAATGTGAAGCCTGGCAGAAAAGATGTTTCTGCATCAGACAAACAAAAGCCCGTGGATGCATCACGACTTCATGGGCTCACTGCCGTCTGGATTCTTCCCTTGCTTTTCCAGCTCAGCCCTGAAACAGAAAACATGCAATTTGAAACTCAACGCACATGAATTGTTGTAAATGACAAACAAAAGATCATTCTGCAACTCAACAGTGTGACAGAAAACAATTTACAAAGCACTTGATTTGCCTTTCTCAATGTAATACTTCCTCGAACCAGAAATTTCCTGTGCAAGCAAAACTAATAATTATACATGTACACTGAATTCCATTAGATCTGCCAGAATCTTTCACCCCTGGACTCCCCCCCCCCCCCCAACTGTTTTTGTGTGAAAAATGTGTGCTTTCACAGACTTTCTGCTCATCAACCCCATTTTATGACTGACCCTCCCATTTCAGACTTAGTTTTCCCAAAATGTTCAATGGCTTGCGAGAGGGTACCACTGTATCATTTTGTGACTATCGCATTCCCATCTTGCTCTTGTCGTTCCAAGTTCACAGGTATACAGGGAACACCGTTACTTAACTTATTCAGCTGGACTATCATGCCCCAAGAGGGTGTACGTTACCTGAGCTGTTTGGAGAAATCATCCTCTACGTTGTCGTCGTCCCAGTTGTCCTCCCACACGTTGACGTCAGCGGCATCCTCCTCCTCTTGCGCCCAGTCTGAACATGAAAACAATGCGGTCACAGGGACAGGCCAAATATCAACATTTTAAATCAGGGCAAGTAATTTCATAAAAGTCACTAGCCAGCCAGAAATGTTGCTGGCTCGGCACATACAGTGGAACCCCCCTTTTAAGACCTTCACAAATCTGAGAAAATCAGATCTTAAAAAGGAAGAAGTCTTAAATTGGAGGTATATTTACAGAGATTATGAACAGAAAATCTGAAAAAGCAAGGACTTAAAATGGAGGAAGTCTTAAATTGGGGGTTCCACTGTACCACACTTGCTGCATTTGCAGTGTTTCTATGGCTTAGAAACTCCATATGACAACCAAAAGGGTCGCATTTGACTCAGCCAATAAAGGCAGACGCCGTCACATTATCCTCCACCAAAATTGTTTACAAATGACAAAGTACTGAGCAGCTGGTGTAAACGAGTTCCGTTGATTGTAAAAAAGTGTGTGTTATGAGCTAAAGCACATTTATGTAGCATGTCTGCCAAGCTGTCACAGCCCTTTTAACTGCTCTGTCACTTAGGCAGAGCTCCTTAATTGTGTTATTACAAGTACAACCCATTTTGAGCTGACGTACAATATTGCGATGTGTTTATTGATGGAAAGTGAACACTAAGTGAAGGGGCACAAGAAAAGGATTTTTCACAAGGGCTGTTCTTCTCGTTTACAATTGTATAAGGTACCTTAAAAAAAAAATCTATAAATTTACATTCATTGATTCATTCATATTAATTTTCAGGATTGAACATTCAATTCCTTTTGCTTTGGGAAGCAGAGCTGTTTTTCTGCACAATGACATCATCGCAATACATCGGCCAAGTGTTATTTTGTGGATGCTACTGGAACTACATGCATGTGGTGTCTTGTTTGATGACTGCGACTGGCCCTTATTGCTTGGACTGTGTATGACCGCGTGAAGACCATACAGAACTCTGTATCAATTCTTAAACTTGTGTAAGCAGAAAGTGCTCATTTTAATTCCTAAAATATAGTTCAACTCGCATGTAGAATACATGTGCAAGCCATGGGTGACTCTTAGCTAGTGACAAGGTCTTGCTCGTGTGAGATCGACTTATCAGACTGGTCAGTTTTAGTTGGGACCGGTGTCCAAATAGTGATTCACAGTAAGTTGTATTGCTGAATGTTTTGTTGATATTTTCACTTTTCATGTTTCTTGCATTGCGGGTGTGTTGTGCAAAAAAAATATCAATGTTATAACATGTCGTATTACAATTTCTCAAAGCGGTCAAATGTCCTATTCATGCTGAAAAGCTCAGGACGTTTGTCGTATAAGAATTTGTAGTGCAGCAACATGCATTCCTGACAAGAATATGTTGGTAACCTCAAACAAGTGTAAAAGTAACATTTTTCTATTTTTCACTGTGATTTTGTTTGATCTTAGTTGTCTTGCATTACAGTTACATAACAAACTTAATACATTTTAAGTTTTCCTGCTGTTCTCAAGTCAATGACAATCTGACTATTTTACTACCAGTACCACATTAGTATAATAATAGTTTTTATTTTGAATACTATTACTAATCTCTAAAAGAAAGTGGACACATCAGTTATCACAATATCATTATCAGGTTTTCTTTTTCTTTTTCAATATTTCGGAAAACTACCGGCCCCCATAGCGCAGTGGTTAGCGCATCGGGCTGTGGGGCGGGAGGTCGTGGGTTCGAATCCCATCAGGGTCATGTGGGTTTTTCGGGCTACGGTCGGCTCCTACCCAGAGTGGAAGTGCTATGGTTCCTTAATGGGAAGGCTGGAATCACATAGCCGAGTGTCATTCACTTAACGAATGCGACTTTGAGGGTGCTCAGGTTCTGTTTACCTGACCAACACCGCAGGTGCGGCAGTTCTCGGGCCTGGTTGACACCAGGATATATTATGACAGTAAGCGTAGAGTGCTGCCCTGTCACGTAGTCTCAAACCAAATTGGAAATCCATAGCATCATCATTATAATCATCCTCATCTCATTAATCATCCAAAATTATAAAGTGTCCTTGCTCTTGTGGCCCTTCATGCCCGGAGCTCTCATGGTGACCTTGGTCTCAGTGTTCCTGTTCGATCCTTCCCTGAATAGTACTTCTGCTGTCAGTCCTCAACGTGTGACGTTCTGGGGGGTCGACGGAGGGATGTGGTGGCGGTCTGCTCTCTGGAGGGGACCCTCACTCAGTCTGGCTCCGCGACTTAGCTGTCAATGTCGTTAGTAGGGGGCATAGTAGGTAGTGGGCTGCGTCCGTTAGCTCGGGACAGACCCACTACTGAACACCGTCGAAGTGACTCAGCAGAAGTGCAGTGTCATCTTCCGAGGGTAGCCTACCGCAACGACCCGACATCCCTCCCTGGAGCGTCTGTAAAATCGACAAGTCTGGCAGCGGAACGAAATTCAGATGTGGATGGAACAGTGAGTGCAGGGACGGGGCGGCGTGAGTGCATACCGGGACAAGGAACAGGTGTAAGGAAAAAAAAAAAAAAAATATTTCGGCAAACTGCCTTCTTCAGGATATTATTATGAAAGTATGGAATGGCGGCACTTGATGTACAGTGTACAGTATTACATTGTCATGATGAAGTATGACATCATATTCTATCTCGCCAGACCTGCTTACCCCCAAATTTACAAGGTGTAATGAGCCCAGCCAAAAAGAGTAATCTGGTGGAAGAAGGTGTAATCAAGATTTCATTCGGCAATCATTTCGCACCTTGTCACTTCTGCTCGGACAATTTCTCCCTCCAGTTTTGTTACTGTATCACTTGACTCAGGACTTCTTGATAAAGAAAGCGGTAATTGGAATGTCTTTTGGTTTCCATGAGCTCTCCTTTTACTGCATCCTTCCTTGTGACAATTTGTCCCTATGTGCTATACACAGTCATAATTATTTTCCACCGTGTGCACACAAAAAGTCACTGTGGCAAAGGGAAAACAAGACGTGCTTTGGTCCTTTCGATGAAGGTCGCATGGCCACGATTCCATTTAGGTGCCTTTGTATTTCTGTTGAATGGCTGTCTTCTTTTTCACAGCAATCCCGTTACCGCCACTGTGACCAGCTTCCTCGTCGGACTCATTGACATTGTCCCTCTCATTGGGACTCAGATTTTCCACGCATCGCTTCATTGTTATGCAAATGGCATCGTCTATTTTGTATGTGGTTGAACAGACCTGAAATGACCGGTTACCGCCTAAACGATCTCGCGCAGGTGCAAATACAAACTCTGCGAGCGCAACAATATAGATCAGATTTACATCGAGATGAGATGCGAAAAATCGTGCTTTTGCCGTTTTGGTTTCTAAAAATTAAATCGTACTTCCATTGTGGAAAGCGTGGTGGCGTAGTTGGGTTAAAAAGTGTAGTAAATTACGCCCTAATCATAAGGGTAGGCAGGTCTGTCTCACGCGTTCTTTCTTTCTTTCTCTCACGTTCTCTGTCTGGCTCTCTTAGTCTTATTCATTCCTCACACACACACACACGGGCGTGTGCGCGAATGCACGCACAATCTCTATCTCAGTTCTCACTCACTCACTCTTTCTAATCTCTATTACTAATACTGAGTATTAGTTACTAATACATGCAGCTATCGGGAGGACATCAGCCAGGCGTCAGCCAAAATTAACTTCCGACTGAATGTTTCTCCGCCAATTTCAAGCGGTACAATCATCTTGAGGGAGAAAAACATGTCAAGATCTTGCAAATGCAACTGACGCAGATTTGTGATGTAATTCGATCGATGTTACCCTAATTCGATTTATTCGAGAACGCACCGAGCGGTTACGTCCCTTGAATAAGATTTTTTGGTGTGTGCGTTGAAGCTAATTTCAAGGCAAGCGATTCACAGAGCGCGACGCGCTGTGCAGCGCGGCGATTCCCAGAGCGCGGCATGTTGTGCAGCGCAGCGCAGCGATTCCCAGAGCGCGGCTATTGCTCTCACCAGCGCAGATTGTTGACGCGCTTTATTTTTGTACATGTATGTATGATTATCAGCAACATTTTTAACAATTGATTGCACCTACCTCTATTATATTATCTCAAGTGAATCTATACACCAGTTAACAGTTCGAGCGCTTACATGGAACGAAGAAGGAACCCGAAAGAGGAGAAAAAACAAACACTCGAAAAAAAACGATCTGCGCATGCGTTCAAATCAACCAGAAAAACAAGAAAAATAGCGTATTTGTGTGCCCAATGTAATCCTTAGAACCTTTACACTCTTTCTTTTGACACTCAAAAGCAACTTCAGGGCTGCAAGACTACAAAATTGCACTTTCTGCAGACTGAATATATATGCGTTCTAATCAACCGGGGGAAAAAAACACGAAAAAAACGATCTGCGCATGCGCGAATTCCAAAATGGCTGCTGAAGTGTTAACAGGTGTTACACCGGTTAACAGCGGTTCTGCCGGCGGCACTGTACTCAGATACTTGTTTAAAAACGTCATTCCAGTTTAACTCACTCAGGGCGGCCAGTTTTCTCCCTTGACTTTCCCTCCACACGGGCCATTTGCATGGGTTAGGAAAAAATTCATAGTGAAAGAATGAATAAAGATAGACAGATGAATCGCTAATTTCACCTTCATCCACGTCAGATCCTTCAGTTTGAAGCATTTCAACAACTTCCAACGCCGTAAAACGCCTTGCTTTGGGTCTACGAGACGAGCGTGACAACTGCGTGGAAGACGCCATTGTCATGCTGTTTACCCTGACGCTGATCGTCGGTAGTTTCGCAAACCGGGTCACAATACAGACAAAGAAAGGGACAAGTGAATGCAGTTGCTTCCCTTGCACTGTGGAAAGACCACAGAACAAGCTAGCAACATTTAGTTCCGTACAAACTGCGTCACGATCGCCGCGCGAATTTTCGAAGTTCAGAAACGCTATAGCGTTCCGTCGTCAGGAACGCTATGGCGGACTCGGAACGCGTTCCATCGCCCGGTGAGAGTTAAAAACTCAGCTACTTTCCATAAATTTAGTAGAAGCCATTGCAATGACATGTAGTGATATGACTGCCAAGTATTCAAGGCCGGAACTTAGGCACGTTTTACATCGGCGCAGCGATATATGGTGAACTCAGTTGAAAGAGTGAGAGAGAGAATGGAGCTCTGTTTTTCGTTTTATTGAGTTTTATTTCTCAAATAGATCAGATAGATGTAGCTGTTGTAAACTTTGCGATTGTGAAGAAAATGTAACAGCAGAATACATCGCACGTCGTGAATCGCAGCGATCCTCGTAGCGCCGCGCGTTGTAAATCGCAACGCTACACAACGCTACACAACGCTGCGAGTCTACTTCGTAATTTCAAAGTCAAAATACCATTTCTCATCACAAATTAGAATCCAAGGGGGGGGGGGGGGGGGGGGAGGGGGGGGGGGAGGGGGGGGGGGGGGGGGGGGGAATACATGGTCCAAAGTTCGATCAACAGCACTTTGGAGGGGAGGGGAATAGTCAGTATTAAGTTTGTGCGAGATAAACAAAGCCGGCTGACGTCCTCCCTATAGCTGCAAGTTATTATTACTAATCTCGTCCGTAGTTTTATCAATATCAATGTGGACGTGTACTGTAATAAAGCTCATTGGGGGAGGGGGGGGGGTAGCCAAGCTCAAGACTGGCTACTTACGCATCAGAAGATAAATTAGACTCTTCACTTAAAATCAGTCGAGCCAGTGCGCAAACACAACTCTAATTGCTTTGTCATAGTGATCATAGTCTCATACGCATGCTGTCTACTGACTATAAAATTAAAAGACAGTCAGCTGCGTATCACCTCTCCATGTATTTGATAGAAGTGGCAACGAAACATTAGAACACTACAAGAAGAAGTACTTTGACGTCACATTAACATACCTTCCGCCGGAAATTCTTCAAATTCATCGTCTTCTTCAAGAAGGCCCAGGTCTGGCTTCGGTTGGTCGGACATCTTGCTTTTTCTTTCAAACTTCTGTGTCTCATTTGCGAAAGAGTGATACCTTTAAGGTCGTCTCCCTTATTCTCTGCTATGGTTGTCTCCCTTCAATACCGCTGTCCAACATTTTCCTTGAAACTTTTAAAGTTTCGAAAAAGAAGACAAAGAACATAAAAAATAAAAGGAAAATCTTACTGAGGAAGAAATAAATAAATAAAAACAATATAACTTTGTACCAGGCGGCGAAAAAGAAGAGAACAAACGGAACAAAGCAGGGAGACTGAGAAAACGAAGACAGAGAAAAGAGAGAAAAAAAAAGGTGCAAGAGAATGATGCGTTAGAAAAATTTGCTTTCAAAGGTTTTCAAACCGGTTTTCAAAGGTTTTCTTGCCGCTTGCCGCTTGAAACAAATTAGAAGGGGGGGGGGAGGTCGGGCGAAGAGTCAACAAGAACTAATAGTGCACAGTATGTCAATCCGATCCCGTCCAATGCAAGTCAGTTGTGCAGCCGAACGTGTGTCACGTGTCAATCAATCAATCAATCAATCGATCAATCAACCAATTAACCAATCAACCAATCGATCAATCAATAATTAATCAATTCACCAATCTGCCTACGTTCTGTGGCTCTCAAAGTTCAGTCCCCATTAAAACTGCGCTACAAATGAAAACAGCCAGTGAGTAAATTAGGACTGGCTTTAATTGCTGTCTCGTATGTGTATCAGTACAGGTTGGTCAGTCACGCTCAGTTGATCACACAGTGACTATACTGACATGCATACACTACTTCGTAACTGCTTCGCGGGAAAGCAACAGGCGTCCCAACACGCTCTTATTTGGTTTAAACGATTTACCCAACTGCGAGTATTTTTGAATAATACACTGAGTGATGTCAGTCGCATTGACATATTGTCTTAGTCATAACAATAAAGTAGAACAATAAAGCAAGTCTTGTCAGTTGAGGCTGTGACGGGCGCAGTGGCGTGGTGGTAAGACGTCGGCCTCCTAATCGGGAGGTCGTGAGTTCGAATCCCGGTCGCTGCCGCCTGGTGGGTTAAGAGTGGAGATTTTTCTGATCATTGGGACAAATATATGTTTTGCTCAACCGTATGCCCTTGTTGTTTTTAGGCACGATTTTAGTAAGTACATTCTTTTCGATTGTAATTCTATTCAGTTACAATACTTGATACTGATGTTTTTCAATTTTACTGTGGTTTTTTTTGTGGTTTTTTTTGGGGGGAGGGGTTATTTTGGTGTGTGTGTGTGTGTGTGTGTGTGTGTGTGTGTGTGTGTGTGTGTCAGTGTGTGAATGTGCGTGTGTGTGTGTGTGTATGTTTGTGTGTGTGTCAGTGTGTCAATGTATGTGTTTGTGTGTGTGTGTCAGTGTGTCAATGTGTGTGTGTGTGTGTGTGTGTGTGTGTGTGCCTGCAGTGCGTGCGTGCGTGCGTGCGTGCGTGCGTGCGTGCATGCATGCGTGCATGCGTATGTGTTTTTGTGTGCTCATTATTTTCTGAGCTTGTTAAGTCACTGTTGACAGCATGTAAGAAAGAACATTCTGTATGTGCCTGTACTAGCGGTGTAGGCAGGGGGGATTTGGGACTGTGTTGCGACACGGCTACCCCATTCTAGCCAAGATAGTCTAGCGATCAGAGAGTACTCAAGGGTAGCCTGGTACAACTTTCACAAAAGTCACAGTTTTAACTAAATGTAGGTTCAATGTAGGATATATGATGATAAGGCCTAAAAAAAAATAGGTGTGGTTACGGTAACCCGACCTACCCTATTTTTAGGGGCCGACCCTATAACTTTTTATTACATTTGTCAAAAAAAACCAAAAAACAAAAAAAATTCACAAAAAAACCGAGTGCAGAAAACGCAATAAAAGCGACAGCGCTGGAGTCGCACACTTATTTCCCTGTCGAGTAGGTTTAATTTGTACACATTAGAAAAAAAAGTTTAAACAAAAAGTGATTGCCTACCTTCCTACCCTATTTTTTTGGTGTGTGGCCTAAAAGGAACTTTTGGTTGCCTGGGAGATGGCAACAGAGGGTTGTTGCGAACAGCACGCTTAAATGAAGGGCAGGTATGCTAGCTACTGTGACAGGTGTTAGTATTGAAAGGAAGTTAATGGCTGTTCAAGCTCATTGCCTTTGCTGAGTCTAAGCGACGCTGAAGAGTAAGCTAAGAGACATTGTGTTATTGTGTATCTCGTGTGGATTCTCATTGTGTGTGTGTGTGTGTGTGTGTGTGATTTAGTGTTCCTGTACAGTTTGCTTCCAGGCCATATGGCCCGACTAGACAAATTAAAACCTATGTGATCTCACTGCTGTTACTTTTGTGTTTGGCCGCGAGGTGTGTTCATTCTTCTTCTTCTCTCCGTTGGGACCGGGTTTATTTGATAAACGTAAGTGGTCCCGCGTTGATGTCACTTGTCGATTCCGGATGCGGTGTGTGCCTCTTGGAATCGGGATGACAATTTAAAACAAGTCGCGTAAGGCGAAAATACAATATTTAGTCAAGTAGCTGCCATTTTTCAGCAAGACCGTATACTCGTAGCATCGTCAGTCCACCGCTCATGGCAAAGGCAGTGAAATTGACAAGAAGAGCGGGGTAGTAGTTGCGCTAAGAAGGATAGCACGCTTTTCTGTACCTCTCTTTGTTTTAACTTTCTGAGCGTGTTTGTAATCCAAACATATCATATCTATATGTTTTTGGAATCAGGAACCGACAAGGAATAAGATGAAAGTGTTTTTAAATTGATTTGGACAATTTAATTTTGATAATAATTTTTATATATTTAATTTTCAGAGCTTGTTTTTAATCCGAATATAACATATTTATATGTTTTTGGAATCAGCAAATGATGGAGAATAAGATAAACGTAAATTTGGATCGTTTTATAAATTTTTATTTTTTTTTACAATTTTCCGATTTTTAATGACCAAAGTCATTAATTAATTTTTAAGCCACCAAGCTGAAATGCAATACCGAACCCCGGGCTTCGTCGAAGATTACTTGACCAAAATTTCAACCAATTTGGTTGAAAAATGAGAGCGTGACAGTGCCGCCTCAACTTTCACGAAAAGCCGGATATGACGTCATCAAAGACATTTATCAAAAAAATGGAAAAAACGTATGGGGATATCAATCCCAGGAACTCTCATGTCAAATTTCATAAAGATCGGTCCAGTAGTTTGGTCTGAATCGCTCTACACGCACGCACGCACGCACACACACACACACACACACACACACACACACATACACACACACATACACCACGACCCTCGTTTCGATTCCCCCTCGATGTTAAAATATTTAGTCAAAACTTGACTAAATATAAAAACCAGCACTGAGAAAGGGCAGGAACTGGATAGGTTGGGAGGCGTTTAAAACTATGTACAGGGGTTGAGGGATTAGGGGTTGCCCACTGGCGGCTGCAGGGGGCTGCTACCGCGGAGACGTGAGCGGAACGACTCGAGGCTTGGGGCTGATGTCGTCGTCGTGGGAAGATGGTTCCAGTTGGAGATAGTCCGTGGGAAAAAGGTGTTGCACATGGCTTTATGGAAGTCCTGTTGCTGCCTCAGCCCATCTCCTCTTGTTCTTGCGTCGGAGCTATGGAGATAGTTCTTTTCGTCTATGCCGCCGACCATCTTATGCTTGATTTTGTACAGCATCATGAGGCGATTGTTTTCTCGTCTATTTTCCAGAGTTTCCCATCCTAGGTTGTTCAGCATTGTGGCTTTTTGATGTCATGCATGATGTGTCGTGGTCTGCTCACTCGACACGCGTGACGAATTGCAAGAGAATATGATTTATTTCTGCTAAATATAGGCCGGTACAGACTACAGTGTTGGTGGTCTCCACCCCCTCGGCTTTTCTGTTGTAAATATTAAGCTGAGTGATTGAATGTGGAAGCTACGTTTGGTCAAAGGTCACAGAAGACTTGTGTCGTGCAGCGAAGCAGGGAAAGAATCGCGATCTTGTTTCCGACTCAGTACCTCTTTGACTTTGTTTTTCATTAGACCTGTCATTCTGCTTGCTCGGCTTTGTTAGATGTTTGCATATCTTGTTGCTATTTTCTCCTTTGCTTTTATTATTGTTTCTTATTTGTGCTTCGTTTATCGATACAACGTCTTGTGCACGGGTCAAAATGTGTGTGTCAGGGGTCGTTTTACTTGAACTTGACGTTCGTGTTTCTCCGAACGTCTGTGTATCGAAACACAGATACACGCACTCCATGACTGTAAGAAGACAAAACATATCGCTAGGTTTCATTTGTTTTTGATGAATGTATGACCTTTCATGAAGTAGTTTTGTTTTTTGTTTACTTTTGCCAGTTTGCCAGTTCGTTTTTGGAACTTTGCAAAGCAGTGTCGTGTCGTCTGTTTAGGTCTGGGGAAACACCAATGAAAAGAGCCGAAGAATCCCCGAGCGTTTCTATTGGGTTTGCTTTTGATTGTCCATGTATAACCTGCTTCCTGCAACTATGGTAACCGGGGATTTATTGCCTGGGGAACATGAGATTTATTTCCCAGGTGCTTGTGAATGAAAACTATGTGTATGTCGGTGTATCCAGAAAATGTTGCATTTCTACAACAAAAACTGCAAGCGCTGCGTCGACGCAAAACTGACCAAAAACGCAAAACAGCAAATAACGCCAAACAATGGAAACTTCGATCGTCCATATCTCTGAAACTATTTGTCATACAGCCTTGCAATTTTGCAACCTTCTTTGTTACCACACCGACTACATACATGCAACAAATAACATACTAGAAATAATTTTGAAAAAATTAGTGGTCCTACCTACCCCTGGTTATATAGATCGTTTCATTAATTATTATCACAGGTTATTCTAAGCAACTTTTCCATTATTTTTCAGCAGCCGGTACCGACAAATGTTCACTTTTGAAACATTCATTCAGACTTGAATAAAGCAAAACAACTGCTATGTAAGCTTATTCATGTCGGATTTATTTTCACCAAAGACATCAGCAGATGTGCAGTTTTGTATTCGTTGATTCAGTGAATGACTGGGTCTTACATCGATTAAGGCTTACCTGTGTAGACACTACCCAGCGGTCTGTCCGTCATTCAGGGAAGAGATGACTACTGTCCAATCTCAACATCCAGCCGCCCTGTCTTTTATTGAGCAGTCAAATCATCAGGCAGAACCGAAGTTACAATCCCTACCGCAAACATTGCTTCCTTTGCTCGGGTGGAGCCGTTATTAGTGTTTGTAGCGGGTGTTCTTGTTGCAAAGACTAGCGAGGATAATGAATCTGTTATGAACTGTGACAGGTGATGAAAATGTGTCCATGCATGATCAATTTTGAATGGCGATGAAAATATCTCTGCAATGAATTGTGACTCGCCATGTGATTAAGGCGTGACGAACGGAAATAAAGGACTATAGCTTATACAATCGTTGCTGAACAATGCAAATCTTCTGACGTTGCACTTCAGAACTTGTGCTCTGTATCAGGGCGTATATAGTTGAGAGAAGATCTGTGTAGTTTCATATATCTTGCTGCTTGCTGTTTGTCAGTTTGGTAAGGGCGGATTGGCGCCGCGTACAGGTATGGTGAAGGCTAATTTTTGCAGATGGTATCCCCAGGCTTGTTTATTTATTTGGCTAAACGTGTCTTTGACGACTTCATATCCGACTTTAAGAAAGGTTGCGACGACACCGTGGCTACCGTTTTCTTTGCAATCAACGTGATAAAAACTTTGGTCTAATATTCTTTTATCAAGTCCTGGGATTGCATTTCAGCTTGGAAGCTCAAAAATGTATCAACGAATTTGTCAACGAAACTTATGTTTGAAATTGAAATTGCAAGTACAAATCCAAAATAATTGCCTTGTATTTGTTAATCAACCCCCTGAATCTAAATAAATATGCATGTGTTGTGTTTGGATCGAAAATGTGCTAACAAAAATCAAGACAATCCGTTTATGCAGATTCAGTTCAGTTGGCTTTTATTACCAAGACTACAGAGTCAAGTCAAGTCAAGTCAAGTCAAGTCAAGTCAATATTTTTTTTAAACCTAGGGTGACATGAATGGAAAAAAATTTGAAATAAGCACGACAAATCATAGACACTGCACAGATGTTGATTTGGCAAGGCGTTAAGTGCCTCATCCATTAGTCTGTACCGAAGAGCTTGGCAGCTTTTCAAGCTTTTCATGACTGAAAGTAATATCCTTTGGGAATTTCCAGTAAGCGAGCAAACTGTCCTGCTTTTCATTGCATATCTCTATCAAAAAGGCTACGCACCTGCGACAATTTCTTCCATGATTTCCGCGCTGAGTTATGTGCACAAGTTATCTAGTGTGTCTGATCCGACTTCATCTTACATAGTCCGTAAGTCGATGAAAACAGCACATAAACTTAAACCCGCAAACGACAGTCGTCTTCCTATTACTGAAGAGATCCTAGAACAGCTGGTGAAAACCAGTAGACAAGCTTTTCAAAATATGTATCTCACATATCTTTACCCAGTGGCTAATCCACTCATATGCCCCGTACAAGCTCTAAAAGAATACATAGTGAAAAGAGGGCGCATGCCCGGCCCGCTCTTCATGCTTAATGGTCGGTCATTACTAAGGAGGGATTTTGTTACGACACTAAAAGCAATGTTGAACATTGCCGGAACTCCACCTGACCGATTTAATTCACACAGTTTTAGAATAGGAGCAGCTACATCGAGCGCAGCAAAAGGCGCCTCAGATGCGCAGATTCGCAAGCGGGGACGGTGGCAATCGGATGCTTTCAAAAGGTATATTCGCTTACCTTAAACAATTCAGGGAGTAAACTGCAGACAAGATTGCTGGTCACAGGTTTAGGTAAGCATTCAGTCAATCACAAAAAGTCCTCATCCAGGAGGTTGGCCTGGGTTTGGACCTATGTCGAGGAAGCTGAGTCCAAAATATGAGATACATAATTCAGTCAACAGCGGAAGTTCTTATCCAGGAGGTTGACCTGGGTAGGGACCTACGTTGAAGATTGAAGTTGATAGATAAACCAGGTTACAGAGGGCAGGAGGCTGGCAAGCATGGAGGTTGGCCATACACTGTCAGCCTCGGTTAACTTAGGTAACAATAGCGAGTCGTTCGGGTATAACTTTTCGCATAATAACCAAAGTATGGAGGTTGACCATGCTTAGCTGCTGTGCACGGGATCTGGTGTGGGGTTGCTGTGTAATCTCTTTTAAGTTGTATTAGAGATACCACAGTTGTGGCGGTCAACGCCCACACTGGTCATATTTTGTACATATCAAGAACGGTTTTATTCATGTGATGTTATGATGTCATTATCTTGGCCCCATGAATGACTGAGGGTGATTTGATTATGTCATCATCTATTCAGCATGAATGAATGATTCTTTTATGAATACATGAGAGAGTGTTATAATGTGAAGATTTGTGTTTGTGGTCACCTGCTTGACCACGTGAAATGTTGTTTATTTGATGATAAGTTTTGTTGGTGGTCCCGCTTGAATGTGAGAGTAAGTTGTACAATGTTACTGTGTGTGTTTAGTAACCCTTGTACAGCGTCATGTATATATATTTTCATCCACTCTGGCGCTTTATTAAATAAAGTGCCCATTTCAATCTCAACTTTGGTCTGGTCTTAGTGTGTTGCATAAATGATTTTATGTGAGCTTGTGAACATAAAAGATATGTAATAATGAGACACAACACTTCAAATTAACTGAAAATAAATCAAGCTTACTTCATAACTAAATAGTTGTAATCATACCTTTTTTTTTTACAGGACTGTATTTTTTTCTGTTTTTTGTTTTTGTTTTAATAAAAAAAAACGTGATCAAATAATCAGAACTTTTTCCTAAAATTTTCAAAAAATTTAAAGTGAAATATATAATGAAATTCATCTCCGAGTTCTCCAGACTGGCATTTAACATATTCTTTCGTTATGTGATATATTTAAAATTCGGCCTTTCTGTATTGGCAATTTATGATTTAATGTTCTAAAGCGTCAGTGTTGTTTCGGAGGACTGGTTTTGGTCAGGCCAGCACTTACTTGTCTCGGTGAAAAAAATATGCAGTGTGTTCCGTTTCGTTATTAATGCTGCGTCGCCCAAAACACATAACGGTTTTGAGCGTGACGAAAAAAAATAACAGGGCCGGAGTGCTATGTAAATTATGAGCAGTTCTTCCACACCCATAAAACAAAAAATATGACACTACAATTGAGCCCGATTTTGTTTTTTGGTGGCAAATGGACGTTGCAGTTTCGGAGCAAACGATCCACATTTCTTAACGAATTTGCGTTCAAACGTGTTTTTCCCATTATATAACAATGCACAGCTTGAAAATATGACCAAGAACAAATCTACGGTACTTCGAACAAAGAAGAATAACAACATTCTTGTCCAATACGACTTGCATTTTGTTGTGTGCGCTGTAAAATCTCCATACCTTCAAAGCAGACGAAAAGCAGACATCTTCATTTTCTTCCAAGGGATAAATCGTTGGTCATAAAGTCTTGCAGGACCCAAACATACTTCTCCACGCTTTTTACATTTAGTCAAGTTTTGACTAAATGTTTTAACGTAGAGGGGGGAATCGAGACGAGGGTCGTGGTGTATGTGCGTGTGTGTGTGTGTGTGTCTGTCTGTGTGTGTGTGTGTAGAGCGATTCAGACTAAACTACTGGACCGATCTTTATGAAATTTGACATGAGAGTTCCTGGGTATGAAATCCCCGAACGTTTTTTTCAATTTTTTGATAAATGTCTTTGATGACGTCATATCCGGTATTGCATTTCAGCGTGGTGGCTTAAAAATTAATTAATGACTTTGGTCATTAAAAATCTGAAAATAGTAAATAAAAATAAAAATTTATAAAACGATCCAAATTTACGTTCATCTTATTTTCCATCATTTTCTGATTCCAAAAACATATAAATATGTTATATTTGGATTAAAAACAAGCTCTGAAAATTAAATATATAAAAATTATTATCAAAATTAAATTGTCGAAATCAATTTAAAAACACTTTCATCTTATTCCTTGTCGGTTCCTGATTCCAAAAACATATAGATATGATATGTTTGGATTAAAAACACGCTCAGAAAGTTAAAACAAAGAGAGGTACAGAAAAGCGTGTTTTCCTTCTTAGTGCAACTACTACCCCGCTCTTCTTGTCAATTTCACTGCCTTTGCCATGAGCGGTGGACTGACGATGCTACGAGTATACGGTCTTGCTGAAAAATGGCATTGCGTTCAGTTTCATTCTGTGAGTTCGACAGCTACTTGACTAAATGTTGTATTTTCGCCTAACGCGACTTGTTTTTCTTGTCATAGGGCACTGTCGCCTAGCTGTTGTAGTCAAGTGAGCAAAGCAGTTTGCTATTCTGTACTTTTGTTTAAGATGACACCAAAAATTTCAGAAAAGATTTTTTATCGTGTGTGTGTGTGCGTGTGTGTGTGTGTCAGTGGTAGCAATGTGCATGCTCGTGTAATACATGTGTAGCTAGAAGCAGTCAAGTGATGAAAGTCAGAAATGAGAAAACATAGATGGTAAATTGTTATCTATTACAGGTGTAAATTCTGCTTTATTTCCATGCATGGTTGCAAGATGGGAGTTTGGCGGTGCGCATTGTGGTCGCTGCTGTTGGTGGCGGTGTTGCTGCAGCAGGTGAGGGACGTGACGTGTGTGCGGTACGACAGACAGCAGCACCTGCAGCAGTACGGTCCACAGCTGAACGCACTTATACGACTCCTTGACGACTTAGAACGTAAGTGTTGACGTAAGGTAACCTAGGTAATATGATAGAGGCCTAGTCCTCTCGGGTTACCTCGTGGAAATTCGGGCAGCTTTCCCCCTGGCAAAAGCTTGCTCCCATTCAGTAGGGCTCGAACTTTTTTTCTTCATTTTGTGTGTGCATGCATGTGGTTTTTTTTTTCAAGTACTGAGACTTTCGCTATGAAATTGGGATCTTCAGAGAGATAGGTCTATCGGTTCCAATCAGGTCATGTTTTTATTTTAAGACACACACAAACATATTTAAGCTAGGGCTGCTGTGGGGAAGCGTAGTTCCAAACATAGAACTACTCACTTATAGCTCTTCAGCCCCCCCCCCCCCCCAAAAAAAAAAAAACCCAACAACAACTTTGAGGTGGAAAAACACAAGATGTGCAACACAGGACGCATAATGAAAAGGTGAAAGATATCAAAACTCATATTTAGGCGGGTGGACGAGATTATAAAAGAGTGCACGATTTGTGCGTTTAACCGTGAAAAATAAAACGTATCGATACATAAATATTATTTGTATAAAATATATCATTTTACACAGATCTCGACTGTCATCATTCGCTAACGCGGTCTTCTTGGGGAACAATGGCTGTCATTTTACATAAATAGGCCTAGTATTCGTTTCGTTAATCAAAATATGAGTTTTTACACAGATCTCGACAGTCATCGTTTGCTGACGAGGTCTCGTGTAAAATGTGTGTAAAATGTCATATTTTTGTCAAAAATGCATAATTATAAGGCACATTGACTTGTTGCAGACAAGCGCGACACACTGGCCGTGGACTACAGCGATGAAGACGCCGGGAGACAGTGGATGGAGCAGGCCAACGAGGTGTCGAGGGAGTGGAGACACACGTCTGCCGTGCTGGAGTATGACTTCATCACTAACATCACTGACCACAATCAGCAAAGAGTCAGTATATACTCTTCATTACCTCTCCCATCACACAACCTAAATGAACAATGTTGGAGTATGACTTCATCACTAACATCACTGACCACAATCAGCAAAGAGTCAGTATATACTCTTCATCACTAACATCACTGACCACAATCAGCAAAGAGTCAGTATACACACTTCATCACTAACATCACTGACCACAATCAGCAAAGAGTCAGTATACACACTTCATCACTAACATCACTGACCACAATCAGCAAAGAGTCAGTATACACATTTCATCACTAACATCACTGACCACAATCAGCAAAGAGTCAGTATACACACTTCATCACTAACATCACTGACCACAATCAGCAAAGAGTCAGTGTACACATTTCATCACCTCTCCCATCACAAAACCAAAATTGACAATGTTGGAGTATGACTTCATCACTAACATCACTGACCACAATCAGCAAAGAGTCAGTATACACACTTCATCACTAACATCACTGACCACAATCAGCAAAGAGTCAGTATACACACTTCATAACTAACATCACTGACCACAATCAACAAAGAGTCAGTATACACACTTCATAACTAACATCACTGACCACAATCAAAAAAGAGTCAGTATACACATTTCATCACGAACATCACTGACCACAATCAGCAAAGAGTCAGTATATACACTTCATCACTAACGTAACTGACTACAATCAGCGAAGAGTCAGTATAATATACACACTCAGAAGTGGATTAAACTAGAAGTGCTCAATGAACAGGGATATCAACTCGTAGTTTTCATTCACTTGTGACGCACTTTGGTACCTCTCCCATCACACGCCCTAAATTGACGATGTTCGGAAATTACTCTGTCACGTTTTTATGGATTGTTGAAGAGTTGCTTTTGCTTTATTTTATGGAAACACTGAGGTAAGCTTACAATGCCTCCTGTAGCTTGCCTCAGCGTTTCTATTGATAAGCAAGGGGAAGCAACTCTTCCATAACCCATACAGACCCGACAAAGTTATATCCGGATTTCGTTTATTGGTGTTAGAGTGCAAAATATGCTATAATGTATCGATTGAACACTTGATTTGCCCTCTTTTCTTTGAGGCATGTGGCGTCACAAGCCCACTAAACTGAAGTAATTTTCAGGCGGCTGAGAAGGCGAACAAAGGATTCTTATTATACATTAAAACGTTCTTGTTGTTTGGTGTTTCT
>NC_090258.1:41395475-41437975 GCF_037325665.1 Littorina saxatilis
CTTTATTTTCTCGTTTTGATGGTACATTATGACTATTGTGTGTGTCTGTTTACATGGTATTTTTACACAGTTAATGTTTCAAAGTTGTGTTGTTACAAGTTTAGTGTTCTCATATGCATTATGTTAGGATTTACATACAGTCATTCATCTGATAAACAAAAGGAAGTAAGCGCTCTAAATGCAAACGCTAGTGTAACAGAGTAAGTGAGAGTTTCTTGGCACTTGAGTGAATACTAGCAAGCATTGGAATGAACAAGCGACTTTCATCTGATTCAATGTCGACACGTGTGTTTTATTCATCGTTACAACAAGTAAAGCGCAGATAGCATGGATGGGCGCTGTGGGTCGCGCTTTGACCTACCATTGTTATTAGCAGCATGAGCAAAGACCGTGCCAAGAGTTCATGTCACTTGTGACGTCATTTACCTGACAGGCTACCCTGACTTTGGTGAGGCGTGGCGCCAAGAGCAGTTCCTAGATAACACTGACGTCATCAAAATGACGTCAGACCTGTGGGAAGAGTTGCGCCCCCTGTACATGCAGATACATGCTTACGTCAGACGGAAGCTGCGGGAGAGGTACGGAACGGAGGTTGTGGGGTCCGATGGTGCCATTCCCGCACATCTCTTGGGTAAGGATAAAGTCATTAAAATATGTATTGAGTGGGTTGTTCGTTTGTTTGTTTGTTTGTTGTTCTTTGTTTCGATAAGCCAGGGAGACCAATTCAGCACCTTTCATAAAAATTCAATTTGAAAAAAAGAAAAAGAAGCTTACTACCTTCGCAAAGCGTAGCCTTAAGAAACTGTCGACAATCCTTTTCATGTTTTCACTGCCTTCCAGGAAACATGTGGGCCCAGGAGTGGCGGAACATCTACCCCCTTGTCACTCCCTACCCACAAGAAAGTCAATCTACCCAAGACTTTGACGACCTCTTGAAGGAAAAATATGACGTCAAGGGACTTTTCAACCTCGCTGAGCAGTTTTACGCTTCAATGGGTCTGTTCAACATGACCGACTCGTTCTGGGAAAGGTCCATGTTCGTTAAACCAGCGGACCGCGAAGTGCAGTGTCACCCTTCAGCGATGGACCTTTTAAAGCGTGACGATTTCCGGTTGGTGATATGAGTGCTGCGTTATGTCATGAGATGGGGTGTGTGTGTGTGTGTGTGTGTGTGTGTGTGTGTGTGTGTGTGTGTGTGTGTGTGTGTGTGTGTGTGTGTGTGTGTGTGTGAAAAAGAGATCAAGACTTGTATGCTTTAGCTATTTCTTTAGCCAGTGCAACGCCCACTTTGAAAAAAAGAGAGAAAAAAAGAATAAATGAATTAAAAAATAAATAAACAAATCAATGGAATAATAGAGAAATAAATATAATAAATAAGCAATAAGCAAACAAAAAATAAAAATAAAATAAAAATACATAAACGTGTATGTTAATAAATAAATAAATAAAAATAAACAAACAAACAAACAAACAAACAAACAAACACACAAATGATTAAATGAATGAATAAATAAATGAATACAATTTTTTTTTGTTTTTTTAACAAAATACAATAAATTAAAAACATAACAATAAACAAACCACATACATAAACACACTTACAAAATTAATGAATAAATAAACACGCTGACTGTTCCAGCATCAAGATGTGCACGGAGGTGAATAAGGAATACCTGCAGACAGTGCACCACGAGATGGGTCACGTGGAGTATTTCATGGCCTACCAACACCAGCCCACCGTCTACCGCGACTCGGCCAACTGCGCCTTCCACGAGGCTATCGGGGACACCATCGCCCTCTCCGTGCTCTCCAAGACCCACCTGCAAAGTCTCGGCCTGTATCGCCCTGGTGGTGGTGATGAGGAGAGTGAGTTGCTGTGTGTGTGTGTGTGTGTGTGTGTGTGTGTGTGTGTGTGTGTGTGTGTGTGTGTGTGTGTGTATGTGTGTGTGTGTGTGTGCTCTCAAATACCCACCTCACCTGCAAAGTCTCGGCCTGTATCGCCCTGGTGACGTTGATGAGGAGAGTGAGTTAGTGTGTGTGTGTGTGTGTGTGTGTGTGTGTGTGTGTGTGTGTGTGTGTGTGTGTGTGTGTGTGTGTGTGTGTGTGTGTGTGTGTGTGTGCTCTCCAAGACCCACCTGCAAAGTCTCGGCCTGTATCGCCCTGGTGACATTTATGAGGAGAGTGAGTTATTGTGTCTTTTTGTGTGATTCTTCTTCTTCTTCTTCTGCGTTCGTGGGCTGAAACTCCCACGTACACTCGTGTTTTTTGCACGAGTGGAATTTTACGTGTATGACCGTTTTTTACCCCGCCATTTAGGCAGCCATACGCCGTTTTCGGAGGAAGCATGCTGGGTATTTTCGTGTTTCTATAACCCACCGAACTCTGACATGGATTACAGGATCTTTTTCGTGCGCACTTGGTCTTGTGCTTGCGTGTACACACGGGGGGTGTTCGGACACCGAGGAGAGTCTGCACACAAAGTTGACTCTGAGAAATAAATCTCTCGCCGAACGTGGGGACGAACTCACGCTGACAGCGGCCAACTGGATACAAATCCAGCGCGCTACCGACTGAGCTACATCCTCGCCCTTTGTGTGATTCGAACCCACGACCTTCCGCTTTGGAGATCAATCAATCAATCAATATGAGGCTTATATCGCGCGTATTCCGTGGGTACAGTTCTAAGCGCAAGGATTTATTTATTGTTTTTATTTTTATTTTAATGCAATTTATATTTATGCCGTGTGAGATGGAATTTGTTTACACAATACATCACGCATTCACATCGGCCAGCAGATCGCAGCCATTTCGGCGCATATCCTACTTTTCACGGCCTATTATTCCAAGTCACACGGGTATTTTGGTGGACATTTTTATCTATGCCTATACAATTTTGCCAGGAAAGACCCTTTTGTCAATCGTGGGATCTTTAACGTGCACACCCCGATGTAGTGTACACGGCGAGAGACCGGCGCCTTATCCACTAACCCATTGCGCCCTTCATACTTACGCTTCAGTTTCTGAGAGCAAAGTAGGAATGCATTGTAATAATTATATCTGCGTTTGTATCTCTATGTTGATGATGGGAGACTCAAAGCACAGCAGCAGGCCTACTTTGACTTAAAGGAATGATATCTAAGGAAAAACGCCCTCTGATCGCTTTGAAAGTTTTACGATGAGGTTCAGGGTTAGAAATAGTGGTACCATGCAGTCTTCACTTTGCAAACACTATTATATTGAAATAAGAAATGTGTTTGCCGTAAGCCTCAATAGAAAGTGCACTCTTGGTGTGAGAATTTTGTTATTTCCCATGACCACTCGACTTGATGTTGTCGGTTACCATAGTCGAAAATTCAGTGCCAAAACTCCATTAAGCGAGCTTCTGGAAGTAAACTTTACAAAGTCGACATCGCCCAATCAGTCTTTATTTTCACTTCAGGGGAGACAATCAACGAGCTGATGAACATCGCGCTGAACAAGGTTACATTCTTCCCCTTTGGTCTGACGGTGGACAGGTGGCGCTGGGGTGTGTTCAGCAACGTGACCACCCCGGACACTTACAACCGTGACTGGTGGAAACTCAGGTACAAAATATTTGTATTACCTGCTTAGTGTAAAAGGAAAGGCTATAAATGACAGAGCATGTACAAAACGCATGTGGAATATGAGCGTTTAAGAAACAGTTAGGCCCTATCAATAAGTGTCATGAAGCTGCAATGTAACATACAAGCGAATCACTATTCATGAAGATGAACAAAGAATGCAATGTAACATACAAGCAAATCACATTCATTCTACAGTCGAACCTGTTTCGACGACCAACTCTTGGTAACAACCACCCCCCGCGGGTTAGGGGGAGTCCCATATTGGTTGGGACGAGAAAGAATTTACCCGATGCTAACCAGCATGTCGTAAGAGACGACTAACAGGTTCTGTTTCTCCTTTTACCCTTGTTAAGTGTTTCTTGTATAGAATATAGTCAATGTTTGTAAAGATTTTAGTCAAGCAGTATGTAAGAAATGTTACGTCCTTTGTACTGGAAACTTGCATTCTCCCAGTAAGGTCATATATTGTACTACGTTGCAAGCCCCTGGAGCAATTTTTTGATTAGTGCTTTTGTGAACAAGAAACAATTAACAAGTGGCTCTATCCCATCTCCCCCCTTTCCCCTATCCCATCTCCCCCCTTCCCCCGTCGCGATATAACCTTGAATGGTTGAAAACGACGTTAAACACCAAATAAAGAAAGAAAGAATGGTAACGACCCCCTACCCAGAACAACCACCCCAAAGGCTCCTCAAAGATGTGGTTTTTTTTCTCTGTATAATTTTCCTTTCAATAGCGGCCACTTGTATATAACAATCACTTTTGATCGGTCCCTAGAATGGTCGTTATTGACAGGTTCGTCTGTATCTTTCTTACTTTGGAAATGCCAAGCCTCTGAACACACAGGGATCAAGCAGCGAGCTTTGTAGAAAATGAACTCCGAATGAAATCAGCTCAGAATTTACATAAAGTACACAAACTGTGAACAGGGATTCAGTCACAGTTGTGAGCAAAATAATCTGCTCAGTTTGGTTGCAATTTTTCAAAAACATTTTGTATTCATGTACACAGATTTGACTCGGTAGAGTCCAAAGAGCTGACAATGTAAAAAATCAATACATTTCAACCTTTCTGGTTCAAGTCGGATGAGTGTGGCTATTGTTCAAAGTCGCTGAGTGTGGCTATTGTTCAAAGTGGCTGAGTGTGGCTATTGTTCAAAGTGGCTGAGTGTGGCTATTGTTCAAAGTCGCTGAGTGTGGCTACTGTTCAAAGTCGAACCTCCTACTGTTGAGGCAATCTCCGAATTTGAGAAAAAAAAGATTTAAAGCGTTAATATTAAACCACGTGACCTACATAACTAATACAAACTTGAAACTGTGTGGAATCATCATCCCACATCTCAAGCTACTGTACACCAAATGTGAAGTCATTCGCCGAACATATGTGGTAGTTATTAGCATTTTAGAGGGTGGCATTTTGGGGGGGTCACCCTGGTAATATTATGTGGTTCTTTCTAACCCTGTTTAGAGTAAAACGACTTGACTGTAAAGAGTTCATGTAAAAGGATAAAATCACACAGGATACAGTGACGTGGCAGCTGGTATTTCTGTCACAGGACAATGATATAAAAGGACGTACAAAGAAAAAGAATACGGCTATATCAAAACTCCTGTGACACAGTGAAATGGTGTGGCTGTGAATAATTCGGTGACAAAACAAAATGACGAAATTGTAAGTATTCCTGTCACAAAGTAAATGACAGGGCTGTGTATATTCTTGTCAATCAATCAATCAATGAGTCTTATATCGCGCATATTCCGTGGGTACAGTTCTAGGCGCTCTGCAGTGATGCCGTGTGAGATGAAATTTTATACGGCCAGTAGATTGCAGCCATTTCGGCGCATATTTACCTTTCACGGCTTTATTCCAAGTCACACGGGTATAGGTAAACAATTATTAACTGTGCCGAAGCAATTTTGCCAGGAAAGACCCTTTTGTCAATCGTGGGATCTTTAACGTGCACACCCAATGTAGTGTACACGGGGGGGAGGTTCGGACACCGAAGAGAGTCTGCACACAAAGTTGACTCTGTGAAATAAATTTCCGCCGAACCTGGGATCGAACTCACGCTGACAGCGGCCAACTGAATACAAATCCAGCGCGCTACCAACTGAGCTATATCCCCGCCCGTAGCTGTGAATACTCCTGGAACAAGATAAAACGACTTAGCTGTGAATATTTATGTATTTAAAGTAAAATGACGCGGCTGTGAATATTAATGTCACAGAATTTTTAAGTAAAATAGCGTGGATGGGAACTTTCCTGTATTTAAAGTAAAATGACGCGGCTGTGAATATTAATGTTACAGAATGTTTAAGTAAAATAGCGTGGATGGGAACTTTCCTGTATTTAAAGTAAAATGACGCGGCTGTGAATATTAATGTTACAGAATGTTTAAGTAAAATAGCGTGGATGGGAATTTTCCTGTATTTAAAGTAAAATGACGCGGCTGTGAATATTAATGTCAAAGAATTAAGTAAAATAGCGTGGCTGTGAATATTCCTGAAAGGAAGAAATAGGTCATGGCCGGCTATGATTATTCTCGTAACACAGTAAAATGACTGGGACTATTCCTGTTACAAAATAAAATGAAGTGGATCTGAGTATTTTCATTCCAGGGTAAGATGACATGGTTGTGAATACTCCGGTTACAAGATAAATGACTTGGCTAAGAAAATTCATGCTAACAGCTAAAATGATGAGACCGTGAATATTTCTGTAACAAAATCAAATGCGGTGGCTGTGAATACGTATTCATGTTACAAAATGAAATAACGTTACTGTTAATATTTCTGTCACAAAGTAAAACTTACGTGGTTGTGAATATTCAAGTCAAGAAGCAAAATGACGTGGCAGTGAAAGTTCCTTTAACAAAACAAAATGACATGGCAGTGAATAATCATGTTACAAAGTAAAATAACGTGACTCTTAATATTTCTGTCACAAAGTAAAACTTACGTGGCTGTGAATATTCAAGTAAAAAAGGAAAATGACGTGGCTGTGAAAGTTCCTTTAACACAATAAAATGACATGGCTGTAAATACTCATGTTACAAAGTAAAATACCAAAATAACGTGGCTGTGAATATTTCTGTCACAAAGTAAAACTTACGTGGTTGTGAATATTCAAGTCAAGAAGCAAAATGAAGTGGCTGTGAAAGTTCATTTAACAAAATTGAATGCCATGGCTGTAAATATTCATGTTACAAAGTTAAATAACGTAGCTGTGAATGTTTTTGTCACAAAGTAAGACTTACGTGGCTGTGAATATTTAACTCAAAAAGCAAAATGACGTGGTTGTGAAAGTTCCAGTTACGAAGTGAATTTTCTTGTAACGCATCAAGGTAGTGTGGTTGTGAATATTACCGTCACAAAGTAAATTGACGTGGCGGTTGGTATTTCTGTTACAGACTGGATCTGCAAGGAGTACGTTCGCCTGTCCCCCGGTCCGAGGAAGACTTTGATCCTGTCGCCAAGTTCCATGTGGCCTCCAACACTCCCTATATATGGTCAGTATTGCTAACGGTAATACACCTCGGTCTGCGGTTCCTTCCAATGATATTTACAGGCAGAGCTGTGAAAATAACGCTGAGTTATTGACTGCCCCATTCTTTTCCGTGTGAGCATAGATTGACTGACCTTACCCGCTGTTTGAAATTGCAGGTTTGAACGTTCTGTGACGTATTGTACTGTGTGTGTGTGTGTGTGTGTGTGTGTGTGCGTGCGTGCGTGCGTGCGTGCGTGCGTGCGTGTGTGTGTGTGTGTGTGTGTGTGTGTGTGTGTGTGTGTGTGTGTATGTATGTATGTATGTATGTATGTATGTGTGTATGCGCGCGCGTGTGTGTGCGTGCTGGCGTGTCATGTGTGCGTGTACGTGTGTGTATGTGTACGTACGTGCGTGCGTGCGTGCGTGCGTGCGTGAATGCGCGTGTAAATGCGGGTGTCTCTGCCTGCCTGTTTGTTCATCCGTATCAGCGTGTTTCACGTGCAGCTATTTCGTGTGCCACGTGGTCCAGTTCCAGTTCCTCAAGGCTCTGTGCGACGCCAGCGGCCACAAGGGACCGCTCCAACTCTGTGACTTCGGGGGCTCGCACGCCGCTGGGACTCTGTTCAAGTAAGTGTTTGTATAGCCTAAAAGAGTCGCTGGGACTCTGTTCAAGTAAGTGTTTGTATAGCCTATTTGAGTCGCTGGGACTCTGTTCAAGTAAGTGTTTGTATAGCCTATTTGAGTCGCTGGGACTCTGTTCAAGTAAGTGTCTGTATAGCCTATTTGAGTCGCTGGAACTCTGTTCAAGTAAGTGTCTGTATAGCCTATTTGAGTCGTTAGGACTCTGTTCATTGTGTTTGTATAGCCTATTTGAGTCGCTGGGACTCTGTTCAAGTAAGTGTTTGTTTAGCCTATTTGAGTCGCTGGGGCTCTGTTCAAGTGAGTGTCTTGTATAGCCTATTTGAGTCGCTGGGACTCTGTTTAAGTAAGTGTTTGTATAGCCTATTTGAGTCGCTGGGACTTTGCTCAAGTGAGTGTTTGTATAGCCTATTCGAGTCGCTGGGACTCTGTTTAAGTAAGTGTTTGTATAGCCTATTTGAGTCGCTGGGACTTTGCTCAAATGAGTGTCTGTATAGCCTATTTGAGTCGCTGGGACTCTGTTCAAGTAAGTGTTTGTATAGCCTATTTGAGGCGCTGGGACTCTGTTCAAGTGAGTGTCTGTATAGCCTATTTTGAGTCGCTGGGACTTTGCTCAAGTGAGTGTCTGTATAGCCTATTTGAGTCGCTGGGACTCTGTTTAAGTAAGTGTCTGTATAGCCCAGTTGAGACCCACAGGTAATTATGTTATCGCTTTTTTTTTAAACTGTGCATTTTTAGCTCTGTATTCCTGGTATCATCATTTAATCCGATGACTGTGATTTAGTGAGTGAAATAAGTTTTGCGGCTTGGATGCTATTTATTTCTTCAGAATTACTACATGTACTAACAAATTGGAGTTAAACTCATCAGCAACGCCTAACTATATATAAGTTTTTTCAACAGTAAATACTTTTCCAATGCATATTTTGCACTTGCAAAGAACAGTTATCCGCTTAATTTCACGTGGTTACCTGGTGACCCAGAAGTATGTTGGGATTGATAGAGGGAAAGGTTTGCTGTGAAATGTTGTTGTCTTTATGAAGAACTAATTAACATGCCTTCATGAAAATTGGTTTAAGCGTGTTTTATTAATTTCTTGTATACATGTTATATACAGTAACAACATTAAGAACGTTAACAAGCAGACTGCTTATGGACACGTTCTAAAACTGATAATCAATACACATTCTGATAACAAGACATGGCGAACAAGTGATAACATCAACCCTTTTCTTTCAAAATATTTCATAATATTTTATACAAATAAAGAGAGAGAGAGAGAGAGAGAGAGAGAGAGAGAGAGAGAGAGAGAGAGAGAGAGAGAGAGAGAGAGAGAGAGAGAGAGAGAGAGAGAGAGAGAGAGAGAGAGAGAGAGAGAGAGAGAGAGAGAGAAAATGCTTTGCTACATCTATTGCTGTCACTGTTAATATAATATCAGCCGAAGCGATCTGTTGACATAACGTAATCTTGTACAGCAGAAAATATTTTCGTGTTCAAAGATATAGTTAAATCAGTATTTCCAAACAAAAGTGTTTTGCAATCCAGAGCGTGCGTTGGCAGACTATTGAATAAAATGGTTCTATGTTCTTTAAATTTTGGACAATGTAACAAAAAGTGTTCAGCGTCTTCCGGGCGTACTCCACACGTGCATTCTAAATTATCAGAGAGGTGTCGGTTAACAAGGTCTTGTTGCAAATCGCTCATATTTAATCTCAACCTGCTGTGAAATACCTGTGCCTTACGGTTGCCTAAATAATAATACTGTGGAACAACAACATCTCCATTGGTCAAAAATCTTTTAAATTCACCAACTGACTGCGTTTGTCGTATATTTTCTGGAAGATTATTCCACAAAGCTGTCGTTGAAGGAAAAAATGAAGATTTACATAACTCACTTCTGCATAATGGAACCTTACGTTCAAGAGGGCGTCGCCTGTGGTAAGGATTTACATCGGAAACCAAGACCGGCAGTTTGGAATATAAATATGCTGGGGTTGTCACAGGTCAGTTTTCGTCAGCCTGTTTCTTTCTGCGTGCGCCTTCCAAAGGAAGTTTATGGAAGGAAAACACGCCGCCTTTTCGTATTAGCTAAAGAAACAGGTACTGCCTGGACTTTACTTTCTTTCACTCTTTCCCATGCTCTCGAAGTAGCAGAGAAAGATCAACACAGGTTTATATAATTTAATACATGGATAGTGTTAATAAAATTCTTGCAATGCAGCACACATTAATCAGGTTAGTCTATATTTTTGCTAAATATCAGTATCGTACTAAATGTATCACACACTGTTCAAGCTAGGTCATGTTACTTGCATCACAGCACACTCTGATCAAATGTCTATTGCTGCTGGATTTCAATTCTGTCACGGTAATCTAACGTGACTCCGCCGCTGCAAACGTTCTTCAGAAGGTTCCCTTGAAGGACATCAAAACAAAGGAATACACATAATGTTTATGAAGTTTTGACTTAGCTCGATGTCATTGAAAAGGTACTCGAGATGACGTGCAGCACTTGACTGGTCTAGAAGACCGCGCTCCTGGTTTGGTTCGTCACTCTTCTTCTCAAGACACCATCATCAAGTTAATAGCAGAAGTAGTCTGGTTACATCTCTCTCCACAATTACGGCAACATGAGGAAGAGGAAGATGAATGAATCATTGGACCGTGGGTTCCTGAAACAGATCAAAGGGCCATATGTGTTACCTACACAGCCTGTCTAAAAGACTTGGTTTGTTCATATTTTATTATCGTTCTCTCTATTACTGTGTTTCGGAAAATGGGGATTTGGTAACAGCGCACATTCAAACGTACACAACTTGACAACAACACAATGTACATGACTGACACGATACACTCATCTCCGCCCAGATCCCGTGGAACGATTGTCGATGTAATAATCACAGTCACTTACCTTCAAAGAAGGGGAACGGCTTTTCCTCCAAGCGTTCTTCGCTCCATGGACTTGCGGAAAACGACCCTCTCGTGAAACGATTTTAGTTTACGTCAGTACACTTGGATACGTCATATGAATACGTCACTTGGCTACGTCGTGTAATGCGCGAGTAGTCTCGGTTGCCTATTCTATTCTTGACAGGTTCGCGCTTCAGAATAATAATTCATGACAGCCCCTTTCTTGAGAATGAATTTCCCAAATTTAGTCACTATATGAAGCGCGACTTAAATAATCTGATCCATGGTTGTCACAACCCGGTATTTCTTACCTCCTTTCTTCTTCACAAAAACGATTGGAGCATTGTACGGTGAGTTTGCCGGTTCAATGACCCCGAGCTTCAACATCTTGTCGATCTCGTCTTCGACCGTTTTCACCATCGCATGAGGTACGAGTCTCGGTCGAACAAACACAGGTTTCTTCTCTGTAAGTTCGATTCTGCACTTCTCCAAGTTGGTAGTAATCGGTACATCAGTCAGATTCTTGGAGAATGCACTACAGATCGCTTTCGCCTCTTTTGTTCTTTCTCTACTCAATTCTTTACAGAAGTTCACGCTTGTGACATCTTCTGTACGAGTAGTTTCCAGCAGAGGAATCATCTTCTGAGTGTCTATTCGGAAGATATCATCGTTCATCGTATCATCTTCCTCGATGACTACGGCGATGTGTTCTTCTGCTTCTTCTTTTTTTTCGTCAATTCTGTTTCTGAGGTCGACAACGTATTCTGCTGTCGTCTTCTGTTCACCTTCGACCGATTCATCAGTCCATGCACGACGCAGAACCTGCATGGGACCTCTGATGGTCTTGCCATACCGCATTTCAAAGGGTGAGAACCCCAGACTGTCTTGAGGTGCTTTCTTGGTTCTGCCTTTTGGCGCTGATCTTTGGCATGTGTCACACGAGAGACAGTAACGTTTTATGTCTCCGACCAAACCTGGCCACCAGAACTCACACCTGATTCTATCAGTGGTTTTCTTCTGCCCGAGATGACCTGTCATCGGGTGGTCGTGTCCAAAAGAAAGCACTTTGCTTCTCATTTCTTTGGGAACAACGACTTTACTAGATTCACTCCCGGTTTTGTCGAGGGTTGTCCTGTACAAGATTTCTTTCTTGTATACATATTTCACACCGTGGAATGATTCTCCTGAAACAGCCATTTGGCGTACTTTTGCCAGTGTTTCATCATCATTCTGAGCCTTCTTGAGATCTTGCGGGGAATACATCTTGTGTGTATTTCTGTCATCATGACTAGTTCCCGGCACAGGTTTCTCATTCCGTTTTTTTTTTCTCTTCTCTTGCTTCCGTGTACTGACCGCCGCGTTGGTCTCACCTTGATACCAACTCGGGTCACGTACTGGAAACAAAGGGGTCTTCCTCTTGTTCTGGCCTACACCATACCATTTACCTATGAGGACAGGATAAATGGGATCATCGAGTATGACCACTTCGGTTTTGGCATCAAAATACGGACAGTCAATGTGGGCCACAGCCGTGGGACACAATTTCCGTGTTTTCTTCTCTGCGAGCGTAGTTTCTTTTTTCTTTGCCAAGTACCTTTCTTCAGGTATAAGGTCGGCCCTGACCATAATACCTGAGCATCCGGAATCGCGTAATGCTTTTACGATTCGGCCGTCTAATTTGATGAACACTTCCTCTTTGAAATCCTTCTTTTTGCACGACTTGCACAGCTTGTCAAGATGTACGGGGATTTCTTGTCCATCAAATTCATTTCGAACATGAACTGCGTGAACGCTTTCTCCCTTATTGGGACAAAATCGCGACAGGTGCCCTTTGCCCTTGCAAAAAAAACAACAGCCTGTGGCTTTCAGTCTTTGTTTTTCATCATCGCTCACGTATTTATGTTCTTTCTGTGACGATTTCTCTTTCGCGTCACTTTCGACGACGTTCGAACCTTTCGTGTTCGAAAACGCGCTGCCGCTAGAATGGTTTTGGTGAGATTGCCGTGGCCTGATGTTCGAACGTGATTGTTCGTACTCCGTGGCAATTTCGCCCATTTCTTTCGCAGACTTCGGTTTCCGATCAAGTACGTGTAACATCACTTCGGTAGGGAAGGTGTTCTCTAATTGTTCTCTGAGAACTAGATCCTTCAGATCTGCCACATGTTCATCGCACTTGGCTAACTCGATCCATTTATCGAGGATGCGCTCAAGTTTGGTGACATGTTCTTTGTACGTGTCAGATGGGTTTCGCTTCAGCTGACGGAATTTCTTCCGATATTGATCTGCTGTCAGTTGAAATCCATCATACAACGCATTCTTCAAAGTGTTGTAGTTGCGCGCGTCTTCGAAACTGAGTTTTGCATAAATGGTTCTCGCTTTTCCTTTCAGGAAATACACCATTCTTGTAGCTTTGCGTTCGTCATCGAGATGACAGTCGGTTGCATAATGTTCAAATTGTGCAAACCAACTCTCGATGTCGTCTTTGTCGTCAAGAAAAGGGATTTTTGGGATAAAGTCGTCATCCCCACGACGCCTCGACGCGTTATTGTTGGCGTTGTCTCGGCGTGCTTCCGTTTGTATCCTCAACTGTTCTAGCTGAAACGCGCGATCGGCTTCTCGTTCACGTGCGCGTTCGAGAACTTCACGTTCACGTTCTCGTTCCTCTCGTGCGCGTTCTTCAGCTACAAACTCACGCAAGTCTTTGCCTTCGAGTCCTAACTCTCGTCCTATCGCCAAAAGTTCGCGAGTCCACTCTAATCCGGATTTTTCAGGGTGGATCGGACCTGCACGTTCATTACTCGCATCGGATACATAAGTCGTTACACGCGCGCCTAACGTCTGAGAATCATTATCGCTCGATTCTCCTTGGGTGTTGACATATGTGTCACCACCTTCAACATCTGAGACTACTGCCTCGGCCGTATTCTGGTTCTGCGGGTCAGCGTTCATTCTTGCTATATGCGCCCTAGTACTCGGGTGTTTGGATGTTTGCATATCCTTTACATTAACTCACACACAGATATTCACTGAATCAAACTGCAAATACGTGATGCTCGGTTGAAAAACCGATTTGACTAAACTGCTTTTCACACACTATTTACTAGAGAGAGAAAACTCCCCCACTATAGAATGAAGTGTTACTTTAGTGAAGCTCACTTTGCTACTTGAATTCATGAACGTTCAACGTTACCTCAGTAAACGTTACGTGTCCCAATGACACGATTTCTCTGAACCATTCTAATATCCTTTTACAACCACGGATACCTAACACTAGAATTTATGGTTCTTCTGGTATATGTCAAACAATATACCGTTCTATCGAGTGAACTTCATTTTAATATCTCATCGGCGCTCCATCAACGTGGACCTTTCGCCTATATTAATATCAACTCGATTCTATCGCACAGTAAGTCGAAATAAGATTCTTCAATTATCTACTGCTGTATAGACAATAATCTAATTTTCCTAACCCTTACTCTTGGCGTTGTGAAGTGTGACTGTCTGCAGAATCAACTTCACTTCCACGGTCCTTCTGGACGAAGATGAGTGCTATCCCTCGTATATAACCCAATTCGCCCACCAACCTCCCACGGCGACCAACAATATTATAATTTTGTCGACTAAGGGACACAGGATGGCCTGACAGGGTGTTAGTCCACTGTCTTCTGTTATAGCCTTTTGTTTAGCACAGCCAAATAGGGGGAACTAAACTACTATAACATTAGTGCTTTACGTGAATTATTATAGTGACGTCAAAGCCTTGCGTCACTCTTCATTTGGATTATTCCCGTGTGCTGAAGCACACACGTCAGATTCTGTTATCGTTAAATGATGAGCTAACTATAAACATGAATAAACACAAAAGTTGATTTATACGATGATGAACATGAACGGACGAACACACAAACGAAAAACGAATAGGGAATTTGTTTGAAGAAAATTTGTTTGGGGAAGCCAAATTGAAATTACGAGTTACAATATCCCGGACGAAGCCCCCATATGTCACAGGTCAGTTTTCGTCAGCCTGTTTCTTTCTGCGTGCGCCTTCCAAAGGAAGTTTATGGAAGGAAAACACGCCGCCTTTTCGTATTAGCTAAAGAAACAGGTACTGCCTGGACTTTACTTTCTTTCACTCTTTCCCATGCTCTCGAAGTAGCAGAGAAAGATCAACACAGGTTTATATAATTTAATACATGGATAGTGTTAATAAAATTCTTGCAATGCAGCACACATTAATCAGGTTAGTCTATATTTTTGCTAAATATCAGTATCGTACTAAATGTATCACACACTGTTCAAGCTAGGTCATGTTACTTGCATCACAGCACACTCTGATCAAATGTCTATTGCTGCTGGATTTCAATTCTGTCACGGTAATCTAACGTGACTCCGCCGCTGCAAACGTTCTTCAGAAGGTTCCCTTGAAGGACATCAAAACAAAGGAATACACATAATGTTTATGAAGTTTTGACTTAGCTCGATGTCATTGAAAAGGTACTCGAGATGACGTGCAGCACTTGACTGGTCTAGAAGACCGCGCTCCTGGTTTGGTTCGTCACTCTTCTTCTCAAGACACCATCATCAAGTTAATAGCAGAAGTAGTCTGGTTACATCTCTCTCCACAATTACGGCAACATGAGGAAGAGGAAGATGAATGAATCATTGGACCGTGGGTTCCTGAAACAGATCAAAGGGCCATATGTGTTACCTACACAGCCTGTCTAAAAGACTTGGTTTGTTCATATTTTATTATCGTTCTCTCTATTACTGTGTTTCGGAAAATGGGGATTTGGTAACAGCGCACATTCAAACGTACACAACTTGACAACAACACAATGTACATGACTGACACGATACACTCATCTCCGCCCAGATCCCGTGGAACGATTGTCGATGTAATAATCACAGTCACTTACCTTCAAAGAAGGGGAACGGCTTTTCCTCCAAGCGTTCTTCGCTCCATGGACTTGCGGAAAACGACCCTCTCGTGAAACGATTTTAGTTTACGTCAGTACACTTGGATACGTCATATGAATACGTCACTTGGCTACGTCGTGTAATGCGCGAGTAGTCTCGGTTGCCTATTCTATTCTTGACAGGTTCGCGCTTCAGAATAATAATTCATGACAGGGGTTAAACGATTTACAATTTTCTAATACAGCAAGAGTTTATGACGACGTCGCCTTTCTTTCAGGGGCACAAAACCCGATTCATTATACAATTTTTGGTGGCTTGTACCACGAACTGCACCTACAATAATTCGGATTGCATCGAGATGCAAGGTCTCCAACTCGTCTGCCAAACACTTCCTACAGTTATCCCAAATAACGTCCGCGTAATCAAACAATGATAATATAAAGGATTTGTACATAACTTCAAGCGATTTTTTGTTTGTTTATTTGTTGCTTAACGTCCAGCCGACTACGCAGAGCCATATCAGGACGAGGAAGGGGGGGGATGAAGGGGGCCACTTGTCAAGCGATTCCTGTTTACAAATGCACTAACCCATTACTTGTGTCCCAGCAGGCTTTAGTAAAACTAAATTAATACCTACTGGAAGATTACCAGTTTCCAGTATGTTAAAATAGGCTTAACCTATCTACTGCTGGACTTATATCAGAACACTAACAGATTAAACTATACATGAATCGCGAGACAAGCGGCAAGAGAAGAGATTTTTGGAAAAAATACAGGTTTGTTTGTTTGTTTATTTGTTGCTTAACGTCCAGCCGACTACGCAGAGCCATATCAGGACGAGGAAGGGGGGGATGAAGGGGGCCACTTGTCAAGCGATTCCTGTTTACAAATGCACTAACCCATTACTTGTGTCCCAGCAGGCTTTAGTAAAACTAAATTAATACCTACTGGAAGATTACCAGTTTCCAGTATGTTAAAATAGGCTTAACCTATCTACTGCTGGGCTTACATCAGAACACTAACAGATTAAACTATACATGAATCGCGAGACAAGCGGCAAGAGAAGAGATTTTTTGGAAAAAATACAGGTGAATGAGCAAGAAGGCAGAAAAAAGAAAAGAATTCATGAAGAAAAAGAGAGCATGACAGGAAAGAGGAACCAAAAATCTACCTAACAGCAAACTAGAAAGCTCCTGCGGTTCCAAAAACAGGAGGGGCCTTTAATTTCATAACCGCAGTGCCCCACTGCGGGAACTTCAAGCGATTTCCTGTTTAGACGATACTTGAATAAACCAAAACACGCAATTGACTTTCTACACTTAGCAATGAGACTTTTTATGTGGGAATCCCATTTACAATTACCTTGTAGGATGACGCCAAGGTGCTTGTGATTTTCAACATCAATCAAAAGTGCATCTTCAAAATACAATGGTGGAAGTAACACATTTTTTTGCCTACAAATGTCCAACAATTCTGTCTTTTGACAATTAAAAGCAGGGACGTAGCACACCTAATAAAAGTGGTAGGGCGGAAAAAAATGGAAGACAAAATGCTGAGACAGCTAAGGAAATATGGGGCTTACACTACCGCCCCCCCCCTTCCCGTCCCCTTGTAATGGTCTAAAAAAGAAAGAAAACATGATGCGATTTCGTGCCTTCTGAGCTCAGTTCCATCTAATCATCTTTCCATCCTCCACCAAACAACGGGCTGGTGAATGTATCAGTGATTATCAATCGACTTACATTTATATCTAAATTCCGATACGTTGAATGTGATGAGCACTTACTTCAAATGACTTTCGTCTTCATTATTGTCTAGTGTGTTAAAAAGCAAGGATTGACAAACTGGTTTACTTCTAAACAAGCAATTTATTGATCCGTCCAGCCATCAACATTGGCAGCCTGAGTGATGACTGAAAAATAGAGGGATTTGTCAGAATATTTTTAGCGCGTTTTCGATCCATCACAACCAGGATGCACACTTGTGTCCATTGTTCAATTCTCTCTCTACATGTTGTTTCATGTGACACTGTTAACCCCACAAGTTACTGTGTTACTCAATTGTTATGGCGTACTTACGGTTGACACACAATCACTCACCCCTCAGTCTGACCCCAGCTTCACACACAGAATATACAAAACATTTCTTACCTCCATTGTTTCTCATGGGAGCAGACGGACGAAGAAGCAATTTTCACTAAATTGGCGCCAATACTTTTATGGCCTGACGGAACTCGTCACGTGTGACGTTCTCGTCAAAATAAGACGTCATCCTATTCCAGCAGTTGACCAAGACTAACACACACAAAAAAAAACACAAAAAACCGACCTTATGCCATCGCGTGAATACTACGTGGGGTGTTCTGTTGGTAGATCTCTCTCCTCTCTCTCTCTCCCCCTTTCTCTCCCCCCCCCCCCTCTCCCCCCCCCCTCTCCCCCCCCCCTCTCTTCATGCGTCTGCTTGAATGGTCAAACAAGCTCTCGCGAATTCGTCTTCTGTCTCTGGGAAGACTCCTGTGAAAGTAATTCTTGAGTCAGTATTTCCATAGGCATAACACACATAGAGAATACTACATGGCTTGCTGTGTCGTACCAGATTTACACGAGTTGTTTTTTTAAATAGTGAACTGCGAGCGAAAGCGAGCTGTTCACTATTTGAAAAAGCAACGAGTGTAAATCTGGTACGACACAGCAAGCCATGTAGTATTCTGTTTATCCTACATTATATACTTCTGTGCCAGATCTAACTAAAAGTCACCGACAGCGCTATTGCCTTTGGATCAACCCGCTTTAGAACTTCAAACCACTTTACTCAATTTGACATTCATTCCTCCGCCATGACACACACTCTCAAACTAGGACAAAGTAGTTCGCCTTTGTTAACACTGTTAAGTTTAATATTGAACATTGATTAAATAAATTCGAACAACGAAATGATGGTCACTTGAAAATATACCAGATAAAAAGAAAAGCAGTGGCCGCAGGATAAAAGAAACCAAAAGGAACAACAACAGCAAAGCATATCCTTCCGCGATAGGATGACAGTCAAGTCGGAGCCAGGCGAGTCGACAGCTTTCAGATGGTCACTTCTCGGTTTGGTGACTGGACAAATATTGGTTGATGTTGATGGTACCAACGTGCACAGGCCTTGCAAACAGTGTTGTTAGCGTTTGCTGGGATGTGATTGTGGCAGTGGCAGTGGAGACGGCTGGAGTTGAAGTGGCCGTGCGAATCCAATGTGTCGTCTGCCGACACTGGCGACAGCTCCGAGACCGGTGCAGTGCCGTTTAGCATCAGACTGAAGCCACGGTGTTCCTCTTGGGAAATGCTGCTTAACGTTGTTGTGCCCAGATAGCTGCATTATTTTGGTCGGAGGAACGTTATTCTCGGAAAGTTTCTGCACTAGGAACTGGCGTGCAGAGTGGTTGGTGTAGATCTACCTCGGGTTGATGATCCCAGCTTTTCTTCACATGTCGCCCTGGCTTTGGTTGTGGATTGTCTTTCGCAAAATTGGAGATATTCTCTGCCATTACTGTCTTCATGCAAGGACACGTCTCCTCACTGCATGTGCCTGTGAGGTGTCACGCTGCGCAGACCAAAGTTGACTGTGTTTTGCCACCACAGAGTATTCAGGATTACTTCTAGATCTGCGACTCCGAGCTGTTTTGTCTGCCACAGCTTGTCAACATCTTCATCTTTCAGCGGTTGAGCCCTGTTAGGTAAGTTGCCACAACCTTCCTGTTTAACAATCTTCTGCTTTGTCTTCACGACTTCTCTCAGTTACAAGTGCAAATTCGGGGCCGTCTATAACGGGTGCACAGTACTTTTTAGACTTCAACTGTCGACGGATGCTGCTGAGAAGGCCCCTCGGCGTGGGGATGGTTCATACTCTTTGCCATCCGGTTTTTTCAAACTCATGAAAAGAGAGCAGAGAATTTTGCATAATTTTTGTGGTTGGATGGTGCTAATGTTTCTTTTGTCCCCGTGTTTCGCCATAAACGTCGATAGGCGACGTATATCGTAAACCGTTTTTCGGAGAGTGTTCTTGTTCTTGTTTGTCTGAACGAATGAGTCTATTGGAGAAAAATTATAAATCATGGATGACTCGCTTTTTTCTTCATCGACTTCGTCATTCGCGTCATCGCCAAACATGTCTTCGAACAGCTCATCACTCAAAAATTCTTTCAGTGTTGACAAATCGGTTTCGTGGCAGTTGCCATTTTGTTGCAAAAGTAGTTCTTCATGAATATGTAATTACTAATTTACATAGCATGACCTTCCGGTTGACCTCATTTACATGATATACACACGTGTGATTTGAACGATTTTTATCTCACGGGTATCTCTCTCACGTATGTAGGATAAACAGCAATTCACTCATCATTCACCCTGGGCTGTAATTACTCTCTACATTCAACCACACACACACGAATTCTTAAATAACTACTGTCAATACTAATATCAATTCCCATCCATGTCCGAGTTATATCCACACATTAAACAACTATTCAGAATATCCAGATTAAGAACTAGTACAATGAACACTTAAGTTAACATAGCAGCGAATATTAAGAATGCCTATTCATAAACATACAAGTGTTCCTTAGCGAAAACATGTCATGAAAAATAGTTTACCTGAGCACGCGAGCAAAGAATCTTCCCCGACTTGCCGCTTACATGTTCAATGGGCAAGTGAAGCTAACAGCTTAGGTGACTGGCGACACAAGTCTAACAGCTCACCTTACAAAAAAATGGACATTCAGGTTTTTCACCTGTTGCACGTGAGTGCGTGGAGACTCGGCTCTACAGGTAACAGTACAGGCCCCATAATCATGGTCCAACAGGCATGCGAATCAATAATAATGTTTTCGCGATACGAGTCTACTTCTGTCAATTAATGCATACTAATAACAGCATCATTTCATCATTAATTAAGTACTCATATTACATACATGTTCATACATAAAACCCATACATGTCATATCTGACAATGCCCCCCACTTCAAGTAGAAAGCTGCATAAAAGATTTCTCATTTCTTAACTCGATAACACCATACAAATGTTATCATCCATGATAATACTTTGCATTTTAACACAATAAGTCCCACTCAAAGTGTCAACGTCACTACTTGTATATACAGTACCTATACAAACAGATCTGACTTCCAGGGCCATTTTTCTTCTTTTTCAAAGAGTTTGATCACAGACTGATCGAGACAGCAAATCCGCAAACTGATTGCACTGGCCTGCAATCGGCTGAACCAGAAGGTTGCGTGTTCGAATCCCGTCGGGGTCACCAATTGTCAGGAATGAATTATCTACAATACCGACTGTCAGTCAGAAGGCTACTATTTCATTTATACGCATTCGTTATTCTCCTCCGATTCATTCCAACAATAAAAGAAAATACGTGGAGCTCAATATGTTTATATAGCTCACTGGTAAAGCATGTACATATATCAAACGTAAAGACGTACCGCACCAATTTGCCTCGGGCAGGGGATCGTCTGGATTTTCAACTTTAGACTGGCTTTCAAAATAGTTATTAAACAAAATCGTTTTTTCACAAATGTTATCAATAATTTTTCCATTATCCTCAAGCGGTGGGATTTCGTTACATGCAACACCTTTTTTCTTCAGAAAGGAATTAACAAGTTGCCACCAATTTTTGCTTCCGAAGTTCTGTTTACAATTTATCCTCTCAAGTTCTAAGAAATAATCACTTTTTCGTTTACGAATTTCATCTGTGTACTGATTTCTGGTCAGGCGGAATAATGCCCACTGCTCAGGTGTATTTAAGCGCTTAGCAACTTGATGTATACAATTTTTGGCGTTTCGTAATTATAAAATATGCTCAGTCATCCATGGGCGTCATCTTCACGTACTGTTATTACCTTAACAGGCATACATGTTTTTGCAACACGTAATAAGTGTTCAGAAAACAAGGCAGCAGCTTCGTCTATGGACGCATTTAAAACTGTGTTCAAAAGATCAATTTTGTTTAATTCAAACAAAAATGTATCAACATCTAACTTGGCATAATTATATATAGTCCTTTTAAACTGACCTTTTTTTAATCTCTGTGACGTTAATTTTACACATGGCACTGAATGGTCACTACAAATGGGGGGTAACACTACAACTTCACTGATTAGGTTTATACTCGTAGTCAGGACCAGATCAATGCATGAGGATTTTAGTTCTGTAATACGTGTGGGTTCAGTAACGAGCTGGTGCAAATTGTTTTTGTATATTAACTTAAGAAGGTGGGGAGATGGATTATTCAAAAAATCTTCGTTGAAGTCTCCAAGAATTAGAAATGTATGTGGTGTTCTCATTACTTGCTTTACAGACTCGTCAACCAGGTGCCCATAATCAACCCGAGGGTCTGGTGGTCGGTAAAATGAACCAATCAACACAGTTTTGCAATAATTTAGTTTCTACCCAGACTGCTTCAAGATCATGAAAATTCACTTCATTTTCAAAAGGGCATTGGTCCGCTTACTTGAAAGCGATTTATACACACACAATTACAAGCCTCTGAACAAATGTTGGTAAACAGATACGAAAAAAACAAGTACCAAGTTACCTGAAAGGATCTATAGCAAGTCAGTATATGTTGGTGACTCCCACGCCGCTGGGGTCTGTTCCAGTGAGTGTCTGTAGCATGCCATCATGATTCAGAATAAAATTTAATATGGGCTTTAAATCTTTATTTTTATTTTCGGTAGACACCAACTCGTACACCAAGTCAATTCATTTTGGTGTCCCGCAAACCGCCTAGGCTGTTTAAGTGAGCGTCTGTAGCCAGTATGATGATTTAGAATAGAGATGGGCTGATGTTTCTTAGTTTTGGTAGGCACAAACTCTTACAGTTTCCAGTTGTTGGGTTCATTAGGTCGTTTCGTAATCTACCATTTGAGATTTTGGACAAGATTCCTTTGCAAGTACCTATTTTGATACAATGTAGATGGATATTCTGTTCTGCTGGGTTCAATTCCTTCCTAATTTTTTTTGCAACTCGGCCTATAAAAGAAAGTGTTGCTTCAGACGAGGAAACCCCTTCTTTTCTAAAACAGTAAATAAAATAATTACATTTTCTTAATTGTACTCCTAAGATGTCAATACTGACCATGTTGCAAACGATTGTAGAATCTAGGGTGCAACATTGAGAAGCTCATAGTAGGCCGAGAAAGCTTCTGTTATTGCACTAAAGTATAATTACAATGTATAAATATGTGACTGTTAACTTCAACTGAATGTCTTGCCTGGATGTGTAGTATGGTGTAGTGTAGTGTAGTGTGAGATAGGGTAGTGCTGTGCAATTGTTTGAAAAGTCGTAGAGTGTAGCACAGTCTAATCTATTCCAGTCTAGACTAATCTATTCTATGCTATTGTATTCTACTGTGCCCACAGACGCTTCATGGCGGCAGGAGTCAGTCGGCCATGGCAGGACATCCTGGAGGAATTCACGGGATCTCGCGAGATCTCAGCTCAGCCAATCCTGGAGTACTTCCGGCCGTTGCACGACTGGTTGAAAGCTGACAACGAGCTTCACCAGGAACCATTGGGATGGAGCCAAGCCACAGTTAATTGGAGACAAGATTGAATTAATGGCGATAGAATACAGAGAGCGATGTTTTGACTTACTGTTGGGCTGTGAGGGTATTGGTATTGACTTGAAATAATATCTGTAGAACGAACATACACGCACTCACACGCATACACAGGCACGCACGCACACACGAACGCAGAAAACATTCGCACGCATACTCACACATATATATATACTAGAATGAATACCCGCTTCGCCGGGTAGCCGGCTTCGCCGGAAAGAAGTACTTAGAGCCGTACGCCGGCTTCGCCGGGTCCGAACAATGGACCCGCCAAGCTTAGGTCCCTCCCAGATTCGTGGAATGGGAACAGCACGAAAATGATTCAGTGGCCATAATGCCATTCCTGACCATATCGAGTCCCATCCTTGTCGACGAATGTAACCGTGTTAATCACCTTTGGAGGCGAACTCCACTCAAACAGGACTGAGCAAGTTATGGCTTCTCAAAGGAAGGCCAGTACATAAAATTACGTTAAAATTAATATTAAAAGTCCTACGGTTTTGAGCCATTAAGGACTTGAGTGTTTCACATAATATTACACAAAAGCCGCCAGACCACATCACAAACAGAACTGAACAATGCACAGGTGTTGCTTACATAGAGACACACACACTCACACACACACACACAAAAACACAGAGAAGCCGTATCTATAGAGAGATAGATGACAGTGTATTTTTCGCGTGGCTATAAATTGATTCGACCTTTGCACTTTTACAGTGAGGATAATTTACGGGTCCAATTTACGTTCTGTACACTGCGTTGACCTTCTAAAAATAGTAACAGTAACAGAACGCCGGGAATATGCGAAGACGCTCAGCGCAGTGGACAGCGCAGTGTAGTAACTTACAACTGAACGGGAAAGCCACACGAAGGAAGGGAGATAAACGCCAAACACTGGAGAAGATAAGGAAGAGTTACTTATAATGGTGAAATGAACACAAAAACGAAAATGAGTTCAGCGCTGCGCGCTGAGAGCACGTGTTGAAATATCTCATCGATGATATTGTGTCCGGGGTGTAGCTGAATACGGTGTCCAAATTTGAAAAAGATCCACCGAGAACTTTGGCGTTGTGATGTGGTGTAGCGGCTATGGTGTGTCGGTATGGGGGCCCGGGTAGCTGAGGTGGAACCAAAATAGCTGAGGTGGAACCAAAATCGGTTCCGCGCTGCGCGCTGAGAGCACGTGTTGAAATATCTCATCGATGAGGTTGTGTCCGGGGTCTCTCTGAATAAGCCCACCAAATTTGAAGCAGATCCATCGAGAACTTTGGCCGTGCATGGCGATTACACAAATACACAAACACACAAACACACAGACACACAGACACAAGTCGTATATATATATAGAAGCCTATACACACACACACACACACACACATACACACACACACGCACGCACACACAAATACACACACACACACACACACACACACACACACACACACACATGGGTAAGGACTCACAGAGATGGACGGACAGAAAGGCAGACAGAAAGATGGACTCATTACTCATTAAAGTTGTTCTTCAGTGCTCCGTGTGGTGTTTTTGTGTGTGACATTGCTGAGTGGACTGACGTAAGAATGATGGTGTTTGTGAAGATATGAGTGTGAAAACGAGGAACGAAATGACCTTGGTTAGAACAGAGGTCTTGTTTTGTGAGCGTTTAAGAGAGCGCGAGAGAGAGAGAAGATAGAGATAGAGAGAGTTTGATGAGAGGTGCTGGTGTCGGTGTCGGTGTCGGTGTGTGTGTCTGTGTCTGACAGAATGTGGATATTTTGACTTATCATTTGGCTGTGAGATCCTAGAGTATTAGAATTAAATTGAAATTATACCTGCAGAACCAACAGACACACACACACACACACACACACACACACACACACACACACACACACACACACACACAAACATAGGAGTGGTGATGTATTTAAACCGAGATCCTGTTGTGTTTGAGTGTGAGAGAGTGTTAGAGAGAAAGGAGTGCCAGTGTTATTGGTACAGCGTGATAGACCGGACACATCGCGATGATCTGAAAGAAGCAGACACGAGGGTCACGTGCATGTCTACGTGATTTCCTTCTGACAGGTCTACACAGGCTTACCCCTAACCGGATCAAGCTTCGGACTACACAGTCCGGAGGGTCGGGGTCCTGTACGACCAATAATATCTATAAAAAAAATTAAAACAAGTCGCGTAAGGCGAAAATACAATATTTAGTCAAGTAGCTGTCGAACTCACAGAATGAAACTGAACGCAACGCAACGCAGCAAGACCGTATACTCGTAGCATCGTCACTCCACCGCCCGTGGCAAAGGCAGTGCACGTGGAATTGACAAGAAGAGCGGGGTATTCGTTGCGCTGAGAAGGATAGCACGCTTTTCTGTACCTCTCTTCGTTTTAACTTTCTGAGCGTGTTTTTAATCCAAACATATGATATCTATATATTTTTGGAATCAGGAACCGACAAGGAATAAGATGAAAGTGTTTTTAAATTGATTTCGAAAAAAAATTTTGATAATAATTGTTATATATTTAATTTTCAGAGCTTGTTTTTAATCCGAATATAACATATTTATATGTTTTTGGAATCAGCAAATGATGGAGAATAAGATAAACGTAAATTTGGATCGTTTTATAAATTTTTATTTTTTTTTACAATTTTCCGATTTTTAATGACCAAAGTCATTAATTAATTTTTAAGCCACCAAGCTGAAATGCAATACCGAACCCCGGGCTTCGTCGAAGAGTACTTGACCAAAATTTCAACCAATTTGGTTGAAAAATGAGGGCGTGACAGTGCCGCCTCAACTTTCACGAAAAGCCGGATATGACGTCATCAAAGACATTTATCAAAAAAATGAAAAAAAACGTTCGGGGATTTCATACCCAGGAACTCTCATGTCAAATTTCATAAAGATCGGTCCAGTAGTTTAGTCTGAATCGCTCTACACACACACACACACACAGACACACGCACACACACACGCACATACACCACGACCCTCGTTTCGATTCCCCCTCGATGTTAAAATATTTAGTCAAAACTTGACTAAATATAACAAGTCGCGTAAGGCGAAAATACAATATTTAGTCAAGTAGCTGTCGAACTCACAGAATGAAACTGAACGCAGCAAGACCGTATACTCGTAGCATCGTCACTCCACCGCCCGTGGCAAAGGCAGTGCCCGTGGAATTGACAAGAAGAGCGGGGTATTCGTTGCGCTAAGAAGGATAGCACGCTTTTCTGTACCTCTCTTCGTTTTAACTTTCTGAGCGTGTTTTTAATCCAAACATATCATATCTATATATTTTTGGAATCAGGAACCGACAAGGAATACGATGAAAGTGTTTTTAAATTGATTTCGAAAAAAAAAATTTGATAATAATTTTTATATATTTAATTTTCAGAGCTTGTTTTTAATCCAAATATAACATATTGATATGTTTTTGGAATCAGCAAATGATGGAGAATAAGATAAACGTAAATTTGGATCGTTTTATAAATTTTTAATTTTTTTTACAATTTTCAGATTTTTAATGACCAAAGTCATTAATTAATTTTTAAGCCACCAAGCTGAAATGCAATACCGAACCCCGGGCTTCGTCGAAGAGTACTTGACCAAAATTTCAACCAATTTGGTTGAAAAATGAGGGCGTGACAGTGCCGCCTCAACTTTCACGAAAAGCCGGATATGACGTCATCAAAGACATTTATCAAAAAAATGAAAAAAACGTTCGGGGATTTCATACCCAGGAACTCTCATGTCAAATTTCATAAAGATCGGTCCAGTAGTTTAGTCTGAATCGCTCTACACACACACACACACACACAGACACACACACAGACACACACACGCACACACGCACATACACCACGACCCTCGTTTCGATTCCCCCTCGATGTTAAAATATTTAGTCAAAACTTGACTAAATATAAAAAGGAAAACAAAAGCATTCAACGTAAAAAGTATGGGTCAAACACGACCCTCGCCTTCCGAATAGGGATACACTTTTTAACATCTTTTTGTGGAGTATGGGTCATACCCGACCGATGTGTATGCAGATGTCTGAGGCACCGTTGAACTTGATCATAGACCTCAGGGCCGGACCAAGTTCGTTTGAGGGGGGGGGGGGGGGGGTTTCCAACTGAAGGCAGGGGTCCAAAGTCCACATTTTTTCTCCTCTGAGAGGTACATTGGATGGCCAGGGGGGGGGGGGGGGGGTTCCGGAACCCCAGGAACCCCCCCCCCCCCAGATCCGGCCCTGGACCTATATTAGATAAGTATAGGTCCCTGACTTGATGCCCCATCAACACACAAACAGAATGGAAGACTGACAGAAACAAAAATAGGCACGGATACAAAACTGAGGTTTTGCCCACTCTTGAAGTACGATAATGCTACTCGCTTCGCTAACTTGTTTCTTCCTGTCCCCAGAACTAGCGTCTATTCGGGACATGACATGGTCAGGTGGTTATATTTATATGCTAGGATAACAATGCTACTGTAAATGAGTCCGCAGTTAAGTCAATACTGAAAATTCGTTGGATCAGACTTGTGACACAGGTGTTTATTCACGATTATCAGAGATTTACTTTCTGGCATGGAACGTGCGTCAGAGGCAGTGGTTGTCAGCTTGCCAGATTTGGGACGGATTAAGCATACCATGGGTCTGATGAAACAACCTATAACCTCTTAAGCCGCCCACGCTTTGAAATTTCACCCGCCATCCCCTTAAACTTCTCTTCTCATAAAAATCTGCAAAGAAAGAAAGCACAAAAACCAGCAACAGACAAACGTGTCTCTTCTTGTGCCGATCCTTTGGTTGGAGTGACGCGGTGGTCCCAAGACTGTAGCCCCACAGACAATACGGGGCTCCCGTTGTGGCGACCAGCGGTTATTCCCCCATTGACTGGCCGCAAAGCGTCGCAGCGAGTTCCCGCCAAAAGCAAACGTCCCAGGGCGTTGCAGACGATCGACACTTGCGCCCCCTACCGGGAAGAAAGCGAGCGCGCGCTGTCACGTCTGCACGTGTTTGCAGTGGCTGTTGGCGGGCATTAGTATTTAAGTGGCGATCACACGCAGCGGCTGCGCGGATTAAACCCAGAAACAGTGCGGGGAAGCTGGCACCCTCGAGCGACGTGGACACAGAGCGTTGCAGGCAAAGAACAGAGAGAAGAGAGAGGCAAGAACAAGGAACGCCACGCCGAGAGGAGTGCCCCTGGGTTGTATTGTCTGCCGGCATATTCAAACTGTCCGACGCGAGCCTTAAGCACTTTAAACTGAGAGCAAACTGAATCTGAGGCTCAGTTTCAGACGGAGAGACGCAACTCTCGGGAGCTGAGCTGAATCGACTGGTGACTAGATCTGCACCGGCACTGACAAGGCGGGGACGTGACCACCGACCGTTCTCTCTCCCTCTTCCCTGCCCTGCTATTGTTTTCTGATACAGCGTTTCACGACACATTCTACCTGTTCGATTTCACAACGGAAATCATCAGATTTAAAACCTAATAAGCAACAAATTGTTACCCGTAACGAGTATCAAGACAGTATCAAGAGGTGTGGTCATCCTTTGCAGTGTAGACCATAAACTTGACTTTTTCTCTACGATATCTACCAGCTGTGTTCATCGAGAACTAGACATGGATTCCCCAAGGTGCCACCGCCTGCTCGTCTTGGTTCTACTGACATGTCTGAATATTAAGGTGAGTTTATTCTCTGTTTTGCATTGAGGTTACACTTACTTTGTTGTCCCGGATCCTGTTTTTCTTTGCACTGTTGAGTCTGGTGTCTTGTTGGAACGTTATGCGGAGAAATACCTGTATCGCAAAGCAGTGGAAAACTGGCACTTTAATCACAAACTCACCTCTCGTGAATTACACCGCGATTGGTTTTGTTTGGTACAATTTCCATGATGGTTTGGTTCTTTTCATATTAAATCTCTCGGTCTTTGTATTTCTTTCTGTCTCTTTGCTCATATACATTTTCTCATAGTAATTACAAACACGACGGAAGTAACAGATTTAGGGCACTTATTTGAGCTGATACAATATCACTCAAAACATAACATTATTATCAAAATTAGAACTGTAACAATTAATGACTAATCTGGCGACATTATATAGGCGAAGCATACTGCCAATCAAAAAAAGCACACCTTCCTCGTTTGTTTAAACTCACATATAAAACGGTAACAAAAAAGGGGGCACACGATGGCAATAATTATGTTTAAGCATAGGTTGAAACACTGTTTGGGTTATACAGGGAGACCCCCCCAAAATGCCACCAATAAAAGTGCTAATAACTTCTACGCATGTTGAGCGAATTGCTTTTTATTTTGTGAAAGTATAAGTCAGCTAATGCATGATCATATCATTACGTTTCAAATTTTGTCGGTACATTGGTCTGACTTTTGTGCTCTTTCGAAAAACATGCAAATTCGGTGATGGAAATTCAAAATTGAGTAGTACCCATAGCTACCCGATTTAAACCTTCCAGACTTTAACCTGTTGGAATATCTGAAGGTCCAAATGTACAGAAACACCCCAGATCATCGGTGACCTGCAGAAGTCAATATAAGAAAATCTGGAGGGTTTGAATTGGGCGAGTGTGGTAACTGATCAGTGTCAAACCTACTATTGAGTCAATCCCTGAATTTGGATAGTTTGTTCAAAAGAGCACACAATGAGACTATTTGACCTACAAACGTGAAACTGTGTGATGTGCCCATGCAGAAGTTATTATCATTTTTATGGGTGGCATGTTTTGGGGGTCACCTTATACTTGGTTTATTTCTGTGAGGAACACAAAAGATTCACATGGTCAAAGCAAAAACATCACAACCAACTCATTTTTTTCAAAGGAAATTAATCATCAGCTCGCTCAGCAATATGAAAACAATAGTAAAACTGCGTTTGGGTAAAAGTGCGAGAACTTTCAACATAATTACCTTTTTAGTGTGTGTGTGTGTGTGTATGTGCGTGTGTGTGTGTGTATGTATGCATGTGTGTGTGTGTGTGTGTGTGTGTGTGTGTGTGTGTGTGTGTGTGTGTGTGTGTGTGTGTGTGTGTGTTGTGTTTGAATGTCTTGTTTGTACCTCAAGACAGAAAGTATTTCCAGAAGAACAGCCCATAGTTGTAATACAGTCTTATTTCTTTAATGCGTTTTGTCTAATTGACCAGAGATCTTGTGGACAAAAGTTAGTCAAATTGGGTTCAACGATGTTATACTCATCCGAATACATCAATTGCTCAACATGAAAAGTCACGAAACACAAGCTGGCAGTTTAAATTGGCGTTCTGTTAGTAAGATATAATGATATGTTTCATTTAATTATGATGGTAGATGCCAGGTTTGACACACAAATCAAGAATAAAATTAAAAGTAAAAAGAAGAGAAGAGAAGAGAAAGTTGTCAAGCTCTTCTTAAGAAATAGTTGTTTGTTGACGTTACAAAACTCATACAATAAAAACTGGACTTACCATAACAACTGCCTTAACATATAAATATAAAGCAGTCTTTGTGACCCAAATGTCTTCTTCAGCAAATAATGCCTTCAAAAGAAAAGAAAGAAAAATTACGAAATTTAAAACAGAAGAAAACAAGCAAGAACCTATACGGTCGAGAAAGGAGCAACAAGCCTTTTGTCAAGGTAAGTCTAGTTTTCAAAGTTTTCAGTGTTTGTGTGGCATTGTTTGATATTTTATTTACATGTTGACAGAAATTTCCATGTGAACCAATCCCAAATGTTTCCACTTTGTTCGGGTGTAAATTGGAAGTGCGTCTTACCATGCAGGCTTAAGTGTCAAGCTATTTTAGTCATGTGTGAATGTCGGCTTCGTGATCGTCGTTAAGCTTTACAAATGAACCAGGAGAATGTGAGACGAGAGTAACAGCCGTGCACATAAGGAACCCTACAGTGGGACATAAACAGCGTAGCCTAAACTATTTTGTACCATGTCAGTTTTGCACCAGGATAGAAAACTTTGGCTCAACTGTGATAATTAAACATTTAAATTGTATACACTGAAAACAACAACGGGATACAATTTTTTTTTGTTTGTTTTTTTTTGTTTTTGCCAAGCACATCATTGTGGGGCTTTTAATCAGTAACATGCATCCGTCTACAATGTATCATCATTCATTCTTCAACTTGTATATTAAATATGTAAATGGCAAGTATATTAGACATATATATACAACATTAGGACATAACCGACAGACGGACATATAACATACCGTTCGCCTACAAATAAGGCTAGAGCATAACATGACATGCACATTACAATACTGATAAAAGGAAAAAGAGAGAGAGAGAGAGAGAGAGAGAGAGAGAGAGAGAGAGAGAGAGAGAGAGAGAGAGAGAGAGAGAGAGAGAGAGAGAGAGAGAGAGAGAGAGAAAGAAAGAGAGAGAGAGATTTGTGTAAATAAATAGACCAGAATAACATGCTCTCAAAATCTATACTGACATTGGTTTCAAGAGTGTTGTTAAAGTAATAGTTTGTGCGATTAACATCCATATACCTCAGTCCATGATTTCAGTTGATACTGTCTGCTTTAAAAGGGTTCAATAGACCATACTTTCAGCAAAACAAGGTTAAAAGCATGTCCTAAATGCACGCATAAATACCGCAACATATTCTGACACTAATAAGTGCAATGCCAGCATTGAATACATTTCTTTATTTCTGTCTCATTTTGACAGACGCCCGTCTGTAGAGCCACAAAGACCTATTCTGTACATACATACATATATCTATATATATATATACGCAAAACCCATCATAAATGGATGTTCTCCTTTTGTTTTGATGTATACACTCCAAAGATGTAATCATCACATTTAAGTCAATACCAGCTATTGAGTCTTTTTCGTTGGAGAGTGTTTTCTTCCACACGAGATGATGATGAGTGTCTAACGACGCTGTCAGGCAGGCAATGCGGAGAGGAGAGAAAGGAAAGGGAAACGAGACAAACACACAAATCCGGAACAGCTGCCTTTGAAATGCATCGTCTTTCCTCTGATCAAATGGAAAAAAAATGTCAGTCACATTCCAGAACCTTCACTTGGATGTGTATGCGTCAGAGGGCACAAACGTCACACACACAAATGACCGTACAACGCAAATAATGCCCACAACCCCATCTTTTAAAATAAATCAGAAAGGCATTCAGCCATTCAAAAGAAAAACGAAAATGTCAAGTCTGCTATAGTTCAGAAAATCGCTGCTTAAACACACAAAACAAAAATATGCGACCCAGCAAAACATCAGACAGACGACAATATTGCAGTCTCTTTAATCGAGCAAAACTGAGGCAGTGGTAAAGAATGAGGTCAATAATATGGCAGAAACTTGACGATGTGTGATCCATTTGAACAAAGTAGAAAACCACTTTGTGTAGAAAAGCCTCCTGTCACCAGCCTCAAGTGATAACGAGACTTGACCACACACAGAAGGCTGGGTCAAGGTCAACTTTCACAGTCGAGCGCAGAGCACGTGCAATGCAATGCTTGCAACGAGAAGTATGTCGCGCTGGAATCCTTTATGTTTGTGGACGACAGAGGGACGGTTTGTTTTCCTGCTGACCGTCGCGCGCTGGCCTCTGACCCCTGTGCTATATGACCTCGCTGTAAAGTCGTGAGGTCGATTGAAAATGTGTCTTATGTTGACCACCGGAGCTCGGACACGGGGCAGTGTTTTCACATGTCCAGTAGATGGAAAATATCCTGTCTTTTGTAAGCTGTCTCCTATTTGTTTTCTCCTTCTTCCTAAACTTCCTGTATTTGAAGCCTTTTGTCCCATGAAAATGACGTGTCTTACTCTAATGATCTCTGCTTGGCAGGGTATCAGATACTGGAGACCATCCTTCAACTTACTTTCATTCAGAACTTCCCTGCCTTCGCTCCATAACTACCAGTGGAAACTTCTTCCTCGTTTTATCTGTAGTGCCTAGTCGATGAAGAATGTTCCATGGGCTGCTCACACTTCCTCCTTTAAGTCCTTGACAAGGCCCGGATAACTGGGACGAAGGTCACTCCAATTGAGACAGGGCTTAAGTCCCTTCTTCCGTCCGTGGAAAATATGTCCATCTCAGTTGTAAAGGGTTTAAGTCCGTTTTCACGCCTTAGGTACAAATGCCTTCAATTAGTTGTAAATGGTTTATCATCTGTTTTTACGCCTACGTGACAAATATGTTCATTTCAGTTGGAGAGGGTTTAAGTCCGTTTTCACGCCTAAAGTACAAATACGTTCAATTAGTTGTAAAGAGCTTATCATCTGTTTTTACGCCTACGTGACAAATACGTTAATTTTGGTTGTCATAGGCGTAGTCCTTTTTAATGCCAACGCTACAGCATGTTCTAGGCTAGTTTTAACGCTTGCTTGGCAGACGAGCAAAACTGAACTGGTCCGTTGAATTGTTGACAGCTTGCTTATATTCAACTCTTTAGCAAGTAATTATTGTGTCACCTACAAACAAATGAAATATATAGCTCATAGGTGACAGAAAGAGTCACTTGAAGCATCGATAGTTTTGAGGAAGATGGCCTAAATGCTTAGTCACGATAGTCAAATGTTTTACGCCCCTTTGAATCAGGACCAATCTTTTTGATCTTGGATTTCCGAAGAACCCTTGCTTCCTTTTTGATCTAGGTTTGTTGTGTGTAACTCTATTAAAACGTGACAATAGTTAAGGATAGAGGCGATTAGTTTTTTCTAATTGTGTACACATTTTGGCTAACTGAAAACGTGTAAATGTTTATAGCCGTTTCGCCAGAAATTGAAAGGATCAACGACCCTTTTGATTTTCTTGGAGTAATAACGGTTGTGAAATTGTGTAAAACGAGGTTTGCACAAGTGCACCATGAAAGTCTAGTTAGAGGGTTCTATGACGTATTGTAACATCAACGCATGCTTGGACAAACGGAATAAACGTAACGACGCTGAATGATGACACACAGACAGTTTGACCCAGCAGTGGCAGTTTCGCGGTGACGTGGGTTTGCACATCGCAATAAGACAAAGAGTCAATCTGCCTTTCAGGTACCGCTGGTGAAACAGCCGTAAGTATTTGTCATCAAACACAGCGACATGATGTCATTTTCCTTAATCAATGTCACACAGGGTCCTCTAGATAAGCATATTTAGAGTGGCGAGCGTGGATCCTATCGGATGGCTGCACGGAATTCATCAGGACAACCACAAGTTCAGTTGGCCTGCTCTGTTTGGGAATTCATCAGGACAACCACAAGTTCAGTTGGCCTGCTCTGTTTGGGAATTCAGTGTTAGACGAGAAAGAAATAGCGTCACGTCATTTCCCGATGAATACAGACACAGAAGCGGACACTCTCTCTGTGTCTCTGTATTTCTCTGTCTTTGTCTCTGTTTTTTGTCTGTCTGTCTGTCTGTCTGTCTGTCTGTCTGTCTGTCGCCCCCACCCCCACCACCTTGCCCACCCCCACGCCTCAATCTTTCTGTTTAACTCTCAAAACGGAACTCTTCTCTTTGTGAGAGTTCAAACGTATTATATCTCTCGACATCCACATGACATATTTAGCCCCATTAATACCTTTCATCCTTAAGGCAACCCTTCGTTTATTATATTGTGTCGTAATGTAAAGCATCCTTCAATGCTAGATTTGTGCGGGCACGCTTTTGCGTCATATTCGTGTGGTATCCTTTTGGAGACTAGTAGCAGTAGTTGTAGAAATAATATTTATTTTATTTATTTGGTGGTTAACGTCGTTTTCAACCACGAAGGTTATATCGCGACGGTAGAAATAATAGAATGAGTTATTTCAGAAGTACATTAATTAGATAAGATGATATATACCTATGGTAATTTTTAATATGCTGATAGTTAGCAAGTGATATCAGACATAATAATGCATACTATTTATATAGCGCATGTATCCAGGGTTTAACCCAGCTCAAAGCGCTGTGCAATCATTGGAAGAAACCACAACAACAACATATCATTATTTACAGTGCAATCACACACATATCAATGAATAACATGTTGCACTATCAAACATTATCACACTCACACGCGCGGACACGTGGATCAATATGAGCCAGCAGGCGAATGTTGATATAATTTCGAGACAACGTACCTACGATGTGAAGTTGTAGGCAGTGCTACCGGCTGTGTATCAAGCTGCAATGTTACTCAACAGTCTGAATTTCTATGCATTATGAATTAACACATTTAATCATTCTCCGTTGCTGGTTTTATTTCTTCTCTTTTTTTCATTTTCGCCAAAGTTGTTCTTCACGGGAATTCGCAAACTTTGTAAGAACTGACGTTTTCTGCAGGGTTTCTGTTATGATCGTCGCATACGGCAGGAAGAATCTATTGCTTGAGTATGGAACACGTGTTGAGAAAAAGTATAAGAAGAACACTGCGATGATCATAATGAGCTGTAAACGGACATTGAGCTCTACTGAAATACAAACGGCAGATGCATCCGTTGGTATGAAAGTAAAGGCAATGCAAAACGATATATGTGAGATATAAGTGTATATAGGACTGGGTGGCCGAGTGGTAACGCACTTGCGCTCGGAAGCGAGAGGTTGCGAGTTCGACCCTGGGTCAGGGCGTTAGCAATTTTCTCCCCCCGTTCCTAACCTAGGTGGTGGGTTCAAGTGCTAGTCTTTCGGATGAGACGAAAAACCGAGGTCCCTTCGTGTACACTACATTGGGGTGTGCACGTTAAAGATCCCACGATTGACAAAAGGGTCTTTCCTGGCAAAATTGTATAGGCATAGATAAAAATGTCCACCAAAATACCCGTGTGACTTGGAATAATAGGCCGTGAAAAGTAGGATATGCGCCGAAATGGCTGAGATCTGCTGGCCGATGTGAATGCGTGATGTATTGTGTAAAAAAAATTCCATCTCACACGGCATAAATAAATCCCTGCGCCTTGAATATGTGCGCGATATAAATTGCATAAAATAAAAATAAAAAAATAAAAAAAATCCTTGCGCTTAGAACTGTACCCACGGAATACGCGCGATATAAGCCTCATATTGATTGATTGATTGATCTCTTCGTGCTATGCTTTCTACGATCACACTGTTTTCTGTTCTCGGCTTAGTCATCATGACGAATGAAAATATAATGTTGAGAGAAACACTTGGTTCGGTTGCTTTCATCATGCTTTTCTCTTTACTGCCTTGATTGAGTAGTGAAAAAGTGGAAAGGAAATGTTGTCAGTGGTGGCAATGATCATACTGTTTTCTGTCTCTGTTCTAGGCTAGGGACGAGTGTAGATAAGGCCAAAAAAAAGGTCTGTTTACGGTAACATAGGCCAAAAAAATAGGGTCGGTAGGTCGGGATTTTTTTATATATTTTTTTTTCTCCAAAAAAACATATTTTTACGTTATTTTGCAATTTTTTTTTTTCCCAAATGCCAAAAAAAAGTCTAGGGTCGCGCGAAAAAAATAGGGTCGGTCGGGTTACCGTAAACAGAATATTTTTTTTTGGCCTAAGATATAGTGTTTGGAGAAATCCAAAAACAAATAGACTGCCAACGTTCCAAAATTCAGAATTTAAAAAAAGCAAGATATGTTATAGGAACGTTTAATTGTGACAGAAAAATACGATACAGTCACTGCATCGTATTGGTTTGTCACAATTAAACATTTATATAACATACCTTGCTTGTTTTATAGTGTTTGGAGAAAAGTTGGTTTGGTGTCAATAACCACCCTTTCTCTTTGCTACATTGAACGGGGAGCGTTTTGGGTATGCCGTTTCCCATTCTAGGTGTTGTAACGATGACGAATGAAAAAAAAAGAAGACCAACTAAAAACAAGTGTGGGGAAAGTGTTACGGTGAAGACATGCGACGCCACATAGGGGTTAAGAGGTGGGCCGAACCACGAAAGAAGCCGTTAAACAAACATGACGTTAGGGAGTCTTAGTGCTATGGCGCCAGCTCCCGGACTCTAATAACGTTCAAAGGTCACAGGTCAGCTGCCAAGCTGAGAAAACGTATCAGAGAGTTCACCTGGTGTCCTTGTGGCGTATGAGTTGTTGCTTTTTTTCTGCGTCGGTTGATGAATTTCAAAGTGTTGTAATGCTTGGTTACTTTTTTTTCTTTTTTTTTATCCCCCCCCCTTCCCTCTATTTATATATGTCTTATATGACTCCAACTTTGTTTAAGTCTTTGTTTCTGTCAATCTCATTGGTCTCAAGCGTGCGTTTGCTGTGTCTCTAACTCTGTCTATTTGTCTGCCTGTCTGTCTCTTTCTCTCTCTCTCTCTCTCTCTCTCTCTCTCTCTCTCTCTCTCTCTCTCTCTCTCTCTCTCTCTCTCTCTCTCTCTCTCTCTCTCTGAAACTGTCCCTTTCTCGGTCTTCTTCTGTCTCCCCCCCCCCCCCGTATCGTGGTATGAGCATACAGTTCGTATTTCAGTCTTTGTTGAACGTCCTACTTTTTCTTTGAATCAATATTTTGACTTAAGGCCTAAAAAAAAAAAGGTGTGGTTACAGTAACCCGACCTACCCTATTTTTAGGGGCCGACCCTATAACTTTTTATTACATTTGTCAAAAAAACAAAACAAAAAAAACAACAACAACAAAAAACGAGTGCAGAAAACGCAATGAAAGCGAAAGCGCTCGAGTCGCACACTTATTTCCCTGTCAAGTAGGTTTAATTTGTACACATTAGAAAAAAAAGTTAAAAAAAAAGTGATTGCCTACCTTCCTACCCTATTTTTCTGGGCTATGTTACCTTAACCACACCTATTTTTTTTTTTTTGCCTAATACGAAAAAAGCTACCTTACTGCGTCCGTTTTCAGTCAGTCTGTTGTTATTCACTGATGCGAGGTACGATAGTTTTGCTGTGCAAAGGGTATTAGGGGTGAATGGTTATTTCTGTATTCGACAAAGTGCAATGAAGTTCCTGCTATAAGTGAAGTTAACTTGTTTGTGAGGAAGGCCCTTAGATCATTTCCAAGTTTTACCATACGATTCTGGGTTACAAATCATGCTACCGCGCAGGACTGCCTAAATGTCGTGAAATATGCCGAGAAAGAGCACTGTTTCAAAGGTCGGGTGGGGTTACTTCCATCGAGTGACTTCCCTTGTTTGTGCACGTGTTGCTGGTAACTAGGTTGCCGCGTCTTAGATGGCGCTGGCCGCAATGGTATTACTTTTGGAGTGCTACTTTTACTACTTCTGGACAACTCTTTCTTTCCAACTCCGAAAGAGAAGTAGCGCCTTAAAGCACATTCATTCACTTTGATTTAATTAATGTCATACTTATGGTGCTTTTTTAAGCAACTCGTGCCGTGGGCGTCTAGATGAAGGTACAGTTGAATCAACAGATTCTTCTGATTTTTCATATTTGGCACAACTTCCCCCTAAACGATCAGATCAATGATATCCGTTTAACATGTTCATGATTGTTGTTGTTGCAGACGGTACAGGCATCAGGCGTGGTACAGATTCGCCTGGACAGGTTCAGAGTGGAAGCCGGCAGCGTTGAAGCGCCCAAGTGTTGCCAGACGGGCACGTGCAACTGTGGAACGCGCATGCGCGCTTGTGTGTTTGACAGGAACGAGACGCAATGCGGAGACTCATCACTCCAGACCAGTGAAACGCTGGGTATGTTACAAAGCTCTTTGTTTCTCTCTGTCCATGCTTTGTTCACTGGTGGCCTTGCGTTGTTTGCCCTGCGTGGCCATCTGTATGATCGTCTGCATTCATCCTTTGTAATGTGATTTTCGTCGTGCATCATAATTATTATGACTTTTTTGCACGCATAATCTCTACCTCTTTGCTTTGCTTGTCGTTTCTATGCGTCTTGTTTGAATGTTTACTTTTTTTTTGTAATTGTGATTTTCGTCGTGTCTGGGATTCTGTTTCTTTCCATGCATTGCCCTATTTCTCTAACGCCTTTCCTTCGGCACGGTTGGCCTAGTGGTAAGGCGTCCGCCCCGTGATCGGGAGGTCGTGGGTTCGAACCCCTGCCGGGTCATACCCAAGACTTTAAAATTGGCAATCTAGTGGCTGCTCCGCCTGGCGTTTGGCATTATGGGGTTAGTGCTAGGACTGGTTGGTCCGGTGTCAGAATAATGTGACTGGGTGAGACATGAAGCCCGTGCTGCGACTTCTGTCTTGTGTGTGGCGCACGTTATATGTCAAAGCAGCACCGCCCTGATATGGCCCTTCGTGGTCAGCTGGGCGTTAAGCAAACAAACAAACAAACAAACAAACAAAAAACAAATCCTTCGTCTCCATCGATGTGGTCGTTTCCATTCTTTTTGTTTAAGTTGTAATTTTCTATGTGCTTCAGATTCCTATTTTGTGTGCACGCATGCCTTTTGGCTTTGCCCTTCGTTGAGTAGGAACGTTGGGACCTCCATTCACTGTCGTGTGATGTTCCACCGGCATGCTGTTTAAGACCTCTTTGTCTGAGTCTTGTGAAAATGCTGTTCCTTTGGGGTTTTTTCAGACGTGCACTCTGCAACATTGGTTGTTTTTGTTTGTTTTTGTTTTTGTGTGTGTGGTTTTTGGGGGGTGCACGTGTTCCCAGTCAATCAACAGACAAGCCTAGTCTTCACGTGGGGCTGCTCATCTGGTATTTGGGCATTTCGCTATTAGGCGTGAGAACTAAGCGATGTTTCTGTTTTGTGCTACATTGACGGGTGCGTCGGTTTGAGTGCAGTTTGGCTTAGTTCAAATCAGTGTACATCGGTTCATGCAAACGCCTTAATACGGCCGACAGACAGTTTAATTCTCAGGCGCATTGCTTGATTTTTTTCTCAGTATTCCTGATTCGGTGATGTAACCTTGTTTGCATGCCCTGGTTTAACAGTTTGCATTAGGATTTGGATCCTATGCCAAGTCCGCGCGGAAAATTGCGGACAGTGTATTTTTGACAAATCTCCACAAACAAACGTTTTCTAGAAGCCGATTCGTTCCCTGAGGCATACAAGCATACGTGGAATTTGTGCAACGCTTCTTTTTTATGTGTTTTATATTTATATATTATTCATAATTAATTCATTGTCAGATGTTTTTTTACAGTAAAATTTAGCGCAGCGAACATTATGTATGAATAGAAAACTTGTTCATACCTGCACAGCTTCACCACGAATGCTAACAACGTTTCAGAAAAGCAAAAAATAAATGTCAGAAGTTTTAAAAAAATTGCTTGCTGGTCTACATCATCGATTATGTCAAAGTACAACAAAGTACACGTATATGGTTTGTTACCTCACGAGAAAGATAGCATTGTCGTATACATTCCATATGAGCCATACACCATCGTTTAACCTTCACCGGATGATGCTTTGAACCACACAGTCCGGTTGGTGAAGGTCGTCTTCGACCCATTCTTTTTAAAAGAAGGATTCAGCGTAAAACGTATGGGTCGTACAGGACCCACGACATAAGAATAAACAATAAATACCGTAAAATTACGATGCACATTCCAACTTGGTTGTACACGACCCGTGTACCATCCGGACTGTATAGTTTAAATTACGTCATGTTTTATTCGGTTGTTATCATTTGAGACCTGTTCAGTAGGAAGATCCTATGGCTATGGTGTTCGAGAATTACAAGATGAACCATCCGTTTTCAACGAGGCTTTTAAGACTTTCGTTCTCGATTCTGTTCCTACTACTGAGTGTTGTATATTTTATGATACAAAGCAACAACAACAAACATCTAAAGCACCAGCAGCAACCCCCACCATCACCACCACCGCAACAACAATAAAAACAAAAAACACAGCCATCACAACAAAAACAGGGTTCTAATGGGTATGCACAGATGAAATTGTTTTATTTCGCAATGTGAACTTAAATAGTTATAAGTTACAGCTTACACACAGGAGTATTGACTATTCTCACCACTTTTTGTGCCGATATTATTTCAGGACCGCGGGGTCTGATTAGTTGAAAATAATCACCACAAATCTCAATGTCAACCAATCAGACCCTTCGGCTGGCTCCCACCCACTTAAGTGACACCCACTTTTGCTTCGTGCACCTGGTGCCGAGTTGAAACTGAAAACATGGGCATTTGACGAGACTTGCATTTAACTATGCTTGAGAATAGACATGCCAAACTCTTCTATCCAATCACTGTGTCGACACTATAGGCAGTGACTGTAAACGCGAAACCAAAATTACCAAGCCTCGTTTTATTAAGCGTGGAGGTTTTCTTGCCTCTAAACGCATTTCGCTTCTCTGATGTAACACAGAGTACTGTGGGTAAAAAATCACAAAGATTATGAGAAAACACAAAAGGATCGTTTACTTTGAACTGGCGCTGAGTATGAATTATTTTCATTCGTTACTGGATTGAGAAGCGTCTATGAATTTCCGATTTCATCGTTATTTCATCTATATAATTAAAACATGGTTTGTTTTGATTCCATTACTGAAGAAGGAGTTTTTACTCCGAAATATTTATTTCATTTTGGTGTTTGGGTGTTATTTTTTATTCTTATATAATTAAAACATGTTAGGTAGGTACTTACATTGTTAGTTTCCTTGTAACTTTCATTCATATAGCCATGTTTTCAAGTGTCTGCTTTGAATTAAAGAAGACTCATTACCAAGCGAAGCAGACTACTGATGATAATTACTAAGAAACAACCCTTTGTGAAAGTTGTCTGTTCATTTTGATGCTACCAACTTATCCTCGCAGTTGCAAGGAGACTGTTGCCACTAAAATTAACTTCTGCTTACAGTTGTTTTCTATTTTTAGAGCGCTTGCTTTTCTTTGTTGCTTAGACTTTGAATCTAAGATCAGCCCTGAAAGTAAACAAAATGGCGGACTAGCCTTTGGATAGTGATTCTGAACATTCCTAGCCAGAGAGCAAACTTTACTAGCCGAACCAACAACTTGTTTCGGCAACTTTACTCGCATTTGGCGAGTAGTTCTACTCGCCATGAAAATACTCACCACTTTCAGGCCTGAGGGTGCAAAAAACATGCCTGTTGAAATTATTCCTTTGTGTCAGGCATCGCATGACCAACCTCCTCGCCCCTTTCTGCACACAAAAGGCTAAGACTAAAAATCCTGAGGATAAGCGTTAATCTTCCACTGAACGCCTCAAATCTTTGACTGGACGCCTCCATTTGCAGAAAGGGTTTGTGGGAAGGCGTGAAGTGTATTTAACGGTTAGAGCAGAACAGCTGTTGTTCCTGGATCGGCTCCTGTGGCCTCCAGTTCTGGCCGCTTTGTTTGGCATTTCTTGCACCTCTTTTGGGCTTTTCCTTCTTCGGCGAGACAAGGAAGTGATTTTTTCGCTCCTTTTTTTCTTTCTGGCCCTTTTAATTCGGCGTATTTTCGTGTGA
>NC_090258.1:41442975-41477975 GCF_037325665.1 Littorina saxatilis
CACAGTAAATACATCCGCGAAAAATAGCTTGCTTGAAACTGTCTAAAATAAAAATTCCTCTGTAATTTAAAAATTAAAAAACACCATGAAAAATCATTATCGACAATCGCGAATCTGCTTATATCAATAATACATTACAAAAAGCTCTAAATATGTAAAAAAAAAAAAAAAAAAAAAAAAAAAAAAAAAAAAAATCGGTGAAATTCAAGGCATCCTGTCAGGGAGAGAATGAGCCGAACTCATTTTGACCTGAGGTCAGGATGGGCCGACACCGCAAGAGAGTGTATGTTTGTCTGCGTTCAATCCTAAGAAAAAGTAAAATGAAATCTAACTCATGTTGCGACCGCTGGCCAACACCGCAAGAGAGTGTATGTTTGTGTGCGTTCAATCCTAAAAATAAAAAAAGTACAATGAAAACTAACTCAAAAGGGATCGATACATACATGTTATTTGTATTATTGACCAAAATATGATACTTGACACAGATATCTACAGTCATTCTTCACTAGCGCTGTCTCGCTCTGTATAAAATGTCATATTTTGGTCAAAAATGTAAATAACGTATGTTATATATAGTACAGCAACAGTTACTGCATCTCTGCTACATGATCTAAGACAGCCGAAGAAACTTGTGGTGTATACCAAAAATTTCCGTTTCCGTTGCTACAGATCTATACTTTTAACTTTCTTGTCTCTTCCTATTTCTTTATTTAGCACAGAACAAATTCTGGTATGAAACATTTGAGCAAACTTCATCACGCTAGTTATTGGTGTTTAAAAAGAGCGTTTTACGTTTACAATGGAATGATTGACAATGGAATGGTTGATTGCTGCTTTATGTGCACAACCAGGCGTTTCATTTGTTTGATGAAACACATTACCAACATTTGTACCACCTATGTTTGGAACTTTGACGATAAAATCAGGCTGCTGAACTCCTAGAAACGCTCCCAATTTAAATCGGAACCATGGAGGCTGATTTAAAGTGGATCAAAGTCAAGTGTTGTCCTGGTTTGTAGCAGGCTGAAGGAATGGGGCCTGCGACCCTGTAGCGCGAAGGAGTGACACGATTGCCGTTTGTCTGTCAATGACGGATCGGTTTGAGCACAAAGGGCATCACTAGCCCATCGTGTGTGAGGATCGCCAGCCATGTCGACGTCTGCGGGAGAAGAGTCCATTGTCAGCAAAGTGTTACATACCTCTGGTGGCGGCCACACACCAGGTCAATCTCTGTCATTTATCAGAATTCTTGTGTGACGTCATTTATTGACAAATGACGTGTTCACATGAAGTGATTTTCTCTCCTTCCTCTCAGTTTTGTCGAACGTCGTTTATTTAAACAATGATGTGATCGCATCGAGTCAATATATAATTGATTATTTGTATCACGTCCTTTGTTGGCAGACGGCGTGCTAGCATCGGGCCAATTTCTGTCAGTTATCTCAATACTTATATGACGTCGTTAAATGACAACTTACGTGTCATCATCAGGTCATTTCCTCTCTAATTACTTTTGTTCGGTCAATCAGTGAAAAATTGTCGGACTTCTGAAGTTATGTCAATCATTGACAAATAACGTATGCACATCAGGTTAGTTACGTTCGTTGTTTTCTCTTGATATAACTTTCGCGTTATGTCATATATTGATAAATTATTTCTTTGTATCAGACTAACCCTTGAATTCTATCAGATTCCAAAACTTGTGTTTTTGATGACAAATATGGTGTCGAAATTAGGAGAAATCCTATCATTTCCCTGGTTAGGGCCTACTTTTATTTCAGCATTATTTGACAAATGACACATTCACGTTACTTAAAGTTTTTAAAATATATTTGATTCTTTTTTTATTTCACTCAATGACAAATCATTCGACCACATCAGGTCAGTTCCTCGTGTTTACTTGATTACGTATGCTACGTCATATATTTACACATGTGCACGCATCAGGTTGTTTCATCTGATTTATTTGGCTGCTTTCTAACGTCTTATACGGCAACAAAATGTGCACTGACTTTGAAGATTTCCCCTCACATGTGCAAACCTTTGAGTTTCAAAAAATTTAATGTCGCGAATGCAGCACAAAACTGCACGGGGAAACAACACAATCTTTTCGGCGTTGATGTTTCACGAAGGCCATGATCATGAAAACCTTATTTCGTTTTGTTGTCGAAACTGTATTGCCTTCTCGAGCTGAACATATATCTGCGCATCAAGCGGGTTTTCGTGTCCAGATTTGTTTCCAGGAACGCGGGTCTACGCTGTTTCTTTTTTGTCAGTTGCGTTTATACTGAAATGGATCACCTCAACTCCGTCGAAACACTTTGGCAGATTACTGTGTAAGAACAACGTGTACGTGTAAAACAGGTTCTCTTCACTTGTAATCAACATTCCTATGCTGAGTTTACTTGCAAATTACTGACACACATCAGACAACTTCACTCAGTGTGGGTGAGATGTCTGTGGAACTAGCTGCCAAAAGTAACGCGATAGCATGAAGGTGATTCCCTGCAACTTGTCATCAACCCTTGCGCCATGTTTCTCATTGACAGATGACGTAACATGTACGCATTAACTTCAGACAGCCTTGGTCCCTTGCCGGTGTAACACGAAATTTTTACTCCACGAAATATTTACTCCGGAGTAAATATTTCGTACGAAATTCTTACTCCGAGTACACTTTTCGTACGAGAAAAGAACTCCCCAAGGCACGAAAAAATTACTCCCTCCACGAAATTTTTACTCCCCATTTTTTTTACTTCCAGTAAAAATCTCGTACGCAAAAATGGGATGCGGGCGAAGGGATAATGCCAATAAGGGATCTCGCGCACACGAATGTCGCGCTACCCTCTTTTCACCCCTTCCACCACCAAGCCTAACAGGGGACAAGGGAGTAAAAATTTCGTACACCTGGCATGGGAAGTTAAATTGCTCGTGTTGGGGTGAAGTAATTTATTCGTTATTTATTCGTCAGGGGAGTAACATTTTTGTACGAAATGTTTACTCGGAACTCACCTGTCTTGGGGAGTAATTTTCTTGTGCAATGGGGGAGTGCTGTTTTTTTGTAAAGGGAGTAACTTTTTCGTACACAATGTTTACTCCGGAGTAAAAATCTCGTGGGAGTAATTTTCTCGTGTTACACCGGTTTGTGATGAACAGTGAAGCATAGCACATAGATACAAAACAACACAGCATTTACGTCTGCGAACATTTTTCCGCTTGAGAAAAAAAAACCATGTCGATGTTACGATTATGTCTGCGACATGTTCTGGTAGATAATTATTTTTTGCTGTTCAATTTTTTTTATTCTATTTTGCGTCCATTCTCTCATTTTCATTGCTATTTTTTGTTTACCGTGACGTCCACCCAGACACGGTTGTAAACGTTTTGAATTAATCATGGACCTCACTGTAAATTGTTTCAAATACAGAGACAGAAAGAGATGAAAGCAGAGCCATGGTGGCTGCGCGTCAGAGCGAGAAATAAAATGTACTCACCTGTTTTCAATCAATCAATCAATGAGGCTTATATCGCGCATATTCCGTGGGTACAGTTCTAGGCGCTCTGCAGTGATGCCGTGTGAGATGAAATTTTATACGGCCACGTGTTTTACAAAGACTATGTACAAATCACAAAATTCGTTCAACCAAAATATTTTAGTTAAACTTATAAATTTGCTTCATCCTAAAATCCTTCTCTTCTCATTCAAGGGTGCACGTTTTGGAAGAAATCAAATTTTCGGGTGAAATCTATTAAATGTCACCACCAATTTCCTTCACTTGCAAGAAACTGACATGCGTTTCTTCCTAAAATAAAGTTTACTTCTTTAATTTGACCAGGAAACAACATTTCAGTCTCGAGTATATATCGAGTCAGAGAGCTGAATGAGGGGGAAAGCTGAATTCGTTACACCGGAGATACTTTTTCCTGTTCGCGATTTGCATATTGCACGTGCATTTTAGGCGTTGCATCTGCTGGAAAGTCGGCTCGTACAACGCTTGCACGCGAAATGTCGTTAAATAGGCGGCCGAAATGTGGGTCTGAGGAGCGACATACATGTTGTCATCGTGGCATTTGTATTGCTTGTGATGCATTTTCAGCACAAGCCCTGCAAAAACCATACATAATAGGAATTTTCTAGTTCATTTGGAAGTTATTTCACCTCCTCCTGATTATTTATTTCCCAATATGTTTTGAAAAATAGCTGTTATGATACATATCCAAATGATCATTGTTCAAACCTTTAGAAATTCATTCTTTTCTTTAAACTGAAAAAGAACTTCCTGGTGTTGTGTCAGGACTGATTTTAAGCAATTTCATTTGCCAGTCAGGCGTACTGATTCACACAGAAAAAACCCCTGTGTTTTGTGTAGTGTTGCCGAGACGTTGTGTCAAAATTCAATACAGAAAAAATATTTCTTTTTGTGGTAAAAAAAAAAACCTTAAGAGAATCAAGCGTTTCTTAATAGCTGTAGCTGTAGCTGTCTGGGTGAACACAATGGAATACATAGAGAAAACTCCCAAAACAAGAAAGAGTTGCTCAAGGAACAATTAATTGGAAGCATTATATCAAACATAAGGCAATCACAAATCTGGAACTTTAGTAGTCATCTTTTTTTCAGAAAGCAGAAGAACTAGAATAAAAACGAGTTTATAGATACTGTTCACTCAAAAAAGCACACACAGAAAAGGAAAAAACAACAACAATAAAACAAACACAAATACCCACACTATACTGAACAGCAACTGGACAAAAAATAGAAAGTTAGCAAATCATCAGCTTAGAATTTCAATTTGTAGAAAACACACCTGTTCGATCAAAACAGGGGGGGGGGGGGGGGGGCAGCAAAAACTAGGACACACCGGATGGCCTTGCAGTTCCGCAGGTGGATGGGAAGTACATTTTGGAAGGGGGGGGTGGAGAGGGAGGCAGCAGGGTCGTGGGAGGAGAGGTGGCAGTGGAGGGAGAGTGTGGCCAGGAATCCCCATGGCCGTGGCACAGCTTAGCACGAGGCTGAGTGTTGGGGAAAGAGATTCACACCACATACCTCCAACTCTCCACGACCTTTTTTTCTCACGCTTCCTCGCCCTTTTTTTTTCTCCATATTTTTCTGGGCTGTTCCTTTTTCGTGTTTTTTTTTTCATGATTCAAAGAACACCAGAAGAGTGTGGTGTGTCGGTGCATTCTGAAGCCATGGAAGCTATTTGTCATTGCTGAAATGGAATTGTGTTGTGATGACACATACTGAGCAATATAGGTACCACTTCCATCAATGATTGACAGTACGTACGTAATAGTGATGCAAACTTTGTTTGAACATATTTAAACTGGTTGTTCGCACGGTTATTTTAAAGGGGCGAATTTAGATTTCCCTCAACTGTCAAGGGACCTGAAAAGGGGTAGGAGTGGTGAAGCACACGCTTTTTTTTTCACAAAATGGTGTCCTTACCGCTGTCAACAGCAACAGGCAATCTGCAAAACATGTCCTTGACTATTTTTTGCCAAACAAACCACAATCTTTCTTTTTGTAACCACGAAGGTACTTTTTCTTTCCCTGCTTAAATGTAAACACCTCCGCAATCATCAAATACCAAAAGTGAAAAAGGAGCAGCAACGATTCCAACATCCCAACCAACTTAACCCCCAAATCAACGCTTTTTCTTCAAAAGTATGTCCTTACTGCTGTCAAAAGCAACAAGCAATCTGCAAACCATGTCCTTGGCTATTGTTTGCCCAAAACCCCAAAAGCTCTTTCTCTGTGATAACTAAGGTACTTTTTCTTTCCCCGCTTAAGTGTAAACACCTCCGCATTCATCAAATACCAAAAGGGAAAAAAGAGCAGCAACGATTCCAACCATCCAACAAACTAAAAACCAAAATCAACACTTTGAGGACGGTTGGGAACAAAATGTCAGCAGTAAAAGTAAACTTGCTGCTAATTTGACTATTTAGACAAAATAAGCAAGGCAGACGTTGAGCTAGTCACCAGCACCAAATACTACAGGTATGCACATTGACTTCTGTGCAGAGTGCGGGCGAGTACTCAGCTTATGTTGACTGTGTACCCGAGATACCGAGAATGCACACGAACAAGTCTTTCCACCCCGAGAATGGCGGTTTGCTAATTACACAAGAGGCGTTAGAAACCTCGTCGACATTTGCAGGACCTACAGGGAGAGCGCAACGCCGCTCGACGAGTGACGTACAAGTCCTCGCCACCCGGCCAAGTGCGGGCCTTTTTGCGCAGATATGTTTTTGATCCCTGCACCAGGCTGCCCACACAGCTGAGGTTGCGCGCGTGTCGTGGCTAAGTCAATATTGAACCAGATGGGAAGACGTCCTTTGCGCGCTTTGTCAACCTTCGGCCCGCTGAGCTGGGGGTCGCTCTACAAAGGTCCGCTGGCCCTTTTATTCCCTGTTAGGGCTTGGCCACTCTGGGTACCCTGCACCCGCTTGGCCCTTCCCCTTCTGCTGGCTGCTATATGTGTGAGGACGTCAACGGGTGGGGAGGGGGTGTAGGGTGGGGGCGATGCAAGGTCTCTGACGCACCCAGATTGCACAAGTCCTCTCATGTCTTTGTCGTCTACCTTGTCACTGCTGTCGGGGAGGATATCGTGCAATCCTTGCTATTTACATTAATTTGACGGGATTGGAGACAACTATACATGAACTACGCCTTTCCAATTGCATCATTCAGCACTTAGATTTAGTCAAAGGCTGCGCAATGTCCATTTACCATCCATACTAAAAGAAGGCTACCATAGAAACGTATCATCTCAACATTAACTTGTGCTCATTTGTCCTCTGCTGCCATTTAGGACTCTAAATCTCAATTAATCCTAAAACACAGGCTGCTTTTTTCTGTGTACCGTGCAGCGTTCCAAGTAGTCCCGGCAAGGCCACAAATACCCCTAGGATTGCAGAACTTGACCTAAGGAAGAAAATGCGGGTACTGATCGAAAGCTAACGAAACATAACATAACAATAGCAGAGCTCGACAAAGGACAGAAAACGACAAACAGATGGTCGGTTTGATATTCAGGTTTATTTGTTTCTTGTGTCGAGAATACATGGCATCATACGAGATCGATTTAACATCGATCTTTTTCTACTATGTAGCTCACAAAGCTTGGCCAAATACAGTAAATGCGACGTGGATAGCCACAAAACGATTGTCTCCTCAAACTTGACCCCAAAAGAGAAACTGTGAAGCAGAAGGCCACCAAAACAAAGCGACCACTTATAGCTTCGTTGTTGCTACGTGTGAACTACTGAAAGGTCAGTAGGCAAGCATCCTAACAATGAATAGGTTAGCACGTAGGTGTGCGATAGGGGAAAGGGGTTTTGCCTAACAGAGGGCATAGCGTACCCTGTTCAGTTTTTGCACTTGTTTATTCCGCGTGTGAATATTTCGGGTTGAAGAGTGGTTTTACTGAAACTAATATACCCGCGTAACCCTTCTATAGTCCCTGGCTTTTTTGTTCTAGTGAAAAGTGCCATGTACAGTAAATATTTCAAATACCTTACCGTTATGTCTCTGCGCTGCGGAGGTTGGGAAAGGTGTGCATGTAGAGGGAGTTCGATCATTACTGGTTGACAAAATGAAAGTCATACGCCTCACCCTCTCTCTGTCTCTCTGTAGTGTGTTTGTGTGTGTGTGTGTGTGTGTGTGTGTGTGTGTGTGTGTGTGTGTGTGTGTGTGTGTGTGTGTGTTGATATATTTATAAATATGGGTAGCCTATGCTGTGTGTGTTAAAGAAGTCGTGACGTTTTCATGCAATAAATTGCTTGTAAATGCACATTTAATACATAATTATGTTTATGTGTGCTCTGTTGTCGGATGATATCTGACAATGTTATGTTTTTTTCTGTGTAGAGGAGTTAGTGGTTTGGGTGCATTCGTTGCATGTTTGTGAACAATTTGTGGCCTTCGTTTGTGATTTGTTGTTGGATAGTATGTGATTTTTTTTTGGATAGTATGTGATTTGTTGTTGGATAGTATGTGATTTGTTGTTGGATAGTATGTGATTTGTTGTTGGATAGTATGTGATTTGTTGTTGGATAGTATGTGATTTGTTGTTGGATAGTATGTGATTTGTTGTTGGATAGTATGTGATTTGTTGTTGGATAGTATGTGATTTGTTGTTGGATAGTATGTGATTTGTTGTTGGATAGTATGTGATTTGTTGTTGGATAGTATGTGATTTGTTGTTGGATAGTATGTGATTTGTTGTTGGATAGTATGTGATTTGTTGTTAGATAGTATGTGATTTGTTGTTGGATAGTTTGTGATTTGTTGTTGGATAGTATGTGATTTGTGTGTGATTTCTTTTAAGATTTAGCTGATTTTTTGGTGAAATTTGTTGGATAGTATGCGATGTGTGTGACTTATTGTAGGGTAGTAGGTAATGTTTGTGTGATTTTTATTGTTTGAGAGTGTATAACGATGCTGTATGACAAGCTTCTTGACAATGTGTGACGTGTGTGTATGTGTTATTTATTGCAGGACAATTCGACATAAGACGGACAGGGACGTTATTCGACCTGCAAACAGACGACAGGTTGGATGTAAGTGTGGCTCTTCATTTCCGCGTCCTTATCCTAACTTAGATGTAAAACAATATAATGCAATATAAAACAATACAATACGATACAATGCAATACGTACAATGCAATACAATACAATACAATACAATACAATACAATACAATACAATACAATGCAATGCAATGCAATACATAAAAACAAAAAACGTTCCAATCAAGTGTATCGACGTGCAAGAAATTCCTGACAAATATTTCAGTGCAGACACTCGATCTGGAGATTTTGTTCTGGGACTTTCCACCGGACAAGATTTTTAACTTTTTTTGAAAGAGATTAGGATTTTAAACAAGATTTAAATTACCGTCTGCAACAGAATCTGAAGGAACCTTCTACCTTTAACAATTATACGCCTTGGATACGCCAGAGAATAAGATTGGTGCTGAATCGGTATTGGATGACAAGCGACATCTGCAACCAACCAACCATACAGTACAACACAATAACATATGAAATAGTCTTCAGTCAAATGGATCTTCTGATCAACTGCAGACCTTCCTGGCTACCGAAAACTCAGTGCCAAAGCTTTGTGCTGCAAGCTTCGCCAAGTAAACTTCGCAAAGTAATCTTCTCCCAATTAATTTGAGACTTTACATTGAAATCGAAATGACACTGCCTTGTAATGTGTTGCAGATTCTGGAGCTTCGAATACAGATGCGCTATGGACCCGACGACTCTCTTGGAACACTCATCAATGAGTACATCATCGACGTTTCCAGTGAGTTCATGATGATACTATATGTTACTGTGCGTTTCCGAATGTACACAATCAACTTTTGGGCGTACTTCAAAACGATGACAATTAGAGTACACCTGTTGTTAGTGCAGAAGCTGCATAGTAAGAAGCTGACGAACCTTTTGATCATTAATGTGTTGACGTCTTCTGCTGTGACAAGTTGCTAAAACTGGACTGAAGTGTGATATTTTGTCAGTTACTGGTGTGAAAAACACCACGCACTATGTTCTTCAAGCGCAGTATTTCTGTTACTGGTGTAAAAAAAAAAACTAACACTATGTTCTTTAAGCGCATTATTTCCGTTACTGGGGTGAAAAACACAATACACTATGTCCTTGACAGGTGTAAATAACACTGCGCAGTACGTCCGTCAGGTTACAGATGCAGATAACACAGCGCGCTATGTTGTTACACGTGTTATTAACACAGCACATTAGAACTGTTTGACAGAATAACAGAGCACACTTTGTCAGTTGAAGATTTGAACAACACAGCACACAGTTTCAGATACAGGTGAAGGTATCGGTGCACAATATGTTACAGATTCGAATAACTTCACATTGTGTTAATTACAGGTGTTCCGATCGGACGCAGTACGCTGGACGCGGCCTGGGTGGCCTTCAGTGGTGGCAGTGGTCTCAACCCGGCGGCGGGCGACTTTCTCCGTATCCAGGCCAAGGTCAGTGCCCTGGTCCTCTTCCTTTTGGTTTAAACAAAATGTTATTCAAAATACATAGTATGAACAAAATAATGGTTAGCAACGAGGGCACAAACTCAAGCAAAAGCTAATTTAATGTGACCCAAATAATACAACATTACACACATATTCATGACAATAATAAACCAGAAGGAACTAATTGGAGAGGGGGGGGGGGAGATATAAAAGCAAAATAGAGGAATCTAGAGAGAAAACTGTTGGAAGAACATACAGGCAACCTAACAAGGAAAAAGGAAAGACTGGGGCGAAAGCGCGAGGGATGGAAAATAGCAACTCGGAGAGATGCGGCAGCACGAGTAATCACAATATATACATTTGTATGTACTCTTTCTTTAATGCCATGAAATGGGTCAGTGTTTTTTTGTATTTTGTATTACTGATTGAGTCTTGAGAGAAATACTTAAATGTATTATGTATTTTAGTGATTATGTCCTCCAACGTTAATGTTAATTGTTGCCGTACATGCCAACCGGCATAACGTGGAGTGAGTACGTAGTAAGTAAGCTAATGGTTGCAGCTACTGTCCTTTGAAAATCAACCTACTAGCACGCTGTGCTGAGAAAGATGTTCGGTCATTGCTCCTTTCCATCCGTTCCATACACTTTCACCTGTTCCGTTGACACCGATAAGGCGTCTCGAACAACAGAAAAATTGATGTCATTTGTAAAATCACACTAATCTGTGTGCAGATATTCTGTGCTGCCAATTTCTACGGCGAGCTATGTCAGACGTCGTGTCGACGGATCCCGGGTAGATTTACCTGTGACCCCATCACTGGTATTCGTCGGTGTGAGGGCTACTGGCTGCCACCCAAGTGTGAACAGGGTATGTGTCCTGTATGTCTGTCTGCCCGTCCGTGTATCTCTTGTGTTTGTGGTTTGGCGTTGTCTTGAGAAATGGGTTTTTCTGTTTAGCTTTCGTACGTGCTATTGATGATAAGTAATCGTTCAGAAAACAGAATATTTTCTTTTTCGCCCAAGGTTGGGAATCCATGCTGCTGGTGTAGTTATAAAAGCAACCACTGAAATCATGCACACCCAAAATTACACATGTATCAAGATAGCAAAACAATTAAACTACATGTAGAATACATACTCCTACGCTCTTGTGAATTACTCTCGAGTCCTTTGGTCGTTTGAAAATGTTATGATGATGACAGGGATTTTTATTGACATATTCTGTGACGCTGACGTTGATATTGTGTGTTCCAGAGGACGTGTGTCAGTTGTACCCGTGTTTGAACGCTGGCACGTGCAACAATATACCTGGCGGAGGGTTCTCCTGCACCTGTGACCCGCGCTACACCGGCCCCAACTGCTCCCTAGGTATTTTACCTGTACTTGCTCACTTCCTTCGTTAAATCCCCCCTTCTGTCCCACTCCCAACTCCCACCACGCGCAAAGTTGGATTCTTCTGATGTTGTGCTTGCATAATGTACTGCTTTTGTTAAGTCCATCGCAAATGGGAAATTGAGGGTGAGAGGGTGGGGAGGTGCAAGATTTCCTTCATGATTCCGTGCTCTGTTTTAATTCCTAATGCGTATGTATATATATATATATAACTATAGACGCTTGGTCTGTGCACCTTTGAAGAAGGCCTGCGGGCCGAAAATTTGGAAACAAAAGATGAGACATTCTGGCTTGGTGTTGAACTTTTTATTGTGATGTCTATATATATATATATAATTATTTATATGATCACCGGCACGGTTGGCCTAGTGGTAAGGCGTCCGCCCCGTGATCGGGAGGTCGTGGGTTCGAACCCCGGCCGGGTCATACCTAACACTTTAAAATTGGCAATCTAGTGGCTGCTCCGCCTGGCGTCTGGCATTATGGGGTTAGTGCTAGGACTGGTTGGTCCGGTGTCAGAATAATGTGACTGGGTGAGACATGAAGCCTGTGCTGCGACTTCTGTCTTGTGCACGGTGTGGCGCACGTTATATGTCAAAGCAGCACCGCCCTGATATGGCCCTTCGTGGTCGGCTGGGCGTTAAGCAAACAAACAAACAAACAAACAAACAAATATATATGATCACAATTTTCGACATAATTTTCGGTTATTGTTTGGGTATCGTCCCCACAGCCTATATGGCTATTCGGGACCGTCAGCAGAATAGAATCTGATGTAAACTTACAGGACACAGTGCGCCAGATTAAGCATGTTTTGACTGTCTTGATGTGTGTTTGCTGCAGCCATTGACAGCTGTGCCGTGGAGCCGTGTCAGAACGGGGCGACGTGTTACGACCTGATAGACTCCTACACGTGTATCTGTCAGCCTGGCTATACTGGCCGTGTGTGTGACCGGGGTATGTACAGCTGCGTGTGTGTGTGTGTGTGTGTGTGTGTGTGTGTGTGCGTGCGTGTGTGTGCGTGCGTGTGTGTGTGTGTGTGTGTGTGTGTGTGTGTGTGTAAGAACTGACTTGTAGAACTGATTTTGACAAAGGCGCCTGGAGCTATTCGCTGTGCTCGGCGTAAAGAACGTATACGTGACCTTGGCATGCGTAGCTACATTTCTGTGTGGATATCTTACAAGATAGTTGTGTGTAGGACCTGCATCGTCTGTTTCGACGACATGGCTACGTAAATGGTCGCAAGAACCATACAAGTATAAAACTAATGTCACTGAAGGCAGTGTGTATTGAGCACCTTTGTCAGTTCTGTGACACTAACTGTGCTGATGGACTAACCGTTATTATCACCAAAGACTGAGAACAGCAACACTGTTTTAGCTATAAAGTTCATTATCTGTCAGGTTTTTGTCTGTGTGTCCATTTTCAAGACCATTGGGTGGAAGTACATGTGATTCAAATATGTGACCCTCCACCACGAAATGAGTCGCATGTCACCTTTGCATGATTTTCATATTTTTTAAATTTTCATGAAGAGTTTTTTATGCTCTATCCAGTGGTGAAAACCGTTTTAGAAAAGAGCAAAAACTGTTTGAGTTACAAGCCTGTGACTAAGGTGACCCACACACTGTTACCAGACACTCCCCGGACTTATATTAAGCCTAGCGCAGAACCGCACAAGGTGACATGCGACTCATTTCGTGGTGAAGGGTCACAATTGTGTCATCAAAACGTTCCGATAGCTTGGCAAACTTGTTAAAATTTTTTTAATTTTTTTTTTATAGAGGGTGAAAGTCACTTGTTCATGTCAATGCTTGTTATTTTCTCAGGTGCCAGGAAATTGGTTCTGTATAACTCTCGCTTACTCCATTACACATGTCGTATGCAAATAGAGCGCTTACTTGAATACTTGTGCTTACTTGTGGGCCTTGAGTTGCCTTGTGGTGAGATATGTATAAGTTACAGCTCCGTCCATCCATGGTATCGCCTGATATTTTGTCGAGACTGGGTCAAGAGCCTCGAGTGACGTCATTATATTCTTTCACCCCGTCGAGACAAAATATCACGCGATACCATGGATGGACGGAGCTGTAACGTATATATGGCATGACCAAAGTAAAGAGAATTTGTCATGGCATGTGGAAACAAATCATTGGAAATTCACCATGGGCAATCAACCCAAGCCTAGAAGTTGTAGAACTATATTTTGTTTCAGTCTTGGCAAGGCCAGTTTTGTCCAGTTCCGGAAAAGACATCATGAATTCATTCACCCTGCCGAGACGAAAAAAACAATTCCATGGATGAAAACGTATAAGCTTATATCCCGTGAAGCATCAAAGCTAAATTTTGTTTTGAAATGTCTTCACAACGTACAGATAACTTATAACGACATAATCGCCTTCACAAGACAGGAAAAACGCACGCTTTGTTGGTTGACGGAGAGAATAAAGCTTCAACCGTACCTTCATCAACAGGAATAAATGCTCAATCCGCTGTCAGTTCGCAACTGAACCTTGTTTTTTTTTCTTTTACTTTTTGGTTAACATTGAAACGGCAATCCAAAAGAGTGTTTCAGCTGTTTCAAGACACAGGCTTAGCTCCTTCTTTTGAGTTGCTTTTCACTTTCAGTCTAAAATGACACCGGAAGCGAACAGACTTTGACGTCATTTACTTTTGTTCGGAATTTTCCGTCTGTTCCTAGCTTGTCAGTGAAGACCTGGGGCCAGTTTCATAAGATAGCAGTGAACCGACTGACAGTCGATCGACTGTCCAGTCGATCGACTGTGGTTGATCGCCGGGTCACCGAAAAGCGCGTTTCATGAGCGAATCACCGTCACCCGCGGACAACCGCAGTCGACCGACTGTACAGTAATCCGAATGGCCAAGTCGAGGGCTAAATTTAGCAACATTACCACTTCCGTTTGCTCATTCGCACGTGGAAATGGCTGATTTCAAAGAAAAAACTAGTCTCGGCCCGCTCAAAATAACAATGACCGAGACTTTCAGTAATTCCTTCGCGTGACGTCTAACCCTCTTACGCCATAATGTGACGTCTTCAAGACATAACCCTGACTTGTCTCCTGGATTACTGCGTCATGATAGATACATTTCGAAGAACAATCACAAGGTTTGGCTCACAATCCAAAAAAGTGTGAGCATTCTGCCATTGACTGTGCGGATAATTACATTTATTTTCGGTTTACCGCAGTAAGCCGAACACAGTGTTGGGGAGAGAGCATCACCGTGTTTGGCCGACTTCCGGTGAGACGACCCGCAGTCGGCCGACTGAAATTTTGTTCGTGAAACCCGATAACGTCGGATTACTGTGGTTCTCTCGGACAACTGCAGTTGGTCGACTGTGTTTCTGGCTTATGAAACTGGCCCCTGACGTGAGAAAGCTTACCCAAACCGTCTTTATTCTCTATTCACATTGCAGCTGTGAAGTAATCAGTCTTGTGTCTCGGTCGTGTAGGTACAGAGTTTGCTTCTGCAATCATTGTGTTCGTGTTGATGACGGCTTCATAAGACAAATCAGCGAATCTATCGTGAGGAAGACGTTTATGTACAAATACACCAGTTAACAGTTTCGGCACTTACATGGTACAAAGAAGGAAAACTCACGTGATACCCAAAGCAATTCTGGTTGGACGAGAAATGTCGACGAGCAACCGCTGCATCGTCTGCTCAAGGTGATGGAAGCAATTGCACGGGACGGTGTGTTTTCCTCTACGTTATAACAAAAACCTCACGTTACATCCAAATTAGCGATGGCGTCAACATGCTGTGTTATTGGTTGCAGTAATGGGAGTAACCGACTTAAAAAATGGTGGTCGGAAGATTGCAAAATTCATTACGTGCCTCGACGGTCGTTAGTGTGTGGTTGCGAACCACAAGTTCAGGTGGGCATTTGTTATCGCCTGTGTGTCGTGTTTTGACAAACTTTTAGTACGACTGATGTGAGCCGAATTTATTGGGGAAAGTTCAATGAATGCAAAAAGGTCTGCCAAATAGTAGTGTGTCATGTTTCCTTTGCGTTGGGTTGTGGTGAAATACACAGCGGTTATCTGTTTGCGAGTTGCCTGGAACACGGTTTTTTAATAACATCTCTCGATCTTCACATATTTTGTCATGTGAATAAGAACAGAACAAGTTTGTCAAACATATTTCTTATTTTATCTGCATTGAATGAACTTACAACGTCCTTCTTGTTAATTGTTTATTCATAAAGACTACTTGTACTGAAGAAAATGTTTCCCCCTTTCAACGGGTGGAGTAGTGCGCCGGAGTAGTGTCCCTTGCGTAGAAACGTGGGCGAATAACACGATCTGCGCGTGCGGTGAAATCAACCGGAAAAGGAAAAAGACATAAACATGCCGAAAAACGATATGCGCATCACCCGGAAAAGGAAAGAAGTCGAATCTGCTCGCGATAAAAGAAGTGCGCATGTGCGAGATCTAAAATGGCCGCGGAACTGTTAACTGGTGTATCACCGAACCCATCCCATTTTGTGTGTGCATTTTTCTGAAGAATAAACTGCATGTGGTTAATTTCATCCGTTTAATGCTTGTCGAAACTAGCCATAAGGCTTTAGAATAAAAGATTTCACGCATTGCTTGGCCATCTGATCACAGATGAGGTCGCAGTTTGTAGGTTGAATCTATGAATCGGCCAGAGATAGATCTGCATTTCTGGTACGACCTTCCAGATTATCAACAGCGGGTTCACGGTCGGAATCAAGAGGTCAAATTTGCGTGGCTCCCAATCATTTCATAAAAGATTTCCATTTTCTTGTTTCCGCGGCTGCGCAAGTTATTTTGCCTAGGTCATGGCCGAACTTTAGGCCTACGGAGAATTATCGCTGGATATTTTCTCCCTAGATTAACAGAGACAAAGAAGGGAAGTCATGCTGTATGTGCGCGTTATAAATTCTCGTATTATTATTATTATTACTTCCCTTTGGTTACTTGATCTTTAGCATTCTTGATTTTTGATTTAACACTGATGTGTACTGTGTGCACGTGCAGCGCTGAACGACTGTCGCACCAACCCCTGTGAGAACGGCGAGTGTTTGGACACCGGGTCGGGCTTCCAGTGCGTGTGTCCCCTGGGCTTCTCGGGATCGCGCTGTGAGAACGACGTGTGTAGCCCCTCCCCCTGTCGTAACGGCGCAAGCTGCGTACCCGTCAGCGCCTCCCAGTGGTCATGTCGCTGTCCTGTAGGCTATCGGGGCTCCACCTGTGACGTGGCCTTCCCCTGTGACAGCAACCCGTGTCAGAATGGCGGCGTGTGTCTTCAGACCACTGATGGACAGTACAGGTAGGTCAAAATATTGTACCTGGCTTTACTTGCTAGGTAGATCAAGAAAGTAAAATAGGCAGGTGACGGTATAGCAGTGATAGTAGGCCTAACCCCTACCAAACCGGCGGCGTGTGTCTTCAGACCACTGATCGACAGTACAGGTAGGTCAAAATGCTTTACCTGGTTCTACCTGGGTAAGTCGAGAAAGTAAAATAGGCAGGTGACGGTACCCATGTTTCCCAATTGCTTCGTTTCCGGCCGATTTATGTGGAGCACGTGATGCGCACAAAAAATATTGGCGGTCTAGAAGTGTCGTCTGCGCAATGATCGCGGCGGCTTTCTTGACCGCCAAGGACGACCACGCACGTTGTGAGACGTCATTCGTTAGACCTCAATAGCAGTAATAGCAACCCCTGCCCAAACGGCGGTGTGTATCTCCAGCAGGGCTGAGATGCACGAAGCGAAACTGGATGCCAGCCAAATAGGTGGGAACAAACCGCGGGGTCTGATTGGTTGGAACTGAGATTTGTTGTGATATCAACCAATCAGACCACGCGGCTTGTTTCCACCTAGTTGGGTATCACCCAGTTTCGCTGTGTGCAACTCAGCCCTGACCACTGACGGGAAGTACAGGTAGATCGAGAGGCGATGCATGTGGAAGTCAAAAAATACCTCGGGCAGGTGAGGAGGTACGGATGAAAGAAACGCCTGTGTTAACGGCTCTGTGTGTCATAGCATTGACGGAAAGTACTGGTAGGTCATGATGAGACACCACTGAAAGTCTTTCGGGAAGGTGAAGGTACAGCTGTGACAACAACCCTTATCATGACGGCTTTGTGCGTCTCCAGACAACTGATGGACAGTATTTTTAAAGCGTTTCAGACAAGATAGTTATACCGGCGTGTATCTTCTGACCACCGATGAAAAGCATTGAACAGTTGTATATGTAGGTGATCCTTTACCTGTGACAACAATCCCGGCTTATCGTTACGGCTTTGTGTGTCTCTTGACAACTGACGGAAAGTATTGTTAAAGCGGCGATTCAGACACAATATAGTTATACCGGCGTGTGTCTTCTGACTACCAGTGAAAAGCAGAAAAGTAAAGTATTGTTAAAGCGATTCAAACAATATAGTTATACCGGCGTGTGTCTTCTGACTACCGGTGAAAAGCAGAAAAGTAAAGTATTTTTAAAGCGTTTCAGACAAGATAGTTATACCGGCGTGTAGTATCTTCTGACCACCGATGAAAAGCATTGAACAGTCTGAACAGTTGTATATGTAGGTGATGCTTTACCTTAGCTGGGCTGTTCATACTGACCTTTCAGTAAAGAAGGCCCATCAGCGTCTCTACTTCCTGAGACAGCTGAGGAAGTTCAAAGTGTCCTCCTCCATCATGTCCCAGTTCTACAGGGCTGCTGTAGAGAGTCTCCTTACCTTTTCTATCACGGTTTGGTACAGCAGCTCCTGCCAGTTTGAGAAAGAAAAACTGGAGAAGGTCGTTAGGGCTGCCAGCAGGATCATTGGCAGAGATCTCCCCTCTATAGACTCCCTTCACATCCTGCGCATGATGAGGAAATGTAGGTCCATCATGCAGGATCCCACACACCCGGCTGGTCATCTCTTCCAGCCTCTGCTCTCGGGGCGCAGGCTCAGAACCCTCAGATGCCGTACGGCAAGACTCAGAAACAGTTTCTACCCCCAGGCTGTCCTGGCTTTTAATAACCGGTAAATGAACTCTACAGACTGTGACACGTTTTAGGATGCTCTAGGAGTATGGTTTTAGTAGCTGACATTACATACTGTGATATATAGAGTGGGTTTTAGCATGGTAACACCACTGTGACGCGATGAAGCCAGACTATGTTTTAGCAGCTGGTTATATTACCGGAATACACATCTAGTATGTTTTAGTAGTTTTAGTCGTTCTTTAACCACTGTGATGTGTTGGAAGAGTTTATTTTTATGTGCTGTTTTAGAGGTACATTTTATCAGTATGGAACATGTTCAGTTCTTACAGTAGTTGATAGTGGGGGGGGAGGGGGATCCTATCTTATTCTGCGTACTTTTATTGTGGTTCCGATAGCTCTTAGAGTTTCATAGTTCTCACCATGTCTGTATAGTGTATGTATTAGTTACTGTGATACCAAATTGTCTTACCCATGTATGTATGATGCTATGCGCCAGTGATGTATGAATGCTATTTATTTTTGTTTTTATCACACAGCAAGCTGCTTTCCTCGTGTATTTTTTATGTTCATTCATGTATTGTACACTTGGCAATAAATTATCTATCTATCTATCTATCTATCTATCTATCTGTGACACCAATCTCTATCATAATGAAGGCGTGTGTTTTCAGACCACTGATGGACATTGCAGGTGGGTCACGCAGTGTCTGGGAAAGTAGCTAGGTCAATGACGTGCCACATGCAGGTGGGTCACGCAGTGTCTGGGAAAGTAGCTAGGTCAATGACGTGCCACATGCAGGTGGGTCACGCAGTGTCTGGGAAAGTAGCTAGGTCAATGACGTGCCACATGCAGGTGGGTCACGCAGTGTCTGGGAAAGTAGCTAGGTCAATGACGTGCCACATGCAGGTGGGTCACGCAGTGTCTGGGAAAGTAGCTAGGTCAATGACGTGCCACATGCAGGTGGGTCACGCAGTGTCTGGGAAAGTAGCTAGGTCAATGACGTGCCACATGCAGGTGGGTCACGCAGTGTCTGGGAAAGTAGCTAGGTCAATGACGTGCCACATGCAGGTGGGTCACGCAGTGTTTAGCTAGGTCAATGATGTGCCACATGCAGGTGAAAGCAAGCTCACTACTTGTGGAAAGTTACATGCAGGTCATTAGACAGTTCACGTGAAAAGCGTTAGAGGCATGTAACCGCACGGTGTAAAGTCTGATATTATTTGGGCGAAGTCGACTTCGCGAAGTCTGCTACACGAAGCTCGCTGTACGAAGTCTGCTACACGAAGCTCGCTGTACGAAGTCTGCTACACGAAGCTCGCTGTACGAAGTCTGCTACACGAAGCTCGCTGTACGAAGTCTGCTACACGAAGCTCGCTGTACGAAGTCTGCTACACGAAGCTCGCTGTACGAAGTCTGCTACACGAGGCTCGCTGTACGAAGTCTGCTACACGAAGCTCGCTGTACGAAGTCTGCTACACGAAGCTCGCTGTACGAAGTCTGCTACACGAAGCTCGCTATACGAAGCTTTTGCACTGAACTTTCGATAAAAAAAGTCTTGGCGAAGTAAACTTCGGGATCAATTGAGGACAGCCTTTACCATAATGTAACGGTAAGGCTTTACAATAATGTAACGGTAAGGCTTTACAATAATGTACCGGTAAGGCTTTACAATAATGTAACGGTAAGGCTTTACAATAATGTAACGGTAAGGCTTTACAATAATGTAACGGTAAGGCTTTACAATAATGTAACGGTAAAGCGTTACAATAATGTAACGGTAAGGCTTAAACTGCATCTAAACCCAAATTTTCAAACAAAAACTCTTATTACCAATGCAAACATACACTCATATGTGTTCCATCCCCACCACTCAAAAGGCCCAAAGACGCGAGTAGCTCACGCAGCGAGTGGGAAAACCCCGTCAAAGCTAGCAGCGTGCCAGCCTTCTGCTGAAACAAAACGATGATGCTAAAAATAGATTTTCTCCACTGATGACGTAGTAAGGGGAGCAGCCGCCACAGCTGCGAGCACTTGGTCTTGGATCAAGCTGCCAGTGCCAGCATGGGTAGACTCTGTGTTGTTTACGGCTGTAATATTACCTCGGCAAACAAACAAGGAATAATTAAAGTACTCAGGGGTTTTCTAAAGTCCCTCACTGACATAAGGAGAGCTTGGATTAACTTTGTGAAAACTTCCAGAAAAGATTTTTCACAACCAAAAGACTACCAAGTTGTATGCGGACAGCATTTTGCCGACGATGCATTTGCAGACCAGTTCACACACTCAAAACTTTGTTTGGAGGGTTTAGACGCACTTTAACAATAATGTAACAGTAAGCCTTTACAATAATGTAACGGTAAGGCTTTACAATAATGTAACGGTAAGGCTTTACAATAATGTAACGGTAAGGCTTTACAATAATGTAACGGTAAGCCTTTACAATAATGTAACAGTAAGGCTTTACAATAATGTACCGGTAAGGCTTTACAATAATGTAACAGTAAGGCTTTACAATAATGTAACGGTAAGGCTTTACAATAATGTAACGGTAAGGCTTTACAATAATGTAACGGTAAGCCTTTACACTAATGTAACAGTAAGGCTTTACAATAATGTAACGGTAAGGCTTTACAATAATGTAACGGTAAGCCTTTACAATAATGTAACAGTAAGGCTTTACAATAATGTACTGGTAAAGCTTTACAATAATGTAACAGTAAGGCTTTACAATAATGTAACGGTAAGGCTTTACAATAATGTAACGGTAAGGCTTTACAAACTATAGGCGCATGTGCGTGTGCTTACCTTTCGATAAAGCGCTTTGAACTTCGGATAAGGCGCTATATAAATAAAGAGAATAATAAATAAACAAGCCCTACTTCTGCGATGTATCTGTTGTATCGAATCCAGTAATTTTGGGCATAGACGGCGTTTTATGCCAATTTTGCACAATCAGCTAAGTTTGAGTTTTGAGTGATCGCTTTTAGAACATAAAGATGACAGCATTTGCAATACCAATGTACCTGTATGTGTCCAGGTGTGACTGCCCGGAGCTGTACCGCGGTCAGAACTGTGAGACCTTTGACTCCTGCCAATCCTCGCCCTGTGCTAACGGTGCCACGTGCACCGCCAGTGGTCGTGACGTCAAGTGTCGCTGTGCCAGCGGCTGGAGCGGACCCCGGTGCCAAGAGCGTAACCCCTGCGCCTCCAATCCATGCGGGGACAACGGGCGGTGCTCAGCGAAGAGTGGCGGGGGGTATGACTGCAGCTGTACTGGCAACTTTACGGGTATTACGTGCAGACTGCTGGCTCCCTGCGCCTCCTCCCCGTGCCGTAACGGCGGTCGTTGTTCATCGGATGGGGCGGGAGGGTTCCGCTGTACCTGCGGCGCGGGCTTCACTGGGGACAGGTGTCAGCTGCGGGACAGCTGCGGCGGCGGCAACAACCCATGCAGCAACGGCGGCACCTGCGTCAGCACCCAGAGCGGCTACGTGTGTCGCTGCAGGGATGGCTACAGCGGCGACAACTGCCAGAGGGCGGGGCCGTGCGTCAGTCGCCCGTGTCAGAACCAAGGGCTGTGCTTCGCGGCGGGCAACAACTACATGTGCGTGTGCTCCGAGCAGTACACGGGCAAGAACTGCGAGACGCGGGACCCCTGCAGGACGGCCAACTGCGGCAACGGCATGTGTCGGCCGTGCGGGCGATCAGACCCGCAGTGCGTGCAGGAAGGACGAGGCTACCGCTGCGTGTGCCTGCCTGGCTTCACGGGCCAGGACTGCCGCACACCCGACGTCTGCAGCAGCCAGCCGTGCCGCAACGGCGGGAGCTGCGAGGCTTCCGGACCTAACGCCTACAGCTGTAGATGCACGCCGCAGTACAGCGGCCCCACGTGCGAGCAGGGGTCACCGTGCTCCAGCGACTCGTGTCTGAACGGAGGGACGTGCCGGGCCCAGCAGAGCGGAACGGGGGGCGCCTCCTTCACCTGCTCCTGTCCTGAAGGGTTCCGCGGCTTGCGGTGCGAGCAGGACGGCAGGCGGTGCCTGAAGAACCCCTGTCAGCACGGTGGCACGTGCTACGTGGTTCAGGGCGGGAGGGACGCCATGTGCCAGTGTCCCCAGGGCTGGGGCGGTGACCGGTGTCAGCGTGACGTCAGCCCCTGCAGCTTCAACCCCTGCATCAACGGCGGGTCGTGCTTCAGACAGGCAGAGTCCTTCCGCTGTCAGTGTCCGCGTGGCTACAGCGGCGAGAGGTACGTGCACAATCTGCGGTGGCCATTTTATCAACATTTCTGTTTGGTTTAAACAATTGCATTCAAAAAGAATTACAGATAACAATGACGCATTCAATTATTTTGATAAATGGAGCACAACAAGCAAAGCTTATAAACGTGCTATTAATAAAAAGCGATATGATATTTGATTGGGATGACGAATGCAACGTATATTGGGAGGATCAGGGGACTTGCAGAAGGGGAATGGAAAGGAGGATTCTGTTTTTAAGGATTTATGTTTGAAACATTCTTGATGTTAACGAAAAGCGCGTTCGATGTTGTTGTTATAATATTTACTAATTTTTATTCACAATAACTTTCTTCTTTTTTTGTCGTCTTCGTTGTTTTATGCTGGTTTTTACTTCACTGATAAGCACACTATAGGTAATGCCTATGGTACATATTACAGGTAATTGTTACTGTGTTAAGGGGCATAACTGTTCGTTTTTTTTTCCTGGCGTGGGTCGTTTCAGTGAAAGTGTGGTATTTTATTCCAGTCAGTGGCAGTAGCTTTAGTTAAACCAAGTACTAATGAAAGAGAAAGAAATTGAACTATATCTTAAAGTACCTTTTAAAACCAGATATTTTCTAAAAATAAAAATAAAATAAAAATTAAGCTTTACACGAAACCAAAGAGAATGACCAAAATCAAATTTTAATCAAAACTGGCCCCTCCCCTCTTTCAGGTGTGAGATCCAACCCAACTACTGCGAGCTGAGTGCCTGCAGTAACCGCGCCACCTGCGTCAACCGTGACGGCGGCTTCTCCTGCATCTGTCCCGCGGGCTACGGCGGTGACCTGTGTAACGACGTGACGGACATCTGTCTGACCAGGCCGTGCCGTAACGGCGGACGCTGCATGGAACAGGGCCGGGACTACACCTGCAGCTGCCCCGCGCTGTTTGGTGGGAGGGACTGCAGCGTGCCGCGTGACCCCTGCTCCCTCAACCCCTGCAACTCCAACGGTCTGTGCTCACCTGTGGACTTCACGCCTGGCGGCTTTACCTGTGCCTGCTTTGACGGCTTCTCTGGCGATACATGTCACATGCAGATGGCCCAAGCTTGTGACAATCGTCCGTGCAGCAACCGGGGCAGGTGTATTCAGGTGAGTACCAGGTGCACCAATACTGTCTTGGTTCAGGTCACATACGCTAGGCTATGTAGACATGTTATCACAAATTAAATTTAAAAATTAAATGTTGCGTCATCAAATTCTTCTACACGCACCACCGTACTGCTCTTGGTCACCTGCGCATGCGCCACGAGCACCAGTGTAATGATTTTACTTTGCTTTGCAACCCCTCAGCAATTTTACCACAAAAAGCTTAATAAACAAGAAATTCCTCCGAGGTAGGAAAAACACCCCCGTCAAAGGGAAATAACCTTCTCAGTTGGTGGCAGTGACTGAGTGAGAATGGTTATTTCCCTTTGACCATTAAGATGTCCCTCTATAAGTCCTTGTATAATTTTAATCCACCAATAACTCCCTAACCGTGTGTTTGACTGGTCCCAATTTTTGTAAGGACCGTCTCAGGAATGTATAGAACCTGTTCACAAAGTTTGGTGACGATCGGTCCGTTCATTGTTGAGATCTATATGCGAACACAACACACAAACAAACAAACAAACAAACAAACAAACACATCGACCGAAACCTATACACACCCCTATACCGGGGGTGTAACAATGTTCCAATTAGTACAAAGCCCATCCTCAAAACTGGCACCCGACCAGTTTGCAAGTAAGACAAATTGGGTTGTACATACTAAAAATACCCTGCTTGCTGGGCTAGCTGCTGCTGTCAGTGCCCGAGCCGAAAAATCTTTCAGGCAAGGCAAGGCAAGGCAAATATTTTTATTTCAAGAAACCCCATGCGAGTTCGACCCTGGGTCAGGGCGTTAGCAATGTTCTCCCCTCTTTCCTAACCCAGGTGGTGGGTTCAAGTGCTAGTCTTTCGGATGAGACGAACAACCGAGGTCCCTTCGTGTACACTACATTGGGGTGTGCACGTTAAAGATCCCACGATTGACAAAAGGGTCTTTCCTGGCAAAATTGTATAGGCATAGATAAAAAAAAAATGTCCACCAAAATACCCGTGTGACTTGGAATAATAGGCCGTGAAAAGTAGGATATGCGCCGAAATGGCTGCGATCTGCTGGTCGATGTGAATGCGTGATGTATTGTGTAAAACAATTCCATCTCACACGGCATAAATAGATCCCTGCGCCTTGAGTCAGAGTCTGGAGATACGCGCGCGATATAAGACTTCATATAACATAAACTCATTCAGCTGGAGAAAGAAAAAAAAAAGTTTTACAATATGGATTTCAAATCTCCAAAATAAATCATTCTCTTCTAATCGTGCTACTTGCGCGTTCCCAGCCGCTACACATTTCAATGAGCAACTAGAAACTATACCTTTAAACGGATATTGTGATGTTGCCCAGCATAAGCCAATGATTGGACCTAACAGGACGTAACACTCAACTAGCCATTTAATCTTATTGGGATTTTGCCCAGTATAAACCAATGATTGGACCTAAGAGGACGTAAAACTCAACTAGCCATTTAATCTTATTGTGATTTTGCCCAGTATAAACCATTAATTGGTCCCAAGAGGACGTAAAACTCACCTAACCACTTATACATAGACAAAGACATGGAACACTTTATCATCTCAAGACGAGAAACTCGGGTGTGTTGTATCTCAGCATTACAACATACAGCATGACACGTAAGAACACAAAACAGTCATATTCCTTTCATGTTTAGCATTATTTAAACCGTATGGAGGCGCAAACAGTCATATTCCTTTCATGTTTAGCATTATTTAAACCGTATGGAGGCGCAAACAGTCATATTCCTTTCATGTTTAGCATTATTTAAACCGTATGGAGGCGCAAACAGTCATATTCCTTTCATGTTTAGCATTATTTAAACCGTATGGAGGCGCAAACAGTCATATTCCTTTCATGTTTAGCATTATTTAAACCGTATGGAGGCGCAAACAGTCAACTAATCTTATTGTGAATTTTCCAGGGCCCAAACCGGGACCAGTTCCAGTGCCAGTGCCCGGCGGGCTACCTGGGCAACCTGTGTGAACAAGTGGACGCGTGTTCCAACCAGCCGTGCATGAACGGTGGCACGTGCAGGAACCAGCCAATGGGCGTGGACACCAGTCGCTACCAGTGCACGTGCAGACCTGGTTACACGGGTAACCGCTGTCAGACGGCCGTCGTCGCGCCGACGTCGGCCCCGTCTTCGCTGTGTGACGGCGTGGTGGCCTGTCTTAATGGTGGCACGTGCATCACTCGCGCTGATAACAGCCACGTCTGCATGTGAGTAGTGTGCTGTGTTGTGTATCATCTGGTTTAAACAGTGTTTTATTCCGATACAAGATTACATTGCCATGAAATGTATGTTTTAATAGAAGAGCACAACAAGATAAACTTATGAATGTGCTCTTAGAGACAAAATAAAATTGTGTAGCATCTTAGTTTTAACAGTTCCCACGAAAGCGGCGTATGACTGCCAGAATGGCTGGGTGGAAACGCTAATACACGTAACAACCCGTGGGAGTTTCAGCTTATAAACGAAGAAGAAGGAGAAGAAGTTTAAACAGTGATTTATTCATCGTGTATTAATTATTATGACTTGATGTCATAAACGCGATAAAAAAAAAAGCACACATAGATGAATTAATACGTGCCTTTTGATAAAAGGGTCGAGATACGTGCCCTTTGTTGAGAGGGTTCGAGAGTTTGTCTGTTTTGTTTGGTGCTTTTGGTTTGTCAGGTCAGTATGTCTTTGTGCTGGCGTATTCACGTCATTTCTGCGGTCACAGAACTGTCTAGGTTGTCTCTGGAAGTCAACGCATCGTTCTTATATTCACGTGACTGTTTAGGCCAAATACAAAATATATGTTGGTTTAGGGTAACGTGACCAAAAAAGATAGGGTCGGTATAGGTCGGGTTTTTTTCTTGTTTTTTTTTCTTCTCACATTTAGTCGATTTTAAAGAAGGTTACTTCCCTTAGTCTCGGTATGGTTCGCAAAATGTGCCAACAGTTAGTTTTTTTTTTAGAAATGAAAAAAAAGTGTATGGGTCGGCGGGAAAAAAATTGGGTCGGTCGGATTACCCTAAACCAACATGTATGTTTAATTGGCCATAGGTGTAAGGTCTGCAATGATATACGAAACCAATACACGCACAGCTTGGCGGTGACCTCACGATTAATTTTAAATTCTACTGCTGATATGTTGAACTCAGCGAGACAAATTTCGTTTTCGACATTCGTTGTCACTTCCTCGAGAAATGTGCAGAAGAAGGGACAGCACGTTTACGTTCCGCCATTATTCACGTTATGACGTCTTTTCCAATTTTGTTTGGCTTTTGGCGTCAGAGATTTTACTTTGAAAGAAAAAGTCAAAAAGAGGCGTCTTGTGTTTTTGTAATCGTTATTGTTAATCATTATTGTAATTCAATCAAGTTTGCGTTTTAATGAAACAGATCCTGTAATTGGTCAGAATGCCCCAACTCATTAGAAATTACCGGTCATTAATTGTCGATAACCACTCGCTAACAAATCCATTAATAACCTGCTGGCGAGGCGCATTGATACAGCCTCAACTAGTCTCGGTTACCTTTGAGGGTCATTTCACAAGTAGGAAATATGAAGGCCAACGAAATACCGAGACCATAAGGTATGCGAAGTGATGACGTCGAATACGTGACGTAAGTTGATGCATGAATTCTTCCGGACTACGTCAGTCAATTCCAAAGATCGCTTTTGTGATGAAAAGAATTTGTTTTAGAGTTTGCTGTCCAGAAACCCGTCAAAAAAGAAGGGAAAATGTGTGTGAAACAAAACAAAACAAGAGCAGAGTGATACGATAGGAATACAGAGACATATTTCTTGGGACTTGACCCTTGCAGGTAGGTGGACTGAAAGTAGTGTGTGAACAGAACAGAACCAATTCTGTCTGTTTACCATCGCATGAAAGCAGGAAAGAGATCGTCGTCAGATTGAATTACAATAACATCAACATACTTCCATTGAAACTTCTCGGTCTTCATCGTGGATTGACGCCCTCCCAAAGTCTAATTGAAGCCCGACGGTTTTCTTTTTTATGTGAATATAAGAGGCTAAATGCTGTGCCAACCTTGGTTATGCCAACGCGTCATCCTGACTGTGTGTCTCACGTGCAGGTGTCAAGACGGCTTCACGGGGATTTACTGTGAACAAGACGTTGGAGACGAGGCTGTGTGTGACGAGTTCACATGTCAGAACTACGGAACATGCATGTAAGTGTGTGAGTGTGAGTGTGTGTGTGTGTGTGTGTGTGTGTGTGTGTGTGTGTGTGTGTGTGTGTGCGTATGAGTGTGTGTGTGTGTATCATGCGTGTGTGCGTCTGTATGACTGTGTGTGTGTGTGTGTGTGTGTGCGCGTATGAGTCAGAGTGTGGGTGTGTGTGTGGGTGTATTTTAATGCGTGTGTGCGTCTGTATGAGTGTGTGTGGGTGTTTTTTTTAATGTGGTGTGCGTCTGTATGAATGTGTGTGTGTGTGAGTGTGTGTGCGTGTGCATTCATGTGTGCGCACGTGCGTGCGAGCGTGCGTAAAATATCTTGGTGTTACTAACTGTACAAGAACTTTAATGTCAAGAGTCTGCGTGTGTCTTTGTTTCGAAAATCACAGGTATCATATAAAGAACCTAATTCACATGAGACATGTGTGTGTTACAGGAATCACAGGTGTCACTGCCTGGACGGGTGGGGCGGCCGAGACTGCACGCGCTGGATGCTGAGAGAGACTGAGTGCCAGTACTGCGGGCCCGTGGGTGTGTGTTACAGGGAACGGGGACAGCCCGCCTGTTACTGCCAGGACCCCGGTGTCACTTGCTGTAAGTGCACCAAGAAAATGTATTGCTCTTGCTGCTTATTCACAATCTTAAGACTCAAGGCTCAAGACTCAAAATTGTACTGTCCTTATAAAAAAACAAGGAAAATTGTCATGCAGTGTCGGGTGGTTGCAGACATAAAATACATCACATTTACTAAGAATTAAAAATTGCACTGAAAAAAAAAGCACTAAAACATTTCACATTTACTAAACAACAAAGGCAGAGCGCTGTTTTAAGATCTGGAGAACAAAGGAAAGTAAGCTCTCTAAATGCACGTGCAATAGATTAAGTGAGAGGTACGCGGAACCAATACGCTGGCACTCGAGAGAATAACAAGCATTACAATAAACAAGCGACTTGCATCCTTGCTGCTTTGGTTGGAACACAAATTGTATTCTGGTGTTGTGGCATACTGTCATACATACTAACATACTGACCTTCCCTGACCTTCTGTCGACGGCCCCCAACAGATCAGCCTGGAGAAGAGTTTCTGCCGCTCTTCTGCCCTCACGTCCCCCCCCCCCCCCCCAAGGATTGTCCAAGTCGGGGGACTGATGATGATGATGATGATGATGATGATGATGATGATGATGATGATGATGATGCAGTGCATTATTTTGTCAGTGTGTTAACTCTTACACACAAACTGGTGTGTGTCTGTGTGTGTCTGTGTATGGTCTGTGTGTGTGTGTGTGTGTGTTTATTTTCACATGTATGTTTTAGCATACTTATGTGTGCATGTGTGCGCGTTTGTTCCATTATTTCACCCAATTTGCAAGCCTATCTTCATATTATTTCTGGCCTCTCTTTACAGCCTTCGACTGCTCCACGCCCCATGCTCTGCAGCCCCACCCCTACAACTGCAAGCTGTTCATTCAGTGTGTGTGGGGCACGCCTTTCGTCAAGGAGTGCCCCGCCCCCTTGCACTTCAATCCAATCCTGCACGTATGTGACTGGCCGCCCAACGTGAGGTGCGGCCCCGTGCTCTCTGCCTACGCCATGTACAAACGGCCCATCAAGTAATACACTGTGCTTCTTGCTTTTTCCTTGGAAACTTCGTTGAAGTCGTGAGTATTTTTTCTTGTGAAAAAGGAGTGGTAGTATTGTGTGGGGGGGTTGGGGAATCGAGTGGGAGAGGGGGGCGTGTGTGTGTGTGTGTGTGTGTGTGTGTGTGTACGTTTGTGTGTATACGTTTGTGTGTGAGGGGTGTTGGTGGGGGTAGTGTTCCTGTTTTGACAAATGTGAGCAACTCGACGAGTAATAGAGTGCAATGCAGGAAGACCTAAAAGGACAAAGTGCTGCGGTTTTGAATCCACGATGGCCTTGATCCAATTCCAGAGAGAGAGAGAGAGAGAGAGAGAGAGAGAGAGAGAGAGAGAGAGAGAGAGAGAGAGAGAGAGAGAGAGAGAGACATAACTCGAAAACTTGATTACTCAGGATAGTTGTGTTAGATCCATAAAGTCATGTCTTTGAACGAGTACTTGCTAAGGCCAAAAAAAAATAGGTCTGTTTACGGTAACCCGACCGACCCTAGTTTTTAGGCCCGACCCTAATCTTTTTTTTGGATCGTCTGAAAAAAAAAACGCATCCAAAATAGAGCTGTTTGCGCTCAAACAGCAGACGACAGTAAGCTCAAAGTACTGTTTATAGTTATGTTGGGCAAAAACAGGGATTGATGAGAAGAAATGAACTGTGAAACATCATAGAGAGGGGAAAAAAAAAAAAAAAACAAATGGAAAAAAAAAAAAAAAAAGCCGACCTACCGACCCTATTTTTTCACCCTATGTTACCGTAAACAGACCTATTTTTTTTTGGCCTAATCTACTACACGCATGCAACGAAGAGTGAGACTGAAAACAACTCAACACACACAAAAACATAAACCTAGACGCAAACGAACAGTCTTAAAGAAGAGAGAAGCAACATACGACTCTAACAACATTGTTTTGCTCTTTTTCATGTTGCAGATAACAGGGTCTTTCTGTGCTCACCGAGGACAAACACCAGGAGCAACACATTCACTCCATGACGATGGTGCGGCTGAACAAATCCTGAGTTTACTGTGTGGGAATGGGGCGGGATTTGTTGTGAGGGGATGGGTTTGCTGTAAGGGGCGTGTCAAAAAAGGGCGGGGTTTGCTATGTGGGGCAGGGTTTGTTGAGACCTGTGAGGGTTGCTCTGCGGGACAGGGCGGGTGCAATGGGAAGAGGAGGGGGGCGGGGCGATCTCTGGACAGACGAAGGGAGAGCAGTTTGAAGCATGTGTGAAGCTAGTTTTTAGCTGTATTGTGTGTAACCCCTGTAATCATTTTTCTGGAATAGGTAACATTTTTGGTATTGATGAGCATATCTTAACTGCCAATACAGCACTACAAAAAATATCGAGTCAAAATCACTGTGACAAAGTCGATGCATGTGGTTGAGCGTCATATAAAAAAAAGTCAGTTTGATTCATCGGCCAGTCTGTGGAAGCAGTGACTGAGATCCAGCCAACAGAAGCCGCCAGTCAAATTGCTGCCAGGCTGTCCTGTATTGAATTTTTGTTTCTCATCATATTACCCCAATCATGTCCTTAAGATGCCAAAACATAAATAAGACATAAATAGCCGTTCCTCCTGTATTGAAAACCTCGTCAGGTTCAATCTGCTTTGGACTTCAAATTACAATGCAATGTGCTTCCAGCGCTATGGGGATTGATTCAAAATATATCTGGGGATTTTGTACTATTCTATTCAGTTATCATTTCAATCATTTTGATTGTTTCTATGATTGTCAGGATGACTGTTGTTATTTCTAAAGGCTTGTCAAAAGTTCTGAACTTACTTTTTTTTAAATCTTTTTCATAACTCGGGGTAATTTCGCCAAGCTTATGTAAGGATGAAGTGTCATTTAATTATACCTAATCCCTACAATATATTTATTTGAAACAGACGACATTTTTCTTTGTGTATTCAAGCTTTTTCAGCTTCTTACAATATCTGCTTACAGACCAGAACTTCTTGATGCAGCTTACAACATTCTAAACTGAAGTGCTCCTCTTTTGAACACACGTGCAACCAGTTGTGAACACTGTGTGAGATTCTATATAATTCTACTTGCAAACGTAGCACACATTGCACACGCTATTTTGTGTTTACAATGTGTTTTCAATGTGTGCTACATTTGCTAGTAGAGTTAGTTACATAGTGTTAACAACTTGTTACAAAATGCAGGCCTGAAAGTGGCGAGTAGAAGCATGTAACTGGCGAGTAGAAATGTTCATCTACTCGCCAAATGCAAGTAAAGTTGCTGAAATAAATTGTTGGCTTGGCTAGTAAAGTTTGCTCTCTGTCTAGTACATTTTCAGAATCACTAGCCAAAGGTGAGTACACCAGTTGTTGGACTTTCAGGGCTGAAAAGTGTTAAAAGGTGGAACACTTCAATTTACAGTGAAAGGCGTATGTCTCGCCACAGCTCATACTTGCGGCTGTCATGGTAGTACGGTTATTCCACAGGCTCATTGAAGGCAAACTCCCTTGTAAATTCTGCCATGGCCATGTTCATGGTTTTCTTGGGTTTCTATTCTTTTATTTTCACAATTCATGCATTATGTACCTTTATCAAGAATCATGGTGAAAGGGACACAATGTCTTCCGCAGCATATGCCAAAGAACTTATGCAGAAGCAGTTTTTCTTACATTGGAAGAAAATTCCTTGTGTCCATCAAAACACACAAGTATAAACAACAACAACAAGAGGATTCAAGTTTATAAAACGTTTAATAATTGACAAAACAAAAAGAGTCTTGTTTTATTTGCAATCAAAATATAAGCTGTCGTTGCAACTCATTCCCACAGGAGGTACACGTGCGATTCGTTTATTTTCAGGTGTCGGACACCTTCATAGGCCTAACCTAATGCTTTATTTCCAGGTGTCGGACACCTTCATAGGCCTAACCTAATGCAAGTGAACTGAGTAAAGCGTTTGTTTAATTAAAAATGTATTGGTTATAGATTGTAAGTAAACTAGAAGCACTGACAGATCCAACTCCATGTAAAATGATCGTGTACATAATTCACAAAAGAGACTGCTGCTTCTAATGCTCTTCATTGTGTATTCCTGGTGGTTGAAGTCCTGCATAATATCGGTAGATTACTTGCTCTGCAGTTTGCATTATCTATGATTTAATAACTTGTTGCCGCCAAGGGAATATAATATCTGCACAAATATTCCATTGAGTACTTTTTTGTTTTTGCTTTGTTTTATACGAACTAGAAATTAAGTCGGAGATAGATTTTTCACACAAAAAATAAGCAATTTCTTTTATTTTCAGTGTGCCTAAAAATGTAAATTCACGTTTTTGGTCAAGTGATATTAGTAACACGTTCGAATGTACGAATTATTTTCGTATAGTATAATCTTGATTGAGCTACTACGTAGTATCTACAGAAATCTGATATATATATATATTTGATGCACAATCAAAGAGGAGAACAGTTTTATGCAACATTGTTTGCTTCATCAGACAGATTGGGGGCATCTGTGCAACATTTTAAAGCACACAGAGGAGTCTAATTCCAATGTTCTTAATATGATACGGAATTGTCGTTTGTCCTGGGATAATGAAAGTGCAAAAACGTTTTGTATAGTTCGTGAATAATAAGCGAGTACAACAGTTATTTTGCAGTCTCCGGTGGAACAGTTGGAAAGAATGTTGTTGCACTTATCTGTTGAATAATTAGCCGAGTACTAACATTAATGGTGTGCAACATTTCGTTGTAAATGGGAAGAATTGTATTTGTCCCTAAAGAAACATTGGGGTGACAATATTGTAATTTGTTTGGTCATTTGTTGCCAAAATATTCAGTTTCGAGGGAGGGGGGAGGGGGGGGAGGGGGGGGGGCTGGGGTGGTTGCAGTGTGTCATAGTTAGGAGGGGGAGGGTTCTTTCCCTTCTTTAGGTGCTCTTTTGAAGTATGGTGCCATAAAATGTTTGTATGTTGACTGGAGCTTATTCGTTAACTTAAGATAAGCTATCAACAATATTTACGAATAAGACAAAGATAAGAGTTTTAGTGAGTTTACTTACATGACCCAAGGAATGTTTGGGAAAGAACTCGATTGGAACAATGATTCTCCTGGACTGATGGCTAGCGTTGTGTTTTGCTATCATAATAGCAGTAGGCTTCCTCTGTAACTCATATGTCGCATAAGTTAACATTTGTTTTGTTCTGCAAAGTTCATGCTGTTTTAAATGTGATAATTACAAATGTACATACATTATGCAATGCTGTATCAAAAGTTGTATATAATATGCTTTCTTTTTGTACATTACATTTTGTACACTCATTTATTCATGTGGGTTTTCATTAATTATTTCTGTGTTTGTACGGTAAAAAGCCATACCATTTTTTTTAAACAATGTTTAGACTTAGTTTACTTTGATGATACCATAATCATGTGACATGTTTGTAACTAAGACATAACTCTCAAAGACATGTGTTTGCGTACACAAAATATTCAGACTCTTTAAATTGACATGAGTCACAAGGAAAACACAAACAGAAGTAAAAGCACAGCGTCGCTGAATTGCAAACATCGATAGGATTGTTGAAAACAAAACTACTTTGTAGTGGGATTAGAAGAGGTGCTGATCTGAAGAATAATTGGTGTTTGATTGGCATTATTTTTGAAGTTTCTTCCATGAAATAAATGTACGCCGAAAAATAAACAGTTATATTGCATTGTGTTGTTTATGTATGTGTGTGTGTGTGTGTGCGAGCGCATCTTTGTCTGTGTGTGTGTCACTCTCTCTCTCTCTCTCTCTCTCTCTCTCTCTCTCTCTCTCTCTCTCTCTCTCTCTCTCTCTCTCTCTCTCTCTCTCTCTCTCTCTCTTTCTCTGAGCGGATGCACGCAAAAAGTTTCGGTTCTGGGAAATTACTTGTCGATACAGGCCCCGACAACTTCTAATTATCAATCAATCAATCAATCAATGAGTCTTATATCGCGCATATTCCGTGGGTACAGTTCTAGGCGCTCTGCAGTGATGCCGTGTGAGATGAAATTTTATACGGCCAGTAGATTGCAGCCATTTCGGCGCATATTTACCTTTCACGGCCTATTATTCCAAGTCACACGGGTATAGGTAGACAATTATTAACTGTGCCTAAGCAATTTTGCCAGGAAAGACCCTTTTGTCAATCGTGGGATCTTTAACGTGCACACCCAATGTAGTGTACACGGGGGGAGGTTCGGACACCGAAGAGAGTCTGCACACAAAGTTGACTCTGTGAAATAAATTTCCGCCGAACCTGGGATCGAACTCACGCTGACAGCGGCCAACTGAATACAAATCCAGCGCGCTACCAACTGAGCTATATCCCCTCCCCAAAGCTGTATTTTATTACTCGAACCCAACAATACAACTGGCCGAGTCACACACAGGGCTGTACCTTGGCCCCAG